>NC_049171.1:2165384-2467384 GCF_009769625.2 Cygnus olor
CAGATGTAGCAGGTAGGGTTCCCCAGTTCCTATAGGTTGTCTCTGGATGTAAATCTCCTGTCGTGCCTGGGCTGTGAGGGCTGAGGACTGACTGCTGACCCATCTCGTGGCCTGCTGAAGTCCACAAGAGGCTGCCTGTCCACTTCTGTGCTCCTTAGAAGCCCCTCGACAGGGATGCTGTCTCCAGAACTGGCTTCTTCCCTGCGTCTGGGAAATGGGCAGCCTTTCCAGAAACCCCTTGGGGACGGGATGTTTCCCCTGCGTGAGATAATGCTAAACGTTGTGTACGTTTCTGTGCTGTTCAGGCAATGTTACCTTTTCCTTAGAAGTTAACCAGGACAAAGAAATTGTCAAATTGTGCTTAATTATGACCTGAAGGTCAGAGATGAGGAGCCTGAATTCTGCCGCGTGGTTCTCCGCTGGCAAGGAGGTGGTGAGGATGCTCTTTTAGGGAGGTGAGAGAGGTTTGTGTTTTCGCCCTGGGGAAAACAATGTGCCCTAGCTATCTAGGGTTGAAAACCACACCAAGAACCAATGAACACCAAGCACTTGAGCTGCCTTTCCTGCCTGGAGCTGACCTCTGCATGCTGCTCTCGTACGGCGGAAAGTGCCTGGCTCCTCTCCGTGCTTTTACCTCCAGACAGTTCCTGTTCTTTAATTGCTTCAAGGTATTCAAAAATAGTCCTCCCCGCCTCCCACACCTCATTTCTCCCTTTTGGTGCTGAGCAAGGGATTGACCATGCACCTACTCCTCAAGCAGCTTGTGCGCACGATGGAGCAAGGCACCTGCTCCTCGCTTTGCTTCCCAAGTACCAAAAAATCTTCCAGCGCTTTATAAATGGAGACACGGTGAGCGGTACAACGTCAGCGGTTGTACGTGTTTACCAAGTTCCTCGTAAAGCTCTGCGATCCCTTGCTCGGAGATTTGGGGGGGGAATGAACTTTGTGTCCAGGTTGTTTTGCCAGAATTCTGAATGTAAAAGGATTCGCTTGTAAGCTGTGCGTTTCTTCGTGCTCGTGGAAGAATAAATAAAACAATACCCTGCTCCATTGCCAGAAAACAGCGCTGAATAATAAATTTAGAAACTAAAAGGTCTGTATGTAAAGTAGATCTCACAATGCATTATGCAGAAAGCAGGAAGGTGCTGGAGAGGGAAACCTCTGGCAGAAGGCAGGCTGGGGAGATGGACGGTTTTGCGGAGAGGTCAATGAGATGTGGATTGAATCCCGAGCTGGCACGGGTCCTGTAGTGACCTTGGGCGAGTTGTTTCTCCGTGCCTCCATTACCTCCTCTCGAAAACCTGGATGCGGTTTTCCTGTCTAAGGATTTCCTCAGAATAAATGGATGTTCCCGAAGCACTTGGTGAACCCCAGCCGAGGAGCACGACAGACCTCCAGCAGCCGCCTTGTGCAGAGGGCAGAGCAGGCAGGTACCTGGAAACACTCGGGAGAGCTTTCTTTGGCTTCTGCTAGGCACGATGCTGAGCATCTCCCTGGGTCTGCTCTCATCCCCGTGCCCCAGACGGGCAGCAAAAGGCTGTAAACCAGCTTGTTAGCTCTCCACTTGCGTGCCTCGAAGCAGTTTGAGTTCTCCTGTGCTTTGTACACAGGGAAAAGGAGGTGTGGAGGTTGTGTGACTCCCCCCGGGCGTTGGAGGGCGTCCCAACTCATCCTCGAGGCAGCAATTCACTTCACCTGCATGCTTGGGATGGTCAGTTCTGCCGTCTCTTCGGGGTTTTCCCCATTGATCTGTCGTAAGCTCTCAAAAGCATCAGCCAAAGTACGAGCCCAGCTGCTTTATGGGGTCTTGCCTGCTGGGGTCCGTCAGCTGCTGATGCTTCTTTGGGGTTTTCTTGCACTGTAACTTTGAAGAGGGGTCTCCTGTGCTGTCAAGGCAGGGCGAAGCCTGGCTGGAGAGAAGGAAGAAGTACAGGAACAGTGTCAACATGCATGATACTTTCCCCTAATGCCTGTCAGCCTCTGACCTTTTCAGTGCAGGTGATTTCCTTGCAGGAGGGAGGACGCCAAGGGGCTGTCCCGGAGTGTTTGCCCAGGGCTGCTTCACCCCGTGGGTGGGAGGCAGGTTTGGCTCCACGTGCTAAATGTTTCTTGGCTGGGATAAAAGCTTTATAAAGCAGAGGATGCAGTTTATCCCCCGAATTTACAGCTTACAAGACCTTTTTTTGGTTGCATGTGGAGCAGCGTTGATCTTCGCCTAGGAGACTTTCTCGGTACCTGCGAGCTCTTGGGGCGGCACAAATCCCCCGTGCTGATTCCTGAGGCACGTGAAGCATTTCAGAGTGAGCTCTCCATCTGCTGCTTGTAAAGATCTGCTCTCAAACACACCTAAAGCACACACCTAATAGATTTATTCTCCTTGTTCAGTCGCAGGAGGAAAATCCTCTAAATGCTTCTGTTCCCAAAATGATTGGAGATTTGGGGGGTAATCCTATTCTTTAAGGGAATTAGGAGGTAGAAAGTTATCGTTGCTGAAGGGTTGTTTTGTGTGCGTTTCTTTTTCCTTTCACCAGAAACACTGTTCCTCGTTGTCAAAAAAAGAGAAGGGGGAGGAATATGTTGTTCTTTGTTTAGCAAAAAGATAAAGGGCTTACACTTCCTGCTTCAAAAAAAAAAAAAGTGATTTCTATTTGATTTCATTTTTAGTGCTGGTGACAAAGAAACGTGGCAGTAGAAACCGTCTATTCAAGGCTGGCCAGATAAAGCAAGGACGCCGCTAGCACACGCTCCCCGACCTCGCAGATCACCAGGAAGGAGCCTGCATGGCAGAGGTGGGTACAGTGCCTCATCCTCCTAAACAGGGCCAGCAAAGGGAAGGTTTGTGCTACCACACTGCCGTGATAACACCGCAGACTCGTCATTTGATGAGGAAGGGGAGTGAGGATGGGCATGGGTGCACACACAGAATTTGGGAGCTCTGATTTAGCAGGCACAGATTGTAGATTGTCCTCCTGGAGAGCTCAGCGTGTTGCACCCGTGGCACCACACTCTGCCTGACAATCCACCCCTAGGTTATTTAATGCTATTGGATTCTCTGGATGACCATGAGTTTAAAATTTCCGGGCTCTATTCACAAATATGCTGAAAAAGGGACAATATTTCATTAATTTTACAGGGAAATGGACAAAAGGAGGTGCAAGCAGGGAGTGCTCAGGTGTTTGCAGAGGGACTTTGGTTACTGAACATTTGCATGACTTTGCTGGCACCCCCATATTAGACCAGCCTGGCTCTTTCCACTAGAAATGCAAAAAGCGTGAGAGCCCCCAATATTCCCATAACTTCACTGGCACAGAGAGCCCTGAGGAGGTGAGGAAAGCTGGGAAAATGTCCCTGGATTTGAAGCAGGATGTGACAGCGTGCACCAACAGCAATTCAGTCCCGCAGCCCCGTGCTGAGGGAGAAGGAGCTGCAGCGTGCAAACGAGGCGTGCCAAAGAAGTCGGTCAGATTGGCGTTTGGGAAGAGCCTGGGGTAATTACCGACTTTCTGATTTCCCAGGAGCTCTCCTTGCCTCTTTTTGTGTGCGTGTAATTAGGTCTGTCGGGCAGCGACGCTGCGTTATGTCAACAAGAGTTTCTCGGTGAGGGGCTCGATCAGTTTAATGGACTAAATGGTGCTGGGGAGAGGGAGGAATGGGTCGGCTGCAGAGCCCAGCAATGTTCCTCCTCCTCCCAAACTTCTTTTGGGGAAATACGGAAATCAGCAGCCTTTTTCACCAGGGCTGCTCATTTCTCTTAAATAAAATACTGAAGTCTCTCTTGGTAAGACCACAGATTGGGTTTTCATTTTAAGTCCTAATAACAACGTGTTACAACCTCCAGCTCTATCTACTTGATAGGAATAAAGTCCTAGACACTCTTTCAGACTCTCCTTCGTTACTAAAGTGCTTTCTTTATCACCAGCACATATTTCATGCTGACAGTCAATACTTTTAACTGATCCCAAGCCACGCGTGCTGCATTTCAAATCCCTCCCCAGCCTCCTGTAGTCTCTCCTGTGTGGTCTTCTCTAAGCCAGCAGCAGAGTTCATTTGTCAGCTTCAGGTTTCCGAGCATATGGATTATTTTTTTTAATTCACAGCCCACGTTTTTAGGTCAGGAGGATAAAGTTTGTTCTGTATCAGCTGAAGTAGAGAGCCACTGAAAGGATTAGATGGCAGAACAGCTGCAGAGGATCGTGTGTGGGGTGATGGCCTGGAGTTAGCTTTCCAAGGATGCCATTTGCCATTTTAGGGAGTCCAGTTTGCCACTTCTTTGCTGTTTTGGGGCTCATAAATGGGCAGAGCTGCTAAAATGGAACAAGGTTTAGATGCAGTCATAACTGATAACCTTTGGGACTGTGTTTACTTCCTGGGGGGCTGCAGTTTTCTCTGGCCAGTCGGAAAGCAGCACATACACACCCCTCCTCTATCTTTTTTGCTCACATTTATGTTCCTTTATTTCTGTCGTGTGTCAGCGCCTTGCATGTAATCCATGGCACCCCCAAAGAAGAGAACAGCAGAGCTGGTTTTCCCGTGCGTGCCTTGAAGTTGAGCTGTTTTTCAGATTCGCTGCCGTTCCAGTGAGCATGTGCTTTGGCATTTCCCTCAGGAGAAGTGTTAACAGAGCGGCTCTCATCTCCTGGCCAGCTGTTTGCAGAAAACTGGTAGCAGTTCTAGGATCCTTGATGCCCCTTTGAGACAGCGTTGAAATTGCAGGGACCGACCAGTCTGCACGGATGGTGACAGCATGAACTTCATTTCCTGGAGAGAGCTTAAAAATAAATAAATAGTACAGACCTTAAAAACTTCTTTTTGCCTTCAGTCAGTCAGCTGCTTTGTACACTGGTGCATGCTAAAAATCCTGCTGTTGTAGAGCAGTGGTCCCAGCGGCACGATGCAAGTGTGCTGTTCCTGCCAGGGCTCCCTGTGCCTGAGTGACAGCCCCGTGCAGCAGAGCTGGGGATTTACATTCATCACCAGCCTCTCGCAGCCCCAGCAAATGGAGGTTGGTGTACAGAGAGCAGCATGAAAATGTTCTGCCAGGAGAGCCGAAGCCTCCCCCATCTGCCTGCACCGACGACGCTGCCAAGATCGGAGAAAGCTGATTTCGTTTTTTTCCTGACTTTTTAGCCCTTTTCATCTGCCCAGCTTTCTGAGATTTACACCGGTGGTGCTTGCCAGACAATGCTATGACTTTAAAAGCTGCTTTCGTTTTTAACTGCTGTGCAGCTCCCAACTGGGGGTCGTGTTGGGGGGGGCGAGGGGGAAATTCTCATTCAATCATGCAGCATTACATTACCAACAGCAAAGAGCCCTGTAACAAAACGGGCTTAGGAATTGTGCATTTTTAGTCCACTTCTTTCCCTTTGGTTACAGTTTTTTCCTGGTTGAAGTCAAATCTTCAGTTTATTCCTCTGACACAACTTGTGTACTGCAGGGAAAAATTATTCATGACTTATCTCTGCTCTTTTAAGGTGAACTTCTGGTTTGCTTTGGCTGGTTTTCAGAGCTCCGTTTTAGCTGCAGGTTGCTTCCTTGCCTTCTTCCTGCTAATTCTCGATGAGGAGATGAGGGGAGTATGAAATAGATGTAGTGAAAAAATGACTGTCACCATTGTAGGTGACTTTAATTAAAAATTGAAGCGGAAATGAATAAGCTTCTCGTGAGGCTGTGCAAGAATTGCCACTGTGCCCAATGCTATACTCATCAGTGATGTGGGAAGGCCAGTATATAAAAAATATCCCAGAAACGTGGATAACTCAGATGCTACTAATAAAAAGGAAGGAAAGTTTCTAGTGGCAACACAATCACATGGCCAAGACTCAGTGCTGAATTGGCCACATCCTTGTGTTTTATGCAAATTTGAGGTAGCCATTCTCCTAATTCAATGCCACAGCAGTTTTCCATGCGAAAAGGGCATATCTAAGCAAGCTGATACCACTTGCGTGGCATGGTGCCACGCAGATCCTAACTCCAGCATCTTTGCTTTGATGGACAGCATAGACAGGAGCCCTTTTTCCAGTTTTGACCAGAAATTTTATCTCACGTGCAGTGAGTCTGCAGAGGTGGTCGTAACCGCAGTAGGTACGTTCCCTTTAAACTTTCTGCAGCAATGAATCGAAATTTTCCAGCAGGAAATGAAAGCAAAACACTTCATCTAAAAATTCCTCATCAGCTCTAGTCACTGGAGCCGAACAATAGTGATTACACTCAGTTATGCAGTACAAATTCCCAGTGCTGCTGTGTCCCCGGATCACAACATGCCATTAAGAGGCGGGTAGGGAGAGCAGGTGTACGTCAATATCCCCCTTTTGTACGTGAGGGGACGGGGACTTGCAGATGTCAAGCAGCTTCCCCAAAGTTTCACAGCAAGACAGTGGCAGAAAAAGGAAACCAGATCTAAGGGCTGGGATTTTCTGGTCTGGCCACCGAAACATGCAGCCCTAATGAAAAGCAGAGTGCTCAGCGAGAGCCACATGTCTGCACCTGATGAATCCCATCACCTTCTCAGGTTTACTGCTGTTTACCCTGGAGATGTTAAACACGTACAAAGGTTGCTCTTCGGAAAGAGAGGACAGTTCCTTTTAAAAACGAGCATCGTCTTAGGTCACTACAGGGTCGTTTTGTTGGCATTGTCTGAATGTATGCCTGTTCTCTTGCAGGAATGGCAGAGCATCAGCCGTGCAGCAGCAATGAGAGAGACTGACGTTCCTATGAGTCTCTCCTGGCTCGGCCTCCACGATGGCTGGTGCCTCTGCATATTCATCAGATGGTAATGCAGGATGTCGAGAGCAGCGGTGGAGTTTGGCTTGAGCCCGTTGTGTTCTTCCCCTGCTGGCTGAGACTTCTGAATTGCCATGACAACGCTGTGACACTTCCAGCAACTCGCCCGCAGACCGAGGGTGGGCTGGGGTGGGTGAGAAGGTCGGCGAGCAAGGCTAACGGGATCGAAAGCTGCAGCGGCAGCAAAACGACTGCAGGAGAGCCGTCGTCGCGACACGATGAAATTCCCATTCTATTGGCTCCTCGTTAAGCAGGCACAGTAACCCTTCTTTGCAGAGACTTGCTGTAAAACCCATTTTGGTTATGGCTACTGATCCAACGTGACTGGGCACGCGGTGACTTTTGAACTCATGACTGGATATACGATGTTGCGGAATGGGGGAGTGGGGAACGGAGGCCAGCCATGGTTGTTGAGGTGGTCCAGTCGGATCCGGCTCACCTGGCTTAGTTTCACCCTCTTTATTATCCTTGTCTTCTTTCCCCTCATCGCACACTACTACCTAACCACCATCGACGACGCGGACGATGCCGGCAAGCGCATCTTCGGCCCTCGGACCGGCAACGAGCTGTGCGAGGTGAAGCACGTGCAAGACCTGTGCCGCATCCGCGAGTCGGTCAGCGAGGAGCTGCTCCAGCTGGAAGCCAAGCGGCAGGAGCTCAACAGCGAGATCGCCAAGCTCAACTTGAAGATCGAGGCCTGCAAAAAGAGCATTGAAAACGCCAAGCAGGACCTGCTGCAGCTGAAGAATGTCATCAGCCAGACGGAGCATTCCTACAAAGAACTGATGGCTCAGAACCAGCCAAAGCTTTCCTTGCCAATCCGGCTGCTGCCAGACAAAGATGATGTGACCTTCCCCCTGCCAAAATCCAACCGGAACTGCAGGCTGCACAATTGCTTTGACTACTCACGATGCCCGCTGACATCTGGCTTTCCAGTCTACGTCTACAACAGTGACGATTACCCTTTTGGTAGCTCCTTAGACCCTTTAATTAAACAAGCCTTTGAGGCGACTGTCAGAACTAATGTTTATGTTACTGAAAATGCAAATATTGCTTGTGTGTATATAATTTTAGTGGGGGAAATGCAAGAGCCCGTAATGCCAAAACCTACTGAACTAGAGCAACAGTTGCACTCTCTGCCATATTGGAGGACTGACGGACACAACCATCTCATCATCAATTTATCGAGGAAATCAGAGACTCAGAACTTTATTTACAACATCAGCACGGGGCGTGCCATGATTGCCCAGTCCACCTTTTACGACGTGCAGTATCGACCAGGGTTTGATATTGTGGTATCACCCCTGGTCCACGCTATGTCTGAACCCAACTTCCTAGAAATCCCGCCCCAGGTGCCAGTCAAGCGTAAATACCTGTTTAGTTTCCAGGGGGAGAAAATTGAGTCTCTCCGATCCAGCTTGCAAGAGGTTCGCTCTTTCGAAGAGGAGATAGAAGGCAATGCCCCAGCTGACTACGACGATCGCATCATTACCACCCTGAAGGCCGTTCAGGACAGCAAGTTGGACTTTGTTTTGGTGGAGTTCACGTGCAAGAACCAGCCTAAGGCGAGTCTGCCCACTGAGTGGGCTCTGTGTGGAGAAAGGGACGACAGACTAGAGCTACTGAAGCTATCTACTTTTGCACTGATAATCACCCCGGGGGACACCCGCTTAGTGATCTCCGCTGGGTGTGCCATGAGACTGTTCGAGGCTCTGGAAGTCGGAGCCATCCCGGTGGTTCTCGGAGAGCAAGTTCAGCTACCCTATAACGATGTGATCCGGTGGAACGAGGCAGCCTTAATCATACCAAAGCCACGTATCACAGAAGTGCACTTTCTTCTGAGAAGCATTTCTGACAATGATCTGCTCGCCATGAGGAGGCAGGGCCGCTTCTTGTGGGAGACCTACTTCTCCACCTCCGACAACGTTTTCAGCACAGTCTTAGCTATCATAAGGACTCGAATCCAAATCCCGGCTGCTCCTATCCGAGAAGAAACTGCGGTGGAGATCCCCCACCGGTCGGGCAAAGCTGCTGGCACAGACCCCAACATGGCAGACAATGGCGACCTGGACTTGGGGCCTGTGGAAACCGAACCACCCTATGCATCTCCCAAGTATCTCCGCAATTTCACCCTCACCGCAATGGACGTCTACAGGAATTGGAATTCTGCTCCAGGGCCTTTCCACCTCTTCCCCTATACTCCCTTCGACCCTGTTTTACCATCGGAAGCAAAGTTTTTAGGGTCCGGGACTGGATTTCGACCCATAGGTGGAGGAGCAGGTGGCTCTGGGAAGGAGTTCCAGGCTGCTTTGGGTGGCAACGTCCCCCGGGAGCAGTTCACAGTCGTGATGCTAACGTACGAGCGGGAGGAAGTGTTGATGAACTCCCTAGAAAGGCTCAATGGTCTCCCGTACTTAAATAAAGTGGTGGTAGTGTGGAACTCTCCCAAGCTTCCCTCCGAGGATCTCTTGTGGCCAGACATCGGTGTCCCGATCATGGTAAGAAAGATGTAGACCCTGTGGTCTCGCTTCCCGGTGGGGTTTGTATATTAAAGTTGGCTGTAGCCATTCTGAAGAGCGTCGGCTCGGCTTAGTCATCCGGGACAGCATTCAAATCGCATCCTTGCGGATGTCTGTACCTGATCTGGCCTCTTTATTGGGGAGAAAAACAGGGAGATGAAAGGTATGACTCAGCTGACCCATTTTAGGTGCGCGCGTGAGAATGCCATGGCTTGTCTTCTGGAAAGGCTCGTTTCTCTCCGTGACTTCAGAGGTGGGTGAACTCGGGCAAGATGAATTGGTATCGTGAGAGACAGCCTGCAGCCTTCAGCTTACGGGCTGTGGGAGCTGATACACAGAACGATATGAATTGTAAAAGTAAGGGGTCTTTGCAGTGCCAGGTATTTAGCACTCTTGAAACAATAATTGCGTGCATAGAGCCCAATATGAATCTTGGGGCTTAAGGGTAAGAGATTCCCTTTTTATTGAGAATCTTTGCTCAGGCACTTCAAGTATCACACTGTGAGGACAGGTGGCACCTTATAAATATCTAAATAGTGACTGTTGCTGCACCTTACCTGATAAATCTTTCACAAAAACAAGAGAGGGACACACTGAAGCTGTGCTGTGCAGTAGATAAGGGCCTCCAAAGGCATTTATCATGTTGTATTACAAGGGAGGAGAGAAGGGAAAATGGGGTAAAGCATTAGCCAAGACCTATGTAACCATGAGAGTTTCTGTCGTAGTGAGTTTGGGTCAGATTTGGGCTGATTTCTTCCCAGCCAAACTGAAGAATTGACACCTTGAAAGACCAATGTGCCTTCTGGTGCCCAGCTTCTCCCTTGCATATTGGCAGCGTTGCTTCTAATGAGCTAATTCTCCCTTAATTAATATTTATTTCTTTGTTTTAGGACTTTTCTGTAGTCTCCGCATGACTTTCTGCACTGGGCATTGTTAGTGATCAATATTAAATATAAATCTCCAGCTGCACTCAGAAAGAGAGCACAAGCATAAAGGCAGTAACAAGAAGCAGCGCTGTGTTGTTTGAATCCGGTCATGTTTAGAGGACAAATGGAAGGATAATGCGTTACAAATTAGGGAAGGGAAAAATAAAAGAGGGAGATGGTATTTAAGTACGCAAACTGCATGTGCTTTATGTGACAGGGCGCCGCTAAGCTTAATAGCAATGTGAGCTTTATGCTTCATGCAAGGAGATTCATTGATTTAATATTTCGTTTTATTATTATTGTGATGAATAAATCCTTCTGCTCACATTTAAAAACCCTTATGGTCCAGGGACAATGAGGAGAGAAAATTGCTTGGATAATTGCGAAATAATCTTTCACATTAGTCCTGTTGAATGCTTGAATTCTCTAAAGTCTTCGCATTGTGTCTGCTTCAAAACCATGCACTCCTCCGGAGCTGAAGAGTTGGGAATCGCTTCTCTTTGGAGTCACTAATGGGTGTTATTTGTGCGAGAAAAATATGTTTCTGTTGATGGACGCTAATGCCTTTTTTCCTCTGGTCTCTTTTGTACATCTATTGTGTCGGGGTCCCACTTGTTTTTTGGGGACTTTGACATGCACAAGCCTTTCGCACGCACAGTTTTTCTACATGCCATGCTTTAGAAGAGCCTCGGGCTCTCAGGATCCCCTACATGAGCCCTAACCCTTTGCAGCCTCCAGGCATCCATCTCGCAATGTGCTCGTCCACCTCCAGACTGTCTGGTTAGATCGTGCTGGGGGCCTGTAAGTATTCCTCAATACTGTGCCCCCTGGTTTGGCATCACAGTGGGAGAAAAACTTACTTGGGCTTCATCAAACGGTGACAAGTCCTAAGAGGCACCGCCACAAGGACCTGGGGAACAGAGCAGAGACGCAGTGTGCCGCAGGCAGGGGAAGAGGCAGTGGTAAGAAACACAGCCCTTACAGCTTCAGCTGCTGCTGAAAGCAACTACAAAGCTGTGGGTTTCATCTCCTTGCAGGGAAAAAAGCGTCTTTCGATGGGGAATATCCAATTCTCTCAGATCTTCGAGCGGCGCTGTATCCTTGTGTAGCAGATACGCTCCGTAACGTCCCCACAGCTGGCCAGCGTGCGGGCTGCTTGGTGCATCCCAAATCCCACTGAGGTGCTGCTGGAGCTGGTGAAAAACTTACTTTGTGCTTTTGCTGGGCAGCTTTCTGCTGGCAGGATTCAAGGAGGAGAGCTGTGCTGACCTTCGGTTGTTGATCAGGAATTGGACTTGATGGTCCCTGTGGATCCCTTCCAGCTCAGGGTGTTCTGTGATTCCCCGATTCTGCCACAGTTCCTTGAAACTCAGTTTTCAAATCCTGTTATGTGGTTTCAGATTTAAGAATCACATTATGTGGTTTCTTTTCCCTGGTGGGCTGGCAAGAGCAGAACTTGAAGCTGTGTTGGCTCTTTGACTCTTTCACGGATAATGAGATAAACAGGGCTACAGAATATATTTGATTTTTTAAAATTATTTCGGTATAGATTTCTTGCGATGGCAACATTTAGTAGACAAACCATCAAGGTTCCTTAGCTGCACAGAGTGTCTACGATAACATATTCTGGTCCTGTGCTGAGCTAGGTGCAGATACAATGTGCTGTAAAGCTGTGTGTAGTCACTCAAGGTTTCCCTTAGAACAGATGTAGATGGATTGCCCTCGAGTTTGAAGTGCCTTTGTGCCGTGCAGATTGTTCCCATCTCACATTAAGGAGAAAAAAAAACAAGGTTCCAAATGAGTATTCGTGTTTGTGCAAGCCTGAAAGCTTCCTTCCCGCAAGTGTTTGCATCTGTAGCACTTCACCAGGTGAACCTGGCAAACAGAAGAGCCTGGAGAGCGTCACCGCGGCCGTGCTGTCAGCGACGTCTTGGCTGTCCCTTACCTTCTGAGCTGGCTTTTGAACCTCAGCAATCGGTTGTCCCTCGAGATGGCTGTGACATCTGCCAAAGCCGAAATATCCTCAAGGAGTTAAAGCCTGCCCAGGCCACCCAGTGCCTGCTTTTGGTGCCAGCAGGTGGGCTCTGTTCGGGCAGGGCGCGAGCTCTCCTGCGTGCACCTCGCTAGGGAGTGCTCCTGCTGTTTCTGTGCTCCTGGGGGGTAAAAGGGAGAAGGGTTTGGGATTAAATCTCTGCTCTGAACAGGCAGAAAGACTGCACCAGGGTTTGAGTGATAAGGGGTAACTGGCTGCGGCTCCTGCATTAACCCTGGAAGGATTTCCAGCAGCGGAATGAAGACGGAGTCGGTAAGGAGACCTCGCTCGGTCCTGGGACAGAGACTTCCAGCTTCCCCGCTCAGCCTCTCCGTGCTCAGGATTTCTAAATAACATCCAGCTGACGAGAGGAGAACCTCGCTCTTCGCTTTGCAGTTCCCTGACAGCTTTTTCATCCGCACGAATAAAAGCGAAGGGAAACAAACGAGGCAAAACACCGAGGAAACCACACGGGCAGCCCACACAAATGGTAATAAGATGCACCCAAGACGATTCAGATCCCGCTGCGCTTTTCCCTGCGCTCAGGCGCCGGTGTGCTGCTGGTTTCTGGTGGCTGCGGGGCACTCACTTGTGCTCCTCATCCCAATTTTGGCGTAGCAGTTTGCCCAGCCTGATCCTGAATGACCAAGGTGCGGGGTTTCAGCAGCTCCTCCGCAGCTGGCTCAATGCCTTCGTGTGGCTCTGAGCAGGGCACGGACTGGGGAAAGGGGAACAGGAGTCATTTCTCTTCTTTCTAGTCTGGTTTTAATCCTGAAAACAAAGTGTTTGGACAGCCAGACCCACTTAAGATGTATTTCAGAAGGCTGCCGGCGCTGCGTATGCCCTCAGCTCGGTAGAGAAAGCACAAAGCCCCAGCCAGCGAGCTGATTAAACTCTGGAGCAGCTTGCACTCAAAACAGCCGCAGATCCTCTAATGCAGCAATTAAATTATCCATTTCCCTTGCAGAAACTTACTTAAAGCCCCCCAGGACTGCAGCCTGAGCCAGGAAAGCAAACAGAGCTCAGCATCCTCCCCTTCCCTCCTCCACGCGTGCTTTTTCCTCCCCACATTTCTCAGCCTGTTGGTCGTGCCCTGGAGACCGGGCATGGGAGGACTGAGCCCAGGAGGGCCCTAAATTTGGTTAAAATCTCAAGTAAAAAAATTAAAAAAAAAAAACTTGGCCCCATCTACGCACTCTCTTCCGTCTGACTCCAGCATCTTCGGGTCTGTCTGTCTCTCAAACGGGGCAAAGATGCATTTTTAACATTTTTTCACGTTCTGTCCTGAGTTAATGAGAAAGCATCTCGTTTGTAAGTTAAAGTTTTGCCAGCCAAAGAGAGAGGAACCTTGGCTTTCAGGGCTTTGTACCGCAGCACCAGCCGCACACATCCCTGCTTCCCAAAGGCCACGGGTCCAAGCAATCCCTGAAATGGGTTCGTGGAAGACGGACAGCTCCGTGGGGACAGGCGCTTCATGGCTCCACTTGCAGTGGCGTGTCAGCCTCGCACAGCAATTTCCAAGCAACACTGGCTTTTATTTCTCAGGGCTTGTCTTTTTTCGCTCACAACTCAATGCTGACGGTCTCATCCATCGCGTGTTGGCTGGGAGAGGTGGTGACACCTGAAAGTTTGGGGCCATCGGTGACCTACGTGCAAACACCTCCAACCATCCGCTTCTTCTGAGCCTGGAGCCTGTTGGGAAAAAGACAAGCAAAATTTGTCCTCGTGAGCTGATAACTGAGGTACCGACCTGGAGTGGGGGGGGTGTTTTTGGGAGGGGTTTTTGGATCAGGATCATCCGGTTGTGTTGTTCTGAGCCCATGTGGCAGCTCTCCCCCTGCCCCAGGAATGCCTGCCTGGTTTTTGGTTCAGTTTGGGGAGCTCCGGGGTTTTGCAGAGGGTGCTGGCGTCGTGCCTGGAGCACAGCCTCCGATCCCATAGGATGGGCAGACCTGTGGATCCATAGGCTACATCATACTCATCCCAAAACAGTATTTTCATAACCTGTGCTCGTGTTCTCAGAATTAATAACCCAAACTTCTGACTCTTCTTTCTTTTCCGTGGCGCACGGCTCCTTCGGCGACGAGCCGCGGCTGGAAAAGCCCTGCGGCGGTTTGCTTTCTCCTCTTCCTCCGGGGTTGTGTGTGCTCGTAGGCATTTATGAGCAATTTGCCTGGGTTCACTGCCAGTGCCAGCTCCTGTGGCTTTTGGCAGTGACTAATCCTTTCCTTCAGCTTTGTTACGGGGTAAGTAGCTAGCTTTGATCTCCGCAGCCGGTTCCAGTGGCGTCGTGTCCTTTTCTGCTGGCTTGGTGGCCGGCCGAGGAAGCTTATTCAATTTAGCTGCTTGCTTGACATGGAATAATCTTTGGAAAATTTCGAATCCAGCAGCACTGCCGCTGAAATGTGCAGACCTGCCCCTTGAAATGGCACTGGGTAATCGGGAGCAGCCTGGGGGGAAATGCCGTCAGGACTTTCCCTTCTGTTTGAGCAGCGTCTGTACAGCTGTCCTGTGCTGAGCCTGCTGCTGAAAGACTGATGCCTTCGATTTGCTGCCAGAAATCCTCAAATTTGCCCTGGGATGTCCACGGCAGGAGCACGGGGAGCTCCCAGGTGATGTTTCTAGCTCGGAGGATGAGGAGCAGAGCCCTGTACCGGGCAGCTGTAGCGTGCCACATCTGCAGCGTCAGCGTCTGTGTTTATCCTGCGACTTCATGCTTGTTTTTTTGGGAAGAGCAGAGCCAACCTGGCAAACTCAGCTCGGGCACCAGCAGCTCGTGGACGCCAATAACTCGAGTAAACTGGAGTGGTGTGCGCGGTCCTGAGCCAGGACCAGGGGGAGCGTGCATCAGAGGGGAATAAAACCCCGTGGGTTTGATGGGACCCAGCCAGCACACCGCCTTCAGCAGCAGCATAGCAAAGGTACACGAGTTAGACAATTTCTCCGTGAGAGCAGTTTTCAGAGGCAGGACGACGCTGCCGAATATTCCTGTGCTGCTGCCGGGTTCGTAGCACCACCTGCTGCCTGCGGAGCCCCGCGTGCTGCCGCGAGCTGCCTTACTTCTCCCACCCCTCGGAGCTTGCTGCCTCTCTGAATATTTTATTAAGCGCGCTTGCTGCTCGGTTTACCTGTGCTGCTAAAATCCAGATGCTTGTCCCTGCGGGGCCTAAGCCAAGGTGCAGCGAGGCGTGAACGTCCGCCGATAACGTAACAAGCAGCCCGACTTCTCGGGGATTTGCACGCTGAATATTAACTCCCACACCCTTGCAGTACGCTGCTGCTGTTTAAGCAGCAAATTATTCTGTGCTGGGGAACAAGTTGGGGGCAGAACTGAGGGTGTAGGCATTTTTTTTCTTCCGTTTTCGCCTTCTCTGCCTTTTTTTTGGGATCGTTGGTGCAACTCTCACTTAGTTTGTATGGCCCTGCATGTTGACTTCACTTCCCTGCAAGCTGTCCCCTTGTTCTGATAAAGCCCCAGAGCCCAGGTACCTGCATTTCCTTTCTTCCCATGCTTCCAGCGTTCCTAATTTTTTGCTCTCATCTGCTTTTGCACCTGTACAGGCTGCTGTAGTTGGGAAGGGAGGGCAGTCTCGTCACCCGAAGCAGCTTTAATTTGGGGCTGTATCGCAAGGAATGGATGGGCCCCAAGGCTCAGGAGAGAAGCAGCGAGCTGCAGTCACTGAGGTCATGAATTTGGGTATTAGATAGCTGGGGCAAAGGAAAATCTATGGTGTTTGCTGGAAGAGGAGGGACCTCACGGGGCATTAGGATATCAAGGTTATAAAGGGGAAGGTAACGCCTGGATACAAGGGCAGAGAAAGAAATGAGGAGCAAGAGAGAGGTTTTCATCACTCCGCTTTTTCCTTCATGTCCGATGTAGCTCGGAGATGCCTCCCCAAACTCACTGGGATCGATCAGCAGCGACCTTGCAGCTCTCAGGTAGATGATAACTTACTCCCAAGCTGGCGGTGGCACAGCAGCCGCAAAGTTGTTCATCTCCTGGACATTTTTACCCCTTTCCCCACAAGGAATCTCTCCCTTCCCTCTGATGGATGATGCTTCCTCACTTCTCTTGAAATAAACTCCGGATTCCCCTCCTCCAGAGCTGTTAAATGTGGGACAAAGACCATGAGCAGCACGCAGGGGCATGCTGGAAATAAGCTGGAGAGAAACTGAGGCACAGCGAGCAGAAAATGACGCCTGCCCACTAAAGCATGACATTGTACGTCTCTCAGAAACGCTGTAGAAAGCTGTTTTTGCCTATTCCCAGATTTATTAGCAGTAGAAGGATGGGAAATCTGGTGAAGCCGTCCTCGGGCCTCCCAGATAACATTTTTCAGATCCAAATAGTTCAGCAAAGTCTTTGGGTGTCTGGACGCTTATCTGAATTGAAGTCTGATTTTTTTTTGAGGTCCGTGCAGGAAAAGTAAATGGGTTTTGTGCTCAACATTGAATTTTTAAAGCATCCTGGGCAGGGAGGTGACGTTTGGAGCTTCAGTGCGAAGGGACCGATCTCCCCGACTGCCCGGAGTCCAGGCTGGTGGAAACAGGTGGAAAGATTTTTGAAAAGGAATTGGTTTTAATTATGCCTAATCGATGTGAACTTTGTAATTGCTAGCACGTGGCAGTCCTTAATTCCCAGCCCATGCTGCGGGAGGTGCTTTTGGTAGTCCCTCTTCATCCCAACCATCTATTTCTGAGCCTCTCACTGAAAGCATTTGTTCCCCCTTGATTTTATTTTACGTTTTAATTGATTAGCAGGAGAAGCTTAAACAGATCACCCCGAATTAAGAGTCTGAGAGCGAGCGGAGCTCTGAAGAACAGGACGTTGCCCTGGCTCTGCCTCGAAGCCCTGGGACCTGGAGCAGGTGAACCTGTGAGCAAAGGGAAGATCTTCCCAAACTGCCTTTCCCCTTTATTTGACCACATTCAGGGCAATATTCTGCCCATTCTCCAATGTTCGAGCTGATGGAAATTGCTTTTCTGCATAAGCTGTGCTCATCCTAGAGAAAAATGAGAGATAAAATGCTGATTGCAGAACCGTGGCATGGATTTGCTAGTTCTTTTCTTCTAACGTTACAGACAAGAGCTCTCATCGCTAGGTAATGGGGTTGAGGACAGACTTGCAGGCACAAAGCTGTCGTCGTTTCAGCCAGACCAGACCCATCAGAACTTCCCCAGTGAGATCTCAACTCTCTAATTCTGACGTCCTTGGAAAACTTTTAGTCTGGAGCGAACCTAGAAGCCAAAAGTGGGTGTGCAGGTCTGAGTGCTCTTCATGCTCACTGCTCTCAGCACCATAACCATTTATCCTCTGTCCTCTTCTCCTCAAAAAACAACCTGCCCGCAGAGCTGATGGCATCGTGTTTTTGCTTATACACCAAATTTTATTCCAGCTTTTTCAACAGCTGCTCTGTGAGTTGTGAATAGTCTGTCCCCAGCTCCTCCCTCCACGAATGGAGAAATAACGTTCGTTTTGGTACCTCCTGCCCCCAGATGTGAACGTCTGCACGAGAGCATCTAGGATGGGACACAGCAGCTTCTCGGTGCTGAACAACCTCGAGCATCATTAAACATAACGTGTTCAAGCTGCTGAGACACGCCGAATTTAATCGATTTTAAAATAATTGCACCTGCTTTGCCGGGTGTTCTGTTTCACAGCCGTCGTGGAAATCCTGCTTGACAGACGCCTCGTAGAAAGAGAGGGAACCTGCAGAAGAAGTAATCGTGCAGCAACGCCGAGGATTTGCACCGATGGAAGGCTCTGTTAATTAAAGCAGCCAGGCTATCAGCCAGAGAGCAACGTGTGGAAAGACAAGCTCTGCCTCTTAGTGAACGGGTAAAAAGATATTTCCAGTAATCCCCTGGGACAGCATCCCTTGGGTTGCCAGCACTTTCCTTTTCCACTGGAGACGCTCTCACTCTCCATTGTGTGTTTCTCTATCTTCCAAGTGGACGTTTGTGTGTTTTCTTCCCTTTATTGCTGGTGACCTGCTATTGCGCAGCAGCTGATGGCTTGGCAAGAAGAGGATGCCTCAGGGGTACTCCTAAACTGCTGTGCTATTTTTTTACATGCTCTCTGTCTTGCAGATGAGATGTGACAGCCTCTCTCAGATCCATCCCTGAGCTCTCAGTCCATTTGCTGCCAGACTTCTCGGCGCAGTCCCAGGGACCAGCAACATGTCTTTTCCAATGAATTTAGAAGCACATGAGTTTGCCAGCAGGGTTTTCTCAAGAGTGAAGGGCTGAGAGAGATCTGGACTTCGATACTTCAGAAGTTTTGGGGTTTTGCTTGTTTGCTTTAGTAAGGACAAGGCTTTATAGTGTGTGCATCTTTCTTTAGCTCCAGTATGGCTCCTCCAGGGAAGACTGAGGTTGGTACTGAGGTTGTACCTGGCCCCAAACAGCTCCCGACACATCTGTGCTGAGTGCTCCATCCACGTAGCGCAGCTGGGAAGGCGAGGCAGGAACACTGAATATTTTTACCAAAATCAGGTCAGGCTTTCCCAGTCGCTTCCTTTGTGAGCTGGTTGGGTTTCTCTCCTTTGCCTGTACAGGCTGCATTTCGCAGTGCTTCTGTGCTTGGTTCAAGGGCAGGAACAGTGTGGTCCTGGCCATGGGCTCGTTCCTGGCTGTTCCAGCTCTGCTGCTGGGAATTTTGCAATTTGCTTTGGAAACGAATGAGCCAGCCTGGCGTGCAGAGTCCTGGCTGCTGCTATCGCACCTGCCTTGTGCATCTCTGCGCTGCGTGCTCCAGGGATCCCTACGATACCCAGAACAGGTCTGGGAGTTGAAAGCTGGTTCAGAGCAGTGATTCCTCCATCCAGTGTGCCTTCATGCTCTGCCTGCGTGGCCTGGGCAGGATGCTGCACAGATCTGCAGCTCCCGTGCTGGCAGAACCAAACTGCTAACTCCTAGGCATCAAACTGGGCTTAAAACTGAAGCAGAGGCATGGTTCTGCTCCCAGGCTCACTGGCGGTGTGCACATCAGTTCCCGAGCTGCTCTTATCTAACCAGCCTGGTTTTGGAAAGCTTCTGGTTTTGGATAGCTCCCGCTATGATTTGGGAAAGTAATAGCAGGAGGAAGCTTCCCCTTGGGTTGGGTTTTGTAGTGCAAATAAAATTTATCAGGGGGAACAGGGAGGCTGGCATAAACCTGCTGTTTTCTTCTGTATTAAACAGCACAGAGCTGTGCTCCTCCCGCAGCGTAAGGCGACAACCTCTTAGGTCTCAGCCTTGTGTCCGGACGTGTTCCAGAGCGTGGAAGGGCAACACTCCTATTATACAGGACTGACCTCTGAAAGTCCTCCAGTTTATTTCTATCCAAAGATCTTCGCATCGTTAGCAAACGTTGACCAGTCCCTGCAGGACGAGGGCCAGGTAGGCAGCCCCGGTGTGTTCAACGCAGCCGCGTTGGCTTGGAACCTGCCACTGCTTTCCACACTGCGATCTGTCACCGTCCCCGGCTCTGGAAGGGAAAGCTGCTTCATCCAGCAGCCTCAGATGATTGCTAGAGCTGCCAGGGGGTGTTCTGAGAGCCAGAAGGGGCAGAGAGGGTGAAATCCAGGGTGAGACAGGCTGCCAGAAGCAATAGCTTGAAGACTGAAAGGGTAAAACGAAGGCTGGAAGAAAGCAGAGAATTTTCTAAGAATCCATTTCTGTTAGCACGAGTGTTTTGGCACCGTCACTGGCACAATCTAGGTGGTAGGATCGCTGTCCTCCCTGCAGGAAGCTGGATACAGGGCACACGTGGCCTCCTTCAAGGGGTTCCTGCAGGAGCTGCGGGCAGCAGGAGAGGCACAAACCCTCACAGCAGCAATCAGCACCTGGTAAGATGCTAATTTTGCAATCCAGTTAAACACCGCCACTTTCAAATTGCAGCAGACACCTGGCAGAGAGCTGGGATAGCAGATAGATATTTACTTGTTTGCCTTTATGTCTTACCAAAGACAACTAGTTGCATTTGTGTGCCCCTAATTTGCTAAATCACGGTGCTCGCTTGCTGCAGATGCTCCTGCTGCTGTCCCCGGTCTCCCCAGCACGTTCTGTGATCTCCGGGGCTGCTCCTAAGCAGAATAAATTCACCTGGATTTCCTGCCTTGAATACCAAGAGGGGATTTGCCAGGTGGAAGCAGGTTTGTGACGTCTGCCTGGCTCGGAAGAGCACTGATAAAGAAACACTTCACTTCCATGCCTTCGGATAGTGCCCATTTAATTGCAAAAAAATAATAAGCAAGGGAGAACGCCTATGAGGTATTTAAAACCCCGGCCGCAAGCAACAGCACGTTGTCCCGAGGATGTTCTTCGGAGCCAAATAATTGCAAATAATTGTAAATAAATCTAGGCGGACCACCAATTCAATGCGCATCTTTAATTGCGCAGCCACTACCAGGGACACGCAGGGAGAATAAAAATAAGCGAGGCTCTGGATCTCTTTAATGTTAAAATAAGTACGCCTCTCCCTTAGCTTCCTCCGAACCAAGTGACAGCTGCACCCGTACGAAAATGAATAAATAATCAGCTTTATTTGTATCGCAAGCTGTTTTCTCAGCTCGGAGATGAGCAGCCCACGGATACCACTCGCGTGGTTTAAAGAGAGCCCAAGCGTTGGCACAGATGATGTCCATGGACGCCGTATCGCTTTTAAAAAGGGATTTCTACTAGTACCTTCCTGTGTGGTTTTGTTCTCACGGGGGGGATAATTTACGTTTGGTTTTATGTTGCATTATTTAATTACGCCTATTTTAAAAATGCATCTGTTTTGCCGATTTACGTGCACTGCACGCAGCCTTTGGGTAGCTTTGCAGCTAAATTCCCCTCCAGTGAAACTCTCTCATACCTCTGGAGATGAGTTTTAAAATAGTCAGTGAGATCTTTTCATCCAAACCTTGAAAACGCCTCCGAATTAGAGGTAGCAAAGCACGGAAGCCTGGAGCCTGGCTGGGCTGGTTCGGGGCATAAAGGCGAGGGGGCTGCGACTGGTTCAAGGCGAGGAAGAAAGCGCCGGGGATGGAGCAGCAGGATAATTAATCCACGAGAGAGGGGATAATGGTAACTTTGAAATCCGTCTTTACAAGCGAAGATTAAAGGGGGAAGGAAAAAAAAAGGGTGAAGAATTGCTGGAGGGAGCCGCTGGAAAAAGCAGCAGCGTCTCATCGGGTAGAGGAGGGCGGACAGCTTCTGAACAAACATTCCTCGAAGAGGATTTCCGAAAAGGCTCTTTGCTGGCATCTTCTGGATCCAAGCACCCTAGCCCTGCCTGGGATGATGGCAGAAGATTGGCGTCGTAACAAATACCTTGGAGACCTTTCTGATTTCGCTTTTGTGCCCCGAAGTCGTTTAAACATCAGGTACCATAAACACAACCAAAAGAGCATCCATTTCTTTACAAAACAACGATCTTATGGTGTTTGGCATGCCTGGAAGGTGCTTTTACACCACATTTACAAGTGTTTCAGAGCTCAGGGCTGCTGTTTTCCCCCTGGGATTGCCCTGAGGTCCTGTGCTGTGCCCCACGCAACCCACATGCACGCAACCCACACGCACGCCACCCCCTTGAGAAGGAAACCCCTTTCTGCCTTGTAAATAACCTGCCAGCCCAGCATTCGTGTGCTGTTGTGTCTGGTAGTCTGCAGGTCTTAAGGGCTGAGCTGGGCGTGTTGCTTCATCAGGGGATTATCCGGATTTTGTCCGACCTCTGAGTTGAAAATGAGTGGCCTGATTATGGAACAGTTTCATGTAAGGGCAAAGGGATTCCCGGTGCCACTTGTTCCTCTTCTGCTGGAATGCTGAGGTTCTGACCTTGCAAATCCCTCTGGCTCACCCATGCAAAGTGGAACGGTGTGTCCTCGGTTGGGATCTTTGCCCCCAGATGCTGCCATCAGGATAAACTGCATTTTTTAGAAGGGTTTGTCCATGGGTTCAGTCCCTGGGATGGCAGCAAGGCAAGAGGGCACAGCCCTCGAGCGTGTTCCCTGCGCAGCCGGTGCCTTGCTTCTCTGGATCTTACTGAAAATTTCAAGAGCCGGTGCCAAGAAGAGGATTGACAGGGCTGTAAATCTGCGTCGGCCCTAGAGGACTGTGCTGCCAGGAAGACTCTGCTTCTTGCTTTTTCCCCATGTCTTTGGGAACGGTGGAAGTGGATCCTTTTCCCGAGAACTCGTTCTTTGTCTCCCCAAATTACACGGCTCTCCTAAGGGTGCCCTTTTGTTTTTTTCCTGATGAAGACCTGACATGAGCAATGAGCTTCCCACTTTCTTGCAGAGTTTGCTCTTTGCCCACAAATCAATCTGGCTCACTAAGTTGAGCTGTCAGAATTTCTCCAAGGGCACAGACATTCTTCATGTTTTCACCGTCAAATTATATGTGATGCTTAATTTAAAGCTTAGGCATGAAGCCTAACTAGAGATTGCTGGAAGATACTGATTTTGCTAAATTTTTGTATTTATGTATAAATATTCTGTATAAATAGAAAATATTGATACTGGTTGGAGCATTCTTGCTGGGCAGATGATAGATTTATGCTTTGTTTTAGCTCTGTCTAACACTTTTAAGATCTTTTTGGCCAACATGGCCGTGAACAACACCAGGAGCAAATGGATGTATTAAACAGGTTTGGGTTAAGTTTTGAGGTTTTGTGCTCCTTCAGTCAAAAGAAACTTGTGGAATGAAATCACCTCAAGTTGCTGAAAGGAGCAGAAGTTTCTAATGTGGTGTGTATGGTGCTGAGAAGCATTTTATGTCTTGCAGTTTTAAGACAAACTTCCTAAGTGTGTAAACTGCTGGAGGAGTTTCATGATTTGGAACTGGGAGCCACAGTAGCGACTTTGTAAAGCATCACACTTGGTGATATCACTGGTGGCAAAGGCGTTTAAGCAAAATTGCCAAGGAAAAGCCAAAAATAACCAAGATAAAGGCAACCAGAAATACAAAACCTGGGACAGGTTTGAGGCTGGAGAGGCTGGGGTTTGCGTGCAGGTCCTAGCAGTGGTGCTATGCTCTGTGGTTGGAGCTTCCCCGTTCCCTGCAGGGGAGGGTGGCTTTTTGGTGAATTTGTGTGCCTTTCTTTTAGCTCTTGGGATTTTTTGAGCTTCCCAGTGCTAGAATCTCGCTGGGTGAAGGTTACTGGTGAGTGGCTGCCTGCCGGAGCTCACCATTTCAGCACACGCCTCACACTTGCTGAGGGAACTTTGGTGGGTGCTCACACAGCTCTTGGCTCACAACCCCTGAGAAATGTGCTAAAAAGCCGTCGTTAACGTGAGGGAAGGGCAGGAGAAACGGCCCCGGGTGAGAGATGGAGAGCTCGGTCTGCTTGAACACGAACCGAGAGGGTTTGGTTATGGCACCACCCGGTCCTGTGTGGAAGAGGCCTGCTGAGGGAGCTGATGGCGGCGGATCCCTCAGAGGAGCGAGTGGTTGGCCTTTGAGGATGGACATCCTGAGGGACACTCAGAGGAAAGACGGATTCCACCACTCTTGATGTCTTCAACGGGGATTCCTTTCTGTCAGAGACATCTTAGGTGGCCACAGGTCACGTCTGAGAAGGGGCTCCTGTGAGCGGGAGCATTCAGGAGGTTAACGTCGGTGACTTGGCTTACCCCCACCGACCCCACCAGCCGTCTGCTGCTGGTTCTTCAGAAAGCATTTGGAGATCAACCAGTGTCGTGAAGTTTGATCTCCCAGTAACGTTGTCGAGATGGTGTTTCACAGCAGCTTTATGGCACCTCAGGCTGAGAATCTTCCAGAGAAGAGCCGCGCTTCGAGGCCTTGCTCCACTGCCTGAGGGGATCCCACAGGGTGAGCAGGCCGCCTCCTCTGGTCCGTAAATCCCCAGACTTCTGGAATGGACTTCTTTAAACTTGGCTGGTGTAATAACCCTTCCTTTTTCACCTAGCCTAATAAGTTTCTGTGTGCATTTGTGCCCGTAAAGTCCATTTCATGCCTGACAAATCTGGTGTTTTCCGAGGCCCATTGAAATGGAAAAACCTTCGAAGAGATATGAATGTTTCAAGTCCCCGATTCAAATACTCCTCCCCTTCCCCCCAACCTGTTTTTACAAGATTAGCCGCTTGTATTAAAGAAGAAAACCTTCCCAAAGGTTCACTTTTCTCTTTCTCAAGAGTTATATTTCTCATCTAATAACGTGATGCCCTTGTTTCCCCAGCTCGGGATGCAGTGTGTGTGTTCGAGACCAAAACCCGGTCCTGCCCGGGGAAAAAGCACCGTGCTGAGCCGTCCCATGAGGGCAGAGACAGGAGGAAGGTTTGGTCCCTTCTCGAATCACTGCCTGCACATCCCAGTTTGTTTTCCTGGTGCAATCGCCCAGGTGCAAGCGCGGGGATTTACAGAAGCCACTGACTAGATGGCTGATGCCAATTAGCCGCATCCTAAAAGTGCTGTAAATTGGGACAGTTCCTTTGAAAACAAGGCATCAAAGGCAGTAGCTTTAAGTTGCTTCTAACTTTCGCTTGTGCTCATGTGATGAATGTGCTTATCGAGGCTCAGAGGCATCTGACTCCTCTGTAGCATCCTTCTCTTTAGGGAAGAGTTTCGTGCCAATGCACCGATCTCTCCACCCTCTGTGCTGCCCTCTTGAAGCTTCAGGGAGTGGAAATAATTCGACATTTTGCAAATGTACAACCTGAATCTTTCCCGAGAAGCTGAATTGAGGACCCACAGCAAGTAGGAGTCTGCTAAAAATAAAGCCGTGGCCATTTCTCAGCGTGCTGATGGGGCAGAAAGTGTTTTATGCTGCTCGGCCCCAGTCCTTGCTCTTTTGTCCTCTATCCGTGCATCTTCAGCTGGTCCCATGGGAGCTGCAGGCAGGACCTTGCCTGGAAAGCATTAAATCCATTTCCGATGGCCTGGGTCCAACTTCTGCTAATCCTCACGAGTCAGACACCCCCGGACTTCAATGAGATCAGCCTCGGGGAGGAAATGCCACCGTACCAGCAGAGGCACGGCGTGCTGTGTGCTCTTAAGCAGGAGGATAAATTATGTATCAGCGCTGCTTTTAATAACTGCAGCCTTACTAGAGGGCAAGCTCAGCAACAGGAGGCAAAGCAGACATTCAGAAACTGGTCGTGGCCACAAGACTTCAGAAACAGTGCCTCTTTTGGTGCCTCTTTCAGAAGCGCTGCGTGACACCCACGAGGGCCTGAGACCTACTTTACGGTGTCACCAAGCTGGAGGGAGTGCTGAGCAGGTCTGAATAGGGGCTGCCGTTACTGGAGGGGCCCTGTATGTGTCCTGTCCCTCTGGAAGTGCTCACTGTCCCCTCCAAGGTCTGGTTGGCTGCACCGTAGATGAGCCCCCGCAGGGGTTTGCTTTGTACGTAAGGTCATCCAGTCCTCTTCTCTGCTTCAGCCCTGTCCCCCTTGGAGCAAGGATCCCAATGCTCCTGGTGGCCCTTCAAGCAGCAGGGGCCAGGGGAGGTTCAGGTTGGAAATGAGGAGACATTTCTGCTCAGAAAGAGCAGTCAGGCACTGGGACGGGTTGCCCACGGAGGTGGTGGCGTCACCGTCCCTGGGGGTGTTCAAAGAGAGGTTGGACGTGGTGCTTGGGGACGTGGTTTAGTGGGTGACATTGGTGGTAGGGAATGGTTGGACCAGGTGATCTTGGAGGGCTTTTCCAACTTTCATGATTCTAGGATTCTATGAAGGCTCAGCAGCAGCTTCATCCCAAAACGTGGCTCCTGGCACCACATCGGTTTGCCAAAAAGCCCCTCCAGTCCACCAAGCGACTGAGAGGGAGAAGGGGGAGAAATTCCTGCTCTGGTGTTGTCTCCACTTTGCCTTCCTGCTCACACCGCAGCCCTCCTGGGCTGGGAGCGCTGCCGGCGCGGCTCTGCCCTGATCCACCACCGCTGAGAGCTGCGCCATTCGTTCCCATCCCTGCAATAAATCCTTCGTGTTTTTGATGGATCTCCAGTGAAATATTTTAATGCCTTCTCGTCGAACGTTCCGTTTTTTTGTCCCCAGTTGTTTCTATTGACAGATGAAAGCACTAACACGGGCTTTAAGCGGGAGTTTAATCGCGCCAGCTGTCACGCGGGTCCCCGATACAAATATTTTCCCCTGTTAATGGCTGCAGTGTGGGCTTTTTTATGTGATCAAACGTAATCTCATTTATTGGCGTTTTACAGCTGTGACGCCTTCTTCTTTTCACCAGGCCAGACTTTACTGTGACACCAAGAGGAGAGCCAGAGAAACGGCTGGTGGGACGGAGCGGCCCGGGGAACGGCGTTGCCCGTAGGTCTGCCGGGGCAGGTGAGACCTCCATTTGCACACCGTGACGCTAGTGTTTGTCCCGTAGGTCGTGCGCACGGAGAAGAACAGCCTGAACAACCGCTTCCTGCCGTGGGATGAGATCGAGACGGAGGCCATCCTGTCCATCGATGACGACGCTCACCTTCGCCACGACGAGATCATGTTCGGGTTCCGGTGAGTGGCCTCCAAGGGCGTAGCCTTCGGCCCCACGCTGCTGTTTTCTGCATCCAGACGCTGCTCGTGGCCCCGTGGTTAAAATGAGGGCCTGGCCGAGGGCTAGCACAGCCTTTCCTGGGGCTTTCCAGCTCAAGTTCTTGGAGGAGAAACGTGTGCTAATGAATTGTTTAATGACTGCAGGTGGGCCGATTCCAGGTTGTCCAGGCAACCCTCATTCTCGCACTTCCTAACCTTCACTCTCTGGCTTTTGCAATTCTGATAACCTTCCCGTGATGTTCCTGAGGGTCCGTGGCTTTCCGTGGCTTTCCAGCATGGGTAGGAAGAAAACTGGAAAACAAATCCAAGAGGCTTCTGCGCTCCATCCTTCACGTTGGCCAGGCCAGGGTGGTCACGGCCCCTGCAGGACTTGATTGCTTGGGCAGAGCATCCCGTTTGCTCAGTGTGACACTGGGATGTGGCAGCTATTTCAGCATTTTTCTCTCTAGAGGATGAAAAAGAGAAACATTGTACAGAAGAGGTTGCTCCCATTCCCACCTCCTTCTGCTCCAGCACCTACATCTTCCCTTAATTTTTCCCTGGCCAAAAGCTCCCTGATTACAAATCCAGGGGGGCAGAAAGCAGTCCGTAGGCTCCTGCTGGCTATAAAAGAGGTGCTGGGGAGCGAGCACGGCTCGAGGAAGGAGCGCTGCCGCTCGTTTTGGCTCCTCAGCCCGCCGGGCCGGGCGTGGGGGGATCGCTAATCCCAGAGCTCCTGGCAGCTGGCTGGGGGTGGGAGCCGGGAAGATGAAAAGGCACAAAATGCCTGGAAAGCCAAGAGGCTCTCTCCGAGAGCTGAGAAATGAGGTGTAAAGCGATTCCAGCAGGGGAGTAGGCGGCAGGACTCCTGGCTTCCCCCCCAGGCCCCGTTACGGGCTCTTTAGCTGAGCCTGGATGTTTTCTTCTCTCTTTGGTCTCCGTTCACCTTCGCTCATCAAGTGGAGGCTTTATTGATTAGAGAGCCTCCAGTGAAAACTGCTTTCCAAGTGCCCTGTATTCTTCTCACCCCAAGCCTTGCTCACAGACACCTCGACCCCACAAAGCCTCCCTGTGTTCGCGTGCTGCAGGCACGCCCTTAGCCGGGGAAGGGACGGTGCCTCGGTGGCTGAGCCCTGCCCACAACAACTGCATTTTGTCTGAACTTCGCTTTGGGCTGCGATTCCTGGGGCCGCGAGCCTCGTCCTGCTCCGTGTGCCGCGCAGCAGTGGGCTGGAGGGAGCAAACCCCTCTGAGCAGCACGGCCAAAACCCTTCTCTGGAGAAACCCAGCTTTTTGTCACGAAAGCATCACGTTCGTGTGAAAGCAGGACGTGGGAGAAGCGAGGAGGGGTGAGCGGTTTCTGCTCCAGCTTTTCAAAACATTGAGAGAAAGCTCAGCCAGCGAGCGCTTGCTGGGAGAACGGTGCCAGGGCTGCTGCTGGCGCTGTTAATTACTCCCTTTTTATTATCAGCTTATATCGGAGCTTCATTAATTGGACTCGAGGCCGTAACAACAACCCTATCTTTGCTCCTTGCTGTGTTAGGAAGCGTAATGAACGCCCAGGGCCCTTGGAAACTTCATCTCTCCAGCAGCCTGCCATCACCCTGCAGCCATCGCTTCCGAAGCTCTCAGCAGGCAAAGGAGCTGTGGCAGCTCTCCTCCGCCCTAGGAAAACAGAAGGCGGCCACTTTCTGCCTTGTTCTGTACCTGAGACGAAGGGAAAACCCTCCCAGGTCCACCAGGCTCCCACCTGGGACTTGGTTCTTGTAGTCTGGAGTCTCTGAGCTTGGGCACCGACACGTGAGCTCGGCTCAGAAGCTCCCGAGGAAGCTGGGGCAGCCCCGCACGTGGAGGCTGGGTTCGTTTCCCGGGTTAGACACCGGGCACTGACGTTTGTCTTAATGATTCCTGACAGCGTCACAGCTCTCCTGGGGGAATCTCACTTGAGGAGAGCGAGCTGCAGCTGAGAGCAGAATATTGAACGAGCCCACGCTCTCTCACGCGAGCCTCGCGGTTTAATTCCCTGGGGACCAGCGGTGTTTCGGGGTGAAGGACGAAGATTTAGCAGAGTTTGGTGTCTTCCCTCTGAAGACACCGGGCTCTTTTGCATCTCTGCAGCCTTCCTGGAGAGCGCTTCGTGTTACCTTTGCCTTATGGAGGAGGAAATGGAGCTCTGGGGGAAGTCCCAGGGAGTTTAGGGGCAGAGGGTGGATTACCCCCAGCCCAGAGCCGTGGCTGCTCAGGACTTTCTGTAGGAGGAAGCCGAAGCAGTGCTGGTGATGCACCCACGCGTGTGGCAACCAAAGTTTCCCATCTCGCTGGCTTTCCCCACCTCTTTCCCTGCCCTTTCACCTGAGCTCACAGTTTTCCGTGCTCTCTGTAACTCAGAGACTAACTTGAGGCCATCGGGCTTTTTTCGTTAGCTTTCCTTTAAACATACAGAACAACTTCTATGAGTTAGAAAACCCCGTATGTATGAGTCACTAGTTCTTTCTTCCCCTGCAAATAAGCAACCAGAACGTCCCCCTGGCAGAGGACCAACATGAGAAACCCAGCTCTGTGGCACGCAGCGTTGCTCTGCACTCACAGCCCATGGCTTTAAAGCAAAGCAATTGCACATTTTAATGGTGTTTATTCTTTTTGTCCAAATTACGGTGTATCTTGGCCGTTCTTTGGACCAGCGAACCCCATTTTTTTTTTTTTTTTATATGCAATTATTTCCCTCACTTGCAACACCTCTGTGGGAGCAGGTCCCTTGGCATTGAGGGCACGGTCGTGCCCGGCTTCACGTGGAGGTTTTCAGGCAGAGCCGTGCCAATCTCCAGGTGCCTCATCCAAGCTCCTTGTGTTTGCAGGGTCTGGAGAGAGGCGAGGGACCGCATCGTTGGCTTCCCGGGGCGCTACCACGCGTGGGACATCCCCCATCAGTCCTGGCTCTACAACTCCAACTACTCGTGTGAGCTCTCCATGGTGCTCACTGGTGCTGCCTTCTTCCATAAGGTGAGATGGCGTGGCCGCTCCTCCTGGAGCTTTCCTCTCCTTCCTAGAGCAACCAGAGCTTGCGTGTTTGCGATTTGTTTGTTAAGAAGAAGCTCTGGTTTGTTTGTTGGAAGGGAGCAGGGCAGAAAATGGCTCCGGCACACGCGCTTCTCCCTATGGGAGGGGAGACAGAGGGCGAACAGACCTTGGGAAGACAACGGGCTCTTTTCCTACAGTCCTGGGCTGTCCTGTCAAGTGGGAAGGGGATCCCCCAGCTGCTGGCGACGTGCTGACTGTGCAGTAGCAAAGAGAGCGAGATCTGAGGGGGCCGAGGCAGCGCGTGCTGCTCGGGGCCCCCTCGAGCAACGCTGCCCCTTCTTCCCCTTGCAGTACTACGCCTACCTGTACTCCTACGTGATGCCGCAAGCCATCCGCGACATGGTGGACGAGTACATCAACTGCGAGGACATCGCCATGAACTTCCTCGTCTCTCACCTCACGAGAAAGCCTCCCATAAAGGTAGGGAGTTTGTACTGTGTTTTTTTTTTTCTTGTTTCCAGAAAAAAACAACAACGGTGATCTGCTTCATGTCTTAGGAGCGCAGCAGCGTGCTGAGGCTGCAGTCGAGCAGTTTGGAGGCTCCGGGGGGGAACCCAGCGCCCGTCCTCTCGCTGGCGCAGGAGCACACACTGCCCTGGCCAAACTGAAAGGCAGATTTCCTGTCCTGAAAGACAGATTTCCTTCCTCCCTTAGTGTACAGCACGAGTAGAAAAGATTTCCTGGCTGATCTTGCGTAGCTTTGCAGAGACATTTATGCTCATGTGTGTGTGGAAGGCCGTTGGTACGAAACCCCAACTGGGATCCCCCTGCCCCGTGCTAACAAACGAACGCCACAATTTTGGGCATGAATTTCGGGTGTGTATCATTCCTCTCTTTAGCGCTGCTGGCAAACTGCTCTTTACAGCTCTGCGTGTCTCACCGTCACAGGCCAGCTGCCTCGGAGACGGGCCTTGGCCATAAATATGACGGGTGGGCTTTTCTCTTCCCCAGACCGAGGGGCAGCCCGGCTGTCTGCGGGTGTCCCCTCAGCACCCCCAGAAAACCAGAGCCCCCTCAAGAGATCTTGCTCTGGGTCCCTAAAGCAAGATGCGCCCCAAATTGCTAATTTTAAATACAGCTGCAGCGACCATCCCTGTCCTTCTCTTGCAGGTGACCTCCCGCTGGACTTTCCGCTGCCCCGGCTGCCCCCAGGCGCTCTCACACGACGACTCCCACTTCCACGAGCGGCACAAGTGCATCAACTTCTTCGTGAAGGTGTACGGGTACATGCCGCTGCTCTACACCCAGTTCCGCGTGGACTCGGTCCTCTTCAAGACCCGCCTGCCCCACGACAAGACAAAATGCTTCAAATTCATCTAAAAGCAGCAGGCAGCAGGCGGCCGGGCGCCCCTCGGCTCGCCGAACTTCGTCCCGAGGCGGGTGAGGGCGGAGGGTGGCTTCTCAGCGGGGCTCCAAGGGCAAAAAGCCTTCTGCTGTTGACTCCGGCCTCCCTCCCGCAGAGGAAAAGGGACGTTTTGGGTTGGGACAGGCACATTTCCCCCCCGTCCTGCTCTCCCCACGGCGACAAGACCAGGCGGCGGGGCGCAGGATCTCGCAGCTCCCGCGAGGACGCTCCCTAGGATCGTACACTGAGGAATGGCGCGTTGGCTAGTGGATCCGCCCCCGCGCTAGCCAAGGGCGACCATTCTTTTTAATTATAATTATTGTTATTTAAAATGAAAGTGTTTTAGATTTGCCGCGTGAGGCTTTTTTTTTTTTTTTTTTTTCCTTTCTTCTCCCCCTTCCCACCCCCTCTGGACCTGTCTGCGCTCTCGGGGGGCGCCGTGGCAAGGCCTGGTCGGAGGTGTTTGACTGCGGAGGTTTCTCCCCACGTCGAGGCAGCTCCGGTGATGCTGTCCCCGTACCTTTCTCCCTCTCTCCTCCCCTCCTGCACGCCACGTCCCGGCTCGTCTCGCCCTGTGGCCACTACTGAGGACTTCCAGGTGTCACCCACTGATGAGCACCCTGCTCGCCGTGCTGAGCCTCCCGCAGCTCCACGAGGGGCGAGCAAGGACGAGGTTGGTCCTGGAGGGTCCTGACCCGGCTCCCCGCACCACACCGGCTCCCGCGCCGCAACCACGGGGGCGTTCAGCTGCTGTGCTCTCATTCTCGGTGTCCTTTTCCACCGCAGGTACTGCCACACCTCAAAGACGGGGCTTGAGGTTGGGAACGCTCCCAGGCTCGTGTGTTGGAGCAGGCTGTGGTTTTCTGCGTCAGCTCCAGCACCAATGGCAGCTGCGGAGAGGCTTCGAGCCTGCTCTGGCCTTTCGGGGGTAGCAGCCGGGTATCGGGGGCCCTTTTGGGGCCCTCTCTTGGGATCGGCCATCCTCACGGGCAGCACCGAAGCGAAGCGCCGGCCCAGCCTGGGTTTGCTGGAGCTCGGGGCAGGCTGGAGTCCCTGCTCTGCCTCGATCCCCATCCCGCAGCAGTGCCCCCGGCGGGTCTGCCCATGGGCCTCAGCATAACTGCCTTAAAACGTCATCCTCGTTGGGCTGTGTTCGAAGGGTAACCCCACAAAGGCTTCGTTAACCCCACAAAGGCTTTGTTAACCCCACAAAAGCTTTGTTAACCCCATGAAGGCTTTTTTTTTTCCCTTTGAGTGAAGCAAGAAACATCACTGGGACCGCGTTCATGGGTCCGTGCTCGGAGCTGGTTTCTCCCCCAGGCCTTTACAGCCTGGTCCCCGAGCTCTGTGCTCGGCCCCGCTTCCGCCCCATGGTCAAGGGCAGCCTGAGGAAGCTCTTGCTGGGCACATGGGGAGGTGAAACCTCTGTGTCCCCGGTTCTCCTGGCCCCCTGTCCATGCAGCAGGGGGATGTTATCACCCATTTGTGTCTCTGTATCCCAAAGCAGGACCAGGGCGGCTCTGTTGGCAGCTCCTGCACTCATTCCTCGGGTCAGCACCCCCCTCGTGTAGCCTTCACCATGTTTTGGGGTGCTGTGACCTCTCCAGCCCCGTTTCAGCCAGTTTGTTGTGCCCACCCTGCCAGAGGGGTACGGCACTGACCTTTGGGAAGGATGGAGGGGCTCCTGCCTTCACCAGCAGACCGCAGTGACAAGGACCAAGGTGTCTCCTCTCTTTGTGTCCGTAGTGTTTTCCTTCCCACTCCCTTCTTGTTTTAACATCAGGCGCTTCAAACAGACCACGTGAAGCTTCACAGTGTCTGTATGAACACAGCTGGGGGCTCAGCGAGGCCCCAAAACACCTGGGGGGGGGTCACGTCTTCTGCCCCTGCTCGGAGGGGAGAGCTGCACCAGCCCCAGCAGCCCTCGCCGTGGTCCCTGAGGAGCACGAAGCTCCTCTGCTGCCGGCAGTCGCTCCCCCCCTCGTTAACCGGCGGATCGTTAGCAGCGCTTCGCTCACTTGTGCGCAGCACAGGTTGCTGGTGCCAGCCACGGGTGGAGGCAGCTGTGGATTGCACTTTATATAAATAGAGAGAGACGCTTCCCTGCGCCTCATTTCCAGGAACCTTAGGGGAAATGTTACTGTCCTGGTGCGGTGGCGCTGGGAATTGCGGCCGTGGTGGCTTCGTGTTGCTGTCTGGGGCTCGGCACACTCAGCTCTTGCCCATCTCACCCAGCTCTTGGGTGTTGTTTATTATTTTTTTTTTTTCGGAAGATCCCTGGTAAATGTGGAGCATCGCGGTTGTGCGGAGAGGCTGCGTGCTGGGCTGGCCGTGAGAGGGTTTCCTCCTTGCTGAGCCCTCCCCGCCCCGAAGGGAAGGGTTTGGGGCCGAGGGGTAGATGGGCACTGCATGGGGACAGGTGGGTGGGAGAGATGAGGATAAGGAAAATAATGCCACATCCCCTTCCCCACGCGCAGGGCTGGGGCTGCCCCATTCTGCTGCAGCTTTGGAGCTTTCCCAAATCTGCCTAAATAGACACGGGAACCCTTCTGGAGTAAAGGTCCTTGATTCACACCACGACTTTCTGCTCCTGAGCCATCCCACAGGGTTCCTTCCATTGGCAGGGAGCACAGAGGCATTTCGGGAGCCCAGCCCTGCCACCGTCCCCATCGCCCTTCGCTCCCCTGGTTTTTGGGGACCCCGGGTAACTCCGAAGCTCAGGGTAGGGCGTGCGGTTCGTCACCCCTCAGTGGCAGGAAGGTCCCTCGGTGGCGGCACCTTTCCCGAGGCCTTTCCCCTTTTTCAACGTTTTTGCTGCTTCATCCTGGACTGGGAGTCAGGTGCGGGGTGCGGAGCGGGGTCCTTCCCACGTTCACTGTAAATAACATCACCCGCGGTGCCGCCGAGCCCCCGCCCCGCTCCCGTCTTGCCGCCCAGCCCTGCCCTCCCCTGCGCCCTGCTCCGTGAGCACCAGGTTTAAAGACAAAAAAAAAAAAAAAAAAAAAAAAAAAACAGACCAGAAACACTCCTTCAACACGAGCACAATATTCATATGTTGAGGTTTTTGTAAAAGGATCCAATAAATGGAGAGTTTAACTTGACGGAGCGCGTCCCTGTGCCTGCTTTACTGGGGGGGCTGGGAGCGGGACAGGGCACACCACAGCGAGCTGAGCCCTGCGGGGCAGGAGCCTTGGCCATGGCCATCCCAACCAGCTTCAAAATGGGGAGGAGCAGAGGGGAGGAACGGAGCTGGAGGATTTCCTTGCTGTTGCTTTCTTTTTTTTCCCCTTTCCTCCCCAGCAGCTGCCTTCCTCTGCAGTTGCCCGTTCGCCTCCATGCTGCCTGCCCCATGGGAAATGCTCTCTTTATGTCCCTACTGCCTTGGGTAAAGGCTCGCCTCCGCTGGGAGAGTGGTGCTGGGTTTTATTTCCGGGAGAGGTTTCAGGGAACCCCAAATTTCTGGTCCCAGAAGGGAGGAGGTGGGTGCTCTGCCCCAGGTGCCCAAATTCCCGGGATTCCTCCCCAAAACACCACTGGCGGGCAGGGATGGTGCTAACAGCGGGGGCATGGGAACTCAATAGGCACCGACCTGGCTGCAGGCTGGCTCAGCACCAACGAAATGTGCCCTCCATTTCCCACGCCATCTGATGTGTTCCTTGGTTATTAAAAACAACAGAAATTGTTCCCGTGCTTCTGCTCTGCCTGGCAAAGCCCTAAAAGCAGGCAGCTCCTGCAGGAGCCCAGCTGAAGGATGCTCACCCCCTGCTTCTCCACCCCCAGACCTGCATATCCCAGCAGTGCTGTGCCATGGAGAAGAAAAGCCGTAAGCCGAAGGGCCCGTGGCTGTGTGGGGTGTGGGATTGGGGTGTGGGATTAGGGTGTGTGAGAGGTGGGTGCCGCTGCTGTGGCGATGCCATAAATAAATCCCTACAGCCCTGACGTTTTTCAGAGAGCATCGCTGGGCCTGCGCTAAGCGATGTGCAGGATTTATGCCCCCGGCTTGCTGCCAGCGATGGCCCGTGGAAGGCTTTGGGAAGAAAAATCGGGTTTTAGAGGCAGTATTTTCTTGGTGTTGTTAGTGGGCTGACAGGCAAAGGGCGGCTGTGCAGGGCAGAGAGGGGCCCAGCACCTCGGGGACCAGCACCTCGTGACCCGGCTCCTGCTTTCAGCCCCATCACAACAGGACTTGGGCAGTGGAACTATGGTGCCATACAGCACCTGGGGGCCCTGGGCTTGCCCTAAACCCCCTGGGCAAAGCAGGGTTTTACCCCACAGAGCGGCCAAATGGCTTCAAAGCGATAAAGAGGGGGCTGGGGAAAGGGAACAGGCAGTCAGCGCTGCAGCACAGCACCCGCAGCCGCCGGTGACTGCACTGACGATGGACGGGCTCTGTGATTTGTAGGCTCAGGCTGGTAAATATTAAGAGCAGTCAGAGGGAAACAAGCAGTTATTAGGCAGGCAATTAATGAAGGCCCTGCGCAGCGCTCTGTGTTGTGCCTGCAAGGGAAGGATAATTGTCACCGAGCGTTTTTAAGCCACTAAGTAATTTAATCTAGAAGGAAAAGAACACACACAAAAATAATCAAAAAAAATCCACCCCAGAGCAAGTGCCACCCATTTTGTGAGTGCCTTCCTGGAAGCTGGCCCTGCCCCCTGAGGGGCATGTCCTGGAGCAGTGCTGTGGCAGACACCCAACGTTTTGGTTTTGCTTTTTCGCTTTAAGAATTAAAGAAAAGCCACGAGTGAGGTCTAAACGCAGTTCCTACTGCCTCTGGGACGCTCTTCTCACAGGCGCTTCTCAGCAGGGGCTTGGCTCTCTCGTATCACTGGGTTTAAGCTCTGCCCCCACACCTGCTTGGCTGCCAACATGATGATGGCAACAAAAATCAGAGACACACTGAGGTGGATTTCACTGTGGTTGGGCTGGGAGCAGGAACCTGGGGCATTGCTTCTGCCCATGCAGCCCCCCGTGACTGGGGGCAGCCTTGTTCTGTCCCGTTTTGTTACTGGGAACCCACTGACAGCAAGACAACAGCGCCAAGGAGGACCAGGAGGGAGGCCAGGGCCTACACCTGGGGTGTAATTACTGCATTACTGCTGTGATGGAGCCAGCGGTTGCTCAAGGTTTTCTCAGCTGAGCTTACGCTGACCCTAAGGCTTGGCCAAGTTACGCTAGCCTTGGGCATTTCGCTCTCCCAGCTTCCCATGGCCCTCAGCAACCCGGCCTCACCTGGCTCAAGATGCAGACATCAGCCCCACAAGCTCAGGGTGAGGATAGGGCCAAGGGGGAGAAAAGATGGGGAATAATTTAATTTTTCAGGTGAAACAAGGCAAAGAGGCTTGAAATACAGTCCTTAGCCCTGACAATAAAGCAGCAAACATCTGCTGTGACTTCTGAACTGGGTCTGGGAGGATCCCTGCGCCGTGGGGCTGAGGGGACCCCTCCTGGCCAAGCGGCAGGAGCCTGCCGTGGAGTCACCACTTGACCATGGGGCAGACACAGGATGTGGCCCTGGTCAGAGCTGTGTTTTGGTCCCCGTGGGCCACGAGACTTGGTGGTGGGTCCCCAAAGTGGCATGGGCCACGTGGCAGGTCCTGCGGTGGTAACGGGATGGGTAAACCGGAACCTAATGCCGGCCCCAAGGACATCAACTGCACCTGGGCATGGTGTGGGAGAGCACAAACCTGGGGCCTAATGACTTGGTCCAGCTGCTTTTATTAAGGCTGTAATTAATGGAACAAAATCATAGCATACTTCTTTCCTCCAGGAATACCTGTTCCTTATAACCCACCAGTGCAGAAGGTTGATTTCAACCTTTTCTCCCCATTATTCCCCGGCCCGGTGACAGAACCCTGGCTGGCAGGAGGGGAAGCACACCGAGAATTAATCCCTTAATGTGCAGCCCCGCATATCGGCTGTTCGAGGAGCAGCCCTGCTGCAAGCACTGCTTGGGCTTAATTAGTGAGAGCGGCTGGTGAAGCGCAGCGGGGACGTGGGACCCCATCACCCACGTTCACGGGGACTGGGGAAGGCCACGGCACAGCAAACGTTGCACGGTGGTGGCCAGGAGGCTTCTTTCCTTCTGGCAGAGATACAGAAACCCCCCGCTGGTGTCTGCCCACCAAAGCGTGTGTCTCTGGTTAAAATGTGTCTGGCATCCATCTTATTCCTCCCCCTCCATTCGCATCTCTCCTGGGCTGCCATGGTTACCTCTGCAGGACTGACCCAGCCAGAAGAAACGCTATTTATTTTCCTTCTTCTGTGCAGAATGAACAAACGCTTATTTTTCCAGTTTAATTAAGACTTTTCACTAAAAGATCCCCCCTCCCCCCCATGTGTTTATTTTTCCAGCAGGCAAAACCTGTTTATAAGAAAGACATGAATCAGTTTTCACTTGCTGGACTGGAGCTGTGGAGTTTTCCTGCCCAAAATTACAACAGGAAAGATGTGAAAACTTATTTTTTTTTCCAGGAGGGGTGCCAAGGCCTTTGGAAATCCACTGGCTGCCCGATGATGTGCTAAAAGTATCAGCATGGCTGATACAGGTAGGGGTCATGGCTTTTCACCCCAACCGAGAGGTTTTTGTGCGACAGCCCAATTGCATCAGTAGTAAACCGAGCTAAAAACCGCTTTTCTGCAATTCTAATTCTGTCAATACGCACAACAGCCCCCTCCCAGGTCCTGAATCACCCTCACGGCGCTGTGCTTTTCAGTCGACTTCTGCTGCAGCAGCTTCCGGCTCTGTCTCTCAAGGCAGCCTGCAGAGGATGGCGCGATTTCTGTTTTGCATAAGGGGAAAGTGAGGCACCAAGCCAGGAACAAGTCCAGAACCATCCGTCAGAGGCAGGACCAGATGGGAGCCCTCCAGTTCCGTCAGTTTAGGCAGCATGGAGAGGTTTCCATGAGGGGCTCGGAGCATTGGGGTTTGTTTGGCCCAATTAAGGACCAGTCACTGCTGTGAGGCAGCTACTGTGGCTGACGCGGGCTGTCTCACGCTTCATGTTTAAACATTTCCTGAAGACCTTGAGAAATAGAAAACCTTTCTGCTGAATCTGACTGTGTGTATAGTGAGGGGTGAGTCCATGGAGAAGCTTTTCTCCCCTCACATCCTGTCAGTGAGCGCACGGCCCTGGTGCTGCAGGGCCTGGCTCTTCGCACTGTGGCAGGCCCCGAAGCAACCTCCTCATGATGAACTGATCGTGACGCTGACTGTGACCTCCACAGCAGCCCCTTCACGTGGATTTCCTAATCCTCAGCCACTCCAGCACGGCCTCAGTAAGCAGAAACCACTGCCCTCACCTCTGCCCACCGGCATGCCGCCGGGCTGCCCATGCTCCTCAAAGGTGAATGCAACGAGCGTAAGGCACAGGCTCGGGCCTGAGGCTCTGAGTTCTCAGGGTGACAACTTAAATCCCCTATAAATGCAAATTCAAGCTGGTCTGGTTAATGAGGAGAAAGACTCCTAAAGACTTGCGTACTACAGGGCCCACGCTTTCCCCTCCTTCTTCCCCGGCCTACTCAGCTCAGCCGAGTTTCTCACACGGCCTTTGTGTGTTGAGAAAAATCTTCCTCGAGATCTAATTACAAGGTGAAATATGTCCGATTCTTTTATTCCATTTTCGAGTAATGATAAAGAAGCTGAAGCACCGCAAACGTTGTAAACTCTTATTAGGATTAATGCTACTGCAACGAGGCTTTTATCACCTTAACGACGCTATTTCTTTCACGCCCATGACATACACACAAAGCAAAGGTATGGATGCTGGGGTCTGTACACCCAACCACCCAGGAATCCCTAATGTGTAGGAAATATGGTGCAGAGACTGCAACAGCAAATAGTTTTTATTACAGAGCTCTTCTTCCACTGCCTTAATCTCCCCAAAGCTATAAACTGAAGTTGTTATATCTTACAAATGTGTAGATGCACACAGACAGGCAGATGTGGAATCGGCATGCGGATGCTTTTATAAACCACAGAATGTGCTTCCTCCTTGGCATTACTATGCTTTTTATTTTTAACACCAAATAAATACAAAGTAATTCCATAAAAAAAACAAAACAGCAGTAAATCTGAGAAATCAGCTGCTTTTAAAAGCAATACTATTAACTAAGTTTACGCTCCGAATACATGATTCTGAGACTGAAAATCCTCCCTACGTCTGCAGTACAGATGGCTTTGTCTAAGTGACTATCGGAATTCCAGCCAAGATTTTGGAATGTGGGGGCTGACAGGACAGGTTTTTGGAAGGTAGAAACAAGAGGCACTTAAATCTCAAAGGTTTTGCATGAGCACTGGGAGTTTAACTACTTCTGTACTTTTGAAAGCCTCCCTTCCCAGTTACCTTTCTGGGTCCCAAATTTGTGCTGCTTACCTTTACATACCTAACAGAAGCATCTAAGACAGGAACGAAGTTGCATCAGCTCCCAAAACAGCCAAGAGAGAAATAGGGCACAGAGGGAAAGCCAGGCATTTTCCTCGGATCGCAATCCCCATGGAGGTACTACTTCCACTGGTGATGGAGGCACCCAGGAGAATACAGTCTTTTGTGTGCCTTATCAAAGAGCCTAGAGCTCGGTGGACAAATCTGGTCCTAACAGGGAAGGCGAGCATCAGTAAACACCTTGAACTGCTAAAAAAGCACAGAGCTTTCCCCAAATCCCTCTGCTTTTGTGGGGAACAGCTACGCTCTTGCCAATTTGAAGCTATTGTACATGTCCAGCATACTCCCCCTTTTTTATTTTGGTTTTTATAATTTCTGCCTTCCCAACTTCCCCATTCCTCTTTGTGCCACGTCCACTGAAAGACACAAGCACGAAGAGTGCAAACAGAGGACAGACAGGAAACTGGGTCTGGTGGCTGGAAAGAAACAATGGGGAGAAAGCTAAGTCTCTCAATATCTGAGGCCATTGTTTCAATATTCTTGTGGAGTTTTCTCAGATAAAGGACTGGGGCACGCATTGCTGACTGATGGCGTCACACAGAAATGTCTGTGCCTGCACACAACTTCACCCTGACCTTGTAAATAGACACTATTTATTTACTCTGCAATCCACATCTCCTTTAAGTTTCCAACAAACAGTTTTACAGCACAGGAATCCCCTCCAAAGTATTCCAAAACTGGTTAAAAATTAAATTAAAAAAATATAGAGATATTAAAAAATACTCCCTTGCTTTTCCACGAAGGGAAAGGTGGTTCTGGTCTCTCCGAATCAGGAAACTCTCTCTTTTTGGAGACACCCTCTGAAAAGCTTTATGTCCTTCGGCTAAAATTTCTGCAGGAATTTGAGAACCAGGTCACGCAGCTTCACCCTCAAAGGTTCGTCGTTGTCGCAGATGATGTGTGTGGAGTCCTCCTCGATCTGAATGAGGGTTTCTGCCTCCTGGAGGAGGACGATGTGGCCCTTGGCTGTGTCTTCCACCTTCACATCACTGAAACCATGCTAGACACAGCATTGGGGAGTAAAAAAGAGACGTTACAACAACTCAGGCAAAGGGAGATGAAAGCTCAGGGCACAGGGAGGAGGAGAGGGGAAGAATATCTGCAAAATGCAGTGTGGCACTGCAGGTATCCTAGATCTCTGGGATCTGCAGAGGCAACACTCACAGGATAAGCTAACTACGACCCTCATTATACAGAAGGATTAACTACAGCACGGGGAAGCTAAAGTCAATATTTTCCGCTATGCCAGTTCATGCGCAATTGCCAACCTCAAACTCTTGAGAGACAAAGAGGACAAATGGCCCCTTTAACCACAGAAATACGCATCTGCTGACATTGCTGCCTCAAAGCAGATGATAGTGGAGACCTACTAAATCCCACGGTAACCTTCCTCACAGACAATCCTGCCCTTTTTCCCACCCATTTTCTCCACGGTGTCAAGCAGGGGGGAACAGGGCTCCACAGAGCAGTGCCCAATTCCCTCCAAGTTCAGCCACCAATCCCCTCACCCTGCAGCTCTCCAGAAAGCTTCTTCCATCAGTGGAGACATTTCCAGAATCTCTTCTTCACTCAGTCACATCACCTTCACAAAACTTTTAGGAACTTAAATACTTTTGAGATCTCCTCTCCACTGTTCATATGTATTGGAAATCAGCTGACACGTCACTCAGAGTGACCCTAAAAGCTCTGCCTCTGTGGGAAGCCAGGAGGAATGACTGACACAAAGCCCCTACATCAGGACACGTCTCTACAGGGAAATATTCCCTCTGCATTCAGTGCAGGGATACACATTCCAGTATTTCTTTGACAGCCCACTAGCCTCTCTCCATTTCGAGCCACCCTAAAATTATTTCCCCTCTCTCTGCTAGAAAAGCAGCAAATTTCTGAGACCTGCAGAAACCCACTTGAACCGTGCTTGCCACCACAGACTTTTTACCTTCTCGAGCGTCTGCACAAACTGGTCCACAGGAATGGAGCCACTCAGCAACGGCTTCAAAGGCTTACATTCTGGAACGTCCTCACTCACGCGCTTTCTCTTCTTGCTGGCAGGGGGTTGTGGAGGCTTTGGAGGGAGCTGGTGGATGAGAAGATGTCCGGTAATGCGGTGAATCACACTAGATTATTATCATTTATTATATTTTCTAGGAATCACAGCTTAAAGGAGTCAATGCCTTGAAAATGACAGTCTAGAAGATGCAACAGGTTGGGAAACTGGCAAATTCAGAGCAAGCAGCGACTTGGGGAATGAGGAAAATGGGTAATTTCTCACTGGCCTCAGAAAAAAATTAGCCTTTAGGACGAACTTGAATACAGACAGGCAAGACAGATGCTGCAGTGCCTGAAAAAATCAATGGAGTGTGATGTGGGTATAATTTTGAGCTGCCTCAGAAAGCTATCTGCCTTAACTCGTTCCTGAGAGCCTCCTCCGTTAGCAGGGAGTGAGAGATGGGGTGAGCACGGCCAGCGGTAGCTAACCCAGCACCATGTGGGGTTAACTGCCCCCTTCTGAAAGATCATTTCATGGAGCTGAAAAGCTGATTGCTTTATAAAGCACAGTGAGGAAATTACTGTGTCAAATAGGTTCACGTGTCCTGTGCCAAGTTAATTACGCCGGGGAAGTATCAGCACTGGGCTTTCCCAGTGAACTCGCAACACAGTTCTTGGGAAAAAGGTGCTGGAGAAAACTTCCCCCAAATTTTGGCAAGACCATCTGCCAGGGACGTGTCTGCACAACGCGCAGGGAATGAGCCCGAAGCAGCCTTGTGCAGTGCTCTGTAAGCTCCAGGTGACAGCCTGGGCTCCTCGCAGCTCCGTGCCTCTCCCACCACGCAGCATCGTGTCTGAACCTGCTGCTGTGCTGTCCCTGCGTTTCCTTCAGCAGAAAAAGAAGGCTGTTTTTCATCGTGGGAGAGAAATGCTACCTGCTCGCGCTCCAGTTCCACCAACAGGCTCGCACTGAGTCACTTTACAAAAACAACCATTCTCCCTGAAGTTGATGAGCCTAGGTGCACGTAGGATGTTGCTTGGGCATGAATCACTCACGTGGCTCTGTGTTCATAGACTGAGTTTTCTAGAGCTCATCTGCACGTTTTCTGTACCTTTGAGAGTTCCCAGGCTCAGCCGGTGCTGACAGATACCCCTGTGCTGGTTCACCTGAACCAGTATGAGGGCTCCAGCAGACTGCACCTAGATCTAAGTTTAACTGGCATCAGGAATCAGAGCAGAGAAAGGAGCAAAGGAGCAACACATAAAGGAGAAAGCAGACTCAGCCCACTCACATTTTAATACTTTGATTTGGTTAGCATCGCCTAGTGTGTAGCTAGGGAACTGACCTGGAAAAAGCAAGGCAGCTTGTCTGCTGTGCACTGATATAAATCTTTAACCAGTCTTTATGTCCCTGCACTAATGACATAACCGTGTCGGGCGCTCTCCCCAAGTGTAGTGGGCCCAGCCCTGCCCTACAGCATCACACACAGAGCTCCTGCACTTCCATGCCTCGAAGGAGAAAGGTGATGGGGCATCTACTGCTCTGCAGGTCCACCAGACATCACCTCCCTCTGCAGAGCACTAATGCCAGGAACTGCAGTGCCAGCCCAAAGCAGGTAGTGGGAAGAGAGGGATTTTCTCCTCATCTAACCTCTGGAGTTCACTCCTACTTCGTACAAGGATGCACAATCCTGGGGGACAGGGTGACTTAAGGAAGACAGTCCCTTCACAGGTGTAATCTTTTAGGTCATCCTTCCCCTCTGACCCGCTACTCCAAGTCCCTGAGAGGCTGGCTGATGCTGATCCTGATGTACAGGTTATGGAAGACAGCAGTCTGATTTGTGGCCTCTCTTCGTGAATAATCTCACTTCCCCTTTTATCTTAGCTAGGCACACGGCCAATAAAATAAGAGCAGGGAGATTTATATGCATCCCACTCTCTACTCCAAGTGTAATTCCTCCCTTGCACATGCCAGGACAAGGCAGCCGACAAGGACGCTGCTCTGGTGGGGAAGGAGTTGTTAGAGGGGTTGCCCCACGAGAACAGCTGGGGTCCCAGATGGCAGGAAACCCTGTGTAAGGATATTTTTCTCCCTTTCCCATTATACTGTACCTGCAGCACATGCTTGTTGTCTTTAGTATGCAGCACGGCAGAAACTGTTGCCAAGGAAATACCAGGCTTAATCTCCAAGGGCACGAGCGAATCTGCAAGCTGAAGCAAAAGAAGGATTGTGTTCAGCAAGTGATAATCTCAGAATTTGTATGAACCCAGCTGTGATTTAAATTGGCAGCGTGGTATTTTTAAACATGGACTAATGAACTGTAAACACCAACCCACTGGTACAATGACAGGGTGCTCCTCTTACCTGCTCATCCCTCCTCCTGGCTCTCACAGCTCCTGACTTTTATGGGATCAGAGCAGAGAGAGGTTCTCGGTAATCAGGGCAAGTCACACAAACCAAGACAATTAAAGAGAAATCTCATTTCAAAAGACATTAACTACTTTATTAATAATTCTGATCAGTAAAATTCAATCTAATTGAGAATAATTTACTGTTTGTTACCTCGATGTACAGTGAAAAATCAAAGTCAGTTTCTTTTCAATTCCTTAGAGCTGCAGCATTCAGACTGCAGAACAGTTGGGAGAAGAGCTTGTCCTCAAAAACCCACTGGCTCCCTTGACTGGTGTGACATTTTTTCTTACAACACTGCACAGAAACTCTGCCACTTCTACATAATTCTCCTCTGAAATGAAATTTAGGCTTGGCTCCAGCTTTGAATTTCGGTGGCAGCCTCCCAAGATCCTCAGTACTGGCAGTCCACGTGGAGCAGGCAGCTGGGCAGCACCTCTCCCAGCCGTGCTTCCAAGGGAATTCTTCAGAAAAGGGTGCTCGTGAACACAAAAATTATTCCCTTTTTCCCTCGGAGGAGGTTCTGCATGACAACACACTGGACACCAGGTGCCCTGGAGTCCTACCCAGGACTGCAGCCACGATCTAGCCCTAACCCATGGGCACATCACAGAATGCTAGGGATTGGAAGGGACCTTGAAAGATTATCTAAGATCTAAAGATTATCTTCCATTGTAAGGGCCAGCAGCCCAAGCAGTCTCCCAGGATCGCTCCCAGCCAAGCATGCTCCTATTACCTGCTGCAGACCCAAAGTGTGCTCTGTCTGGGAGGAAACCTTGCAAGTGCCTCATGAAATAAATACGGCTAAGATGGCTCACGCTTTACACCAGTGGACGGGAGGGCTTTTCTCTTGCAAAGACAGGCAGCGCCTAAAGAGACTGAACCTGCTGGTCTGTTCTTCCCAACAGCTGTACCACCAGCTCCCCAGCTTCCATCATCTCATCTCAGGAAGGAAAAGCCTCTACAAGACCATCTTCATCTGAACCCCATTCCGCTTAGTCTTCAAGCACACAGCACCTCCAGCTGGAGCCAGATGTGAAGGGTTTAACTTCCAGGAACAGGAGCTCTTTTGAAACGTCAGCCATCTACTGTCACGCTTCAATGGATCGGAGCTCTGGGGACCCAGCTATCGCCGGTCCCCTGGCAGCGAGGCAGCACCAGCTCTCCTTGGATTGCCAGAAGCTCACACACATGAAATAGGAAGAGAAACTGAATGGCTTTTAGAAAAGCACGGCGCATTCCCATTTTGGAGAATATGCCACCTGAGGCAACGGAAGATTCAATTCCTTACCAAAAGCCATCTAGTGAATTTTCAACAGGATCCAAACCAGGCAAAGGACAGACAAAACAACTCAATCATGCCACTTTTCCAGAAACTTCAGGTACCGACACCTGACTGCCCAGTACTCTTGCCTGCTGTAAATTACAATTACATAGGTGATTACTGTATTACTACAAAGCTCTAATCCGAGTGAACAGAGAAACAAGCCAACTTTACCTCAAAAAGCACTGACTGCTGGCCTAATCCTTTTGCCATCAAAGCGTGGAGAAGGCTTTTCTGTTGGCTTCAGTGGCAGCAATTCTGATTGTTTTCTCTCTGGGACTCTGCTCAAGATCTTTAACGCAGGTAATACAGCCTTTACAGTTTGGTTTTGAAGGCAAGAAGAATAAAAACACAATGATAATCATTGCTTCAGATTTCTCCTGGGAGCTAAAAATACTTGCAGCAGGGTGATATACTGCATTTTGTAGTGGTCGAAGGCACTTTCCATTCCCACAGCCTTCCAGAGGAGGATTGATAGGAAATGGGCTGTAATGAAGAATACGTGGCAAAATGACAAACACTGTGAGGAGAAAGACCCTTAAAAAACAAAGAGATGCCTAGAATCAAAGTCCTCTTATGCCCCTGAAGTACTTTGATATTAACATTTATGCACATTTTAACCATGCAGTTGGTAAATAGCAATACTTTAATAATTAACAGTCAAAAAGGCAATAAGATGGACATTTAATTTTATGTTCTCTAAGCTATTGCCTCATCTCACAGCCCTCTCCATGTTGCAGCCGATCCTTTTATTATAGAAGTTCACTGACCCAAACCAAAAAGGTCATTTAATCACATCCAGTAATTCACCCACCAACACCAGGCAGCGCTGCTATCCTCCTTTCGACTGACCTCCTGCACACACAAATCACAGAGCTCTCCCAAAATGCTGGATTAAAGAAACCTTTTTCAGAGAGATAGCAAATCTTGTCTATGCTCCAAGCAGTGGCAACTACACCATTTCCTCTCGCCAAGCTGTTCCAAACTTTAATTCCCCTTGCAGCTAGGAAACCATGTCTTATTTCAAGGTTGAATTTGTCCAGCTTTCAGTTTGCTGGATCTTGTTATGCCTTTGTCTGCGAGATTGAAAAGCCCCCCACCATGCAAGAATAAGTGCTTCTTCCTTCCAGTCATTATCACAAGTCTAACGCCACACGCTGGCATCAGGAAAGTCACGAAAGCAGAGGCGCACGGCGCTGAGCACTAACAGCACTTTAATCAGTCCCCTGCATATGGATGAGCGCTTGGACTGCCTTGAGACAAACCTCTGTGGCTGTGTACGTACGTTGTGTGCTTCAGTTCTTAAATTCTCTCCTGTTAAGCAAAGATTAAAAAAGAGACCAAGCAAAAAGCAAAAGTCGGTAACTCTCAGTCGTCTGAAACTGCAAGTGTTGGTTTCAGGTGCAACCACGTGAACGAACCCTGCGACAGCCGAGGGAAAGAGGAGTCAGCTGGGGAAGTTTTGTTCCATGATCAGAGCTGTCCGCCTACGTTCTTACCGAGTAAATACGTTCTTACCGTACACTGCAGCCGAAACTTTCCTGTAGGATTGCATTTTCCCCAACAAAACGAGATCTGACACATATTACGTGAACCCAAAGACTGTTGCTAGCCAACCTATGGTTGTTTATGCAGAAAAACAACGCACATAGGTCAGGTCATACTCTGAAGTCCCTGCTAACTCCTTCACTGAGGACAACTCTCCCTGGACTTCAGGTCCCGTGCTGTATTCAGTCACCAGACAAAAAAATCTCCTCTTGGCTACAAAGAGCTAACCAATGACTGACGATGGGATCTGAAACTCCTCCTGTCAAAAACAAATTAAGGCTGAACAGCTGGGTGAGATGAGCTGGATCTTCACCCTCCATGACTGCAGTGAAGGTAAATTAGCAGGAACACATCAAAGGTTACCAGTAACTAAAATCCCTATAAGACTAGAAATGATGTGTATGAAAGATTACAGCATGTGTATTTAGAAAGGGACAGAGCTGATTTTCTACATCAGCATTTCACCTGTATTTTCCAGATTTGCAAATTGTCCATAAATATATACCATCTCTCTATGAGAAACAGGACCCAGGGTTGCAACTTTGGATCAAACCAGAGAAACGAAAGACGTGAAATAGAGCTGTGACACCGCTGGGCAGGACAGACACATTGTGAACTCAACACCTTGCAAATCTTTAGAAAAAGAAAATAAACAATAAAGTTGTAATACGTTCTTTGGGGCAGGGATCAGTTTTGTTCAGCGCTTGTGCAATACCTAGTGCTCAGAAATCCAAAGGGGACCATTAGACAAGCTACTATGCTGTAGTAATATAGTAAATGGAAGGAAAATTAAAAGAAATCTTCAAAAGATGATCACATTCAACTAATATAACATCCTTCTCTGATAAGACAACTGTTGAGGGAAGCACAGCAGCCACAGTTTGTGCTTCACAAAGCACTGGCAAGGCACCGCATGGGAAATTACAAACTGTGGATTTCTACAGCAGTCCTGAGGAGGGGAAAGTGCTGGTTAAAGGAAAGATATCCCCAGACAACTACGGGGCTGTTGCTGCAATTCCTCAAGGGTCAGTCTTGAGCCTAGTCCCATCCAATTTTTATTATTGACGTTGGTACAGAACAGAGAGTGTTCAGAAGGCCCCAGTGAAGTTTGTAGAGGTACCCTTAATGGAAAGAAAAATCATGCTGTCATAGAGGAAGAACCAGATGACCTCAAGAACTGGAGTCAGAAAAACAAGATGAAATTCAGTAGCATGAAATGCAAGGCCAGGGACTGGGCTAATATTGAGGATTTCTGCTGTGAGCTGCAGCTGCTGGAAATGATAGAGGTGAAGGGTCCATGTTTATTAGTCCATCCCATGAGGAATGAGAGTCACAGATGTGACACTGCCATGAAAAAGCCAAATGCAACTTCAGAAAGTATCAGGTAGTTCTAGCAGGGATGAACTACTGCTATTACATTGGGCCAAGCAAGATCTCATCTGAACTACTTGTAAATTGTGGGTAATTTAAGTTCAAGTAAGATATGCTGAAGGGTAAATTAGAGTAGGAGAAGCTGTTTTGTAAGAGGAAACTAAATTATCTTGGCTTGTTTAGCCTGGCAAAAAGAAAGTCAAAAGGGGAATTTGATTATTGCACATAAACACCACAGGGAAAACACCAACAAAAGAGAAAATGTATTTATGCTAAAACATGATGTTAAGAGTATGTGCAGACCAGGCAGGAATACACATAGGCTGGAAATTAGGATGTTTCTAGCCATCAGAGACTGTGGGGTTTTAAATAGCATTCTAGTAGGAACAGCAGGGCCAAAAATCTTCACGATTTGAAGGTGGTGCCTTCCATTTTACGACGCACGTTTTAAACACTGTTACTAACTGTGGCTGGGCTCTGACCATGTAACTCATGAGGGCTCTTCCACTTCTAGGTTCAAACGATTGCTTACAGTATTGGAGCTTGCCAGGTATGAAGAGATTCCCACCTATATCATAGCCCCTAAAAAGGATGCAATTCACATGTGACAGAAAAATATCCTCTCTGAATTATCAGAGAAACCTGAAGATTTTAAGACCTTCCTCTCTTCAGAGGGAGTCACCAGTTCCTAGTGATTCTAAAAACTTCAGTGAAGCTGTGTTATTTTGTCTTCAGCAAAGTACGAACAGAGAACAACCTGCCTAATCCTCCATCCCTCCACTCACCTTGCCTCTTGCACACATCAAACCCCATTTCTGATATCCATTACACGCAGAGGAGCACTCTCACAGTTTATCTTTAGTAGGAACACAGTGCCCAAATACTCCACATGCTTAAAATCTGTACAATACCCCTTTCACTTACAAGCAGCCAAGACCTATGTAGTCAGTTTTCTCAACAGAGTTAAAAAACATTGTCTTTACCTTGTCACTTATTTTTATTTGGGTGACAATGTTAGGAAAGGAAGACAATTTACCTCACCTCCTACCTCCCTGCCTCTTCTTATCCCTTCACTACTGAAATGCCAGAAGCTCTGCTGTCGAGTCACTGGAAACCAGACAGAGAAATGTACAGGAGATTATACTGTGGGCCAGCGTATCACACAGACCCAGCTTTGGCTTTACACCATCTGCTAAATCAGGCAGAGTCTGAGTGCAGGAAGTCTGCAAGGATCGGATCCTGCAGAGGAAACAAAAAGACGTGGTTGTATATATGCACTGAAGGGAAGGGGTCTAGAGATTTAAATATGGACCAGGAAGCATACTAAACAAGGTAACAAGCATGCTGTAGGCCATGGTGCTGTAGAATGGGAATTACTTGGGGGATCTTTCTAACAAGACTTAAAGGAACAAGGGCATTTCCAACAGAGAATAACAAATATCACAGAACTAAGGGCATCTATATAATCATTAGTGGGTTATCTGAGTGATGTCTCATTGGGATTTCAGCCTCAGATTTTACAGAAACCAAGTGTTTTAAATGGGATGACAGGGTTGCTGAACAAACCCTAACTTCTCAGCCCTCTCAGTCCCTGTGAGTCTGCTACAATTCTCTCTGCAGCACATTTTAAAGTCTCATTAATTTCAGTGGATGGCAGATCATGCCATAAATATCTAAAGGTTTTGATGTCATTGCTTGCTGTACGTCAGCCTTATTCTTCCACAGAGCCAACATCTAGTGGTGAAATAAAGTGGAGGCTGACGGGGTGTTCCTGTGTGTTTGGACAACGAAACAAATCCCTCCTTTTCCATGCACATGGTCCAGGCAGCTGTCGTCCCTACTACTGCTTCTTGCATTTCTGCTCCATTTGAAAATCCGGCTAATGGAGCAGGGCTTCAGAGCAACGTGATGAATTTTGCCCCAGAAGCATGGAGGTGAAACTGAAGGGTATGTCCTGAGCAACCAACAGGAAATAATCCTGGGTGGGATTATAGGGAGCAGTCGCTAACCCCTGGCTTTTAGCCTCCACTGTGCCAAGGGACAGCTCTAAGGAGGTATTTTAGAAGTATAATGAAGTAGATTTATGGCTGTTTAATGAAGCTCTTCCCCAGTATGCTGGGAGCAGGCAGGAAACAATTTTTTGAAGAACTTACAAGAGGACAGCGGAAGCCGGAACCATCAGGAGCAGAAATTAGCCTCAAACCTGAATGAAAAATGACAGGTAGGGCAAGCGAAGATGCAAAATATCTTCCAAGTAAAGGCAGGCAGCTTACGGATGTAAAAGATGAATCATTTGAAAGACATAAAAAAGGCATCAATCAAAATATTCAAAATATAGTAACCAGGTCAGAACGCAACATTGTTGAAGCTTATTGGGGAAAAAAACAGAGGTGAGTGTCTGACTAGAAAAGAGTTACCTTACAGCCAGCCGTACAAAATGAGGAAGAAACAAACCCAGATATTCATGTGGGCTTGCAAAGCCAAGGTGGGAGTAGAAAAGCAAATGTGAGTTTCGCTGATCTAAATAGAGCAATCTGTGGATGGGACTAAAAAGAGAAAAGGTGCAGCTAAAAAAGAAAGAAGAAAAAAAGTGAAGGAAATGGGGGATAACATATTCAAAGCCCACAAAAGATGAGAAGAGGGAGGAGAATTCTCTGCAGAAGCAATGGGAGGCTGAAGGGCCAGGCGAGAAGAGGCATGGGAGTGAGGTGGGAGATGGTTTTTATGGAGAAAAGAAGAGCTGATTGCACTGAGCAGTGATGATGTAAATCAGGGAGACGGCAGGCTAGGGTAGTTCTGGTTTTGTCTAAGGTAGAAAGAGTGACGAGCAGTTTCAGTGCAATGTCAAGGGGTGAAGGCCAAATTCAGAGAGGGCCTATGCTGGAATGAGGGAGGGCCAGGCAATTTTACAGACAGCGGATTCAGTGAGCTTGGAGCTGAAGGGAGGAATGAAAGCAGCAGAAGCAAGCAGGAAGATTATCTTAATTTTATGTTATGTGAGCCCGTGGCATCTTTATACAGGCAGAAATAGTTGGGGGAAAAGGAACATAGAGGTTAGGAGACTGGGTAACGTGAAGTCTCCAAAATAAGTTTGAGGGTTCAAAGAAACTTTTTAGAAATCAAACGTTTTAGTCCCCAAAACCTGGAATAGAGTTGGAGAAGTAAGATGGAAGCCATGTATTGCCTCTCTTTCTCTCAAAAAGGAATTGGCAAGATTCTGCGTGGAAAGAGAAGTCAAGACAGGAAAAGGGAAAGCTGGAATGAAAGCTACATAATTATAATGGGCTGCCAAGTGGCTTCTATCCTAATTCTCCTCTGCAATAGTTCCTCGTAATTTCACTTCACGTTGGGCTGTGCATTGCACAGTCACACTCTCCTGTACTGGCCCGTGTCCTCAAGAACTTGCAAATAGGGTATTTTGAAAACACAGCCCTTGGTGAAGTCGGTCTGCTGTTGAAGTCAAGTGATCCGCACCATTGTTCAGCTGTAATTAAACTGGAGGCACATTATTTGCTCAAACACTACTGTTTAATTTATCTGTTTGCTCCAGAAGGTGTTTTCCATTTTCCCATTGTTCTCCCGTGAATAGACAATGCCTAACCAATTTCCAGGAAGCAGCCTTTTTTTAAATTATTATTATTTTTTAAAGCGAAAGGCAAACGCTGAGAAGAACGAATAAAGCGTAAAGGCTTCCGCAATACCTCTGAGAGCCATTTCAGCCTGGTGCCTTGGGACTGTTAAAACCTTTCTCTAAACAAAGGTTGCTCCCAGTGTAAATCTCATTAACATACAACGGCCCTGCTTGATCTGACTTTGCTCTTCCGCGATTGAACTGTAGACAAGCTCCAGCAGTATCAGTGAATTTACATTACTCTGACACGCCAGAACCTGAACCACTGATAGGGTTTTGGAAAGGAAATTTCACGCCACCACACTGTCAGTCTGTAGTGACTAAAACCATGCTGAGCCAACTGTTTGGTTTTTAAAAGCTCTAAGAACTGAGTCATGGGCTTCAACACATCTCTGTTTCAGACCAAGGACAGTGGATGCTAGGAGAGGGCCCTGATCAGAACTTTGCTGGTTGGTAACATGGTTTGGTTAATGTGTTTTTGACAAACAAGAAACCTTCACAAGATATGCCAGGAGCTGTAAAATAACATTTCCAGTTGCCACTTCAGTTGTCAAAACTCCAGAGATGATGGCAGCCCATTTGAAACAAATGCCCAGAAATAACCAATACACAGAAAATCTATATATTCAGGCACCATTCAAAAGTCTTCCTGGATGAAACTATTGAAAAGGGGACATAAAGCAGCAAATACTCTCCTTTAGGGAACCTCATCTATCATATTTGCAAACCTGTCTTGCACAAGCCACCCAGCAGATCGGGAAGTTACAGCCATCTTTTTGCCACCACTGTATAAACCCTGCCTGAAACCAACAGGTCACCGGCATCAGCCTCTCAAAACCAACATCCTAATGACCCTCTGCACAAAGGGACAGACAGACAGGGCTTTTCTGCTGGGAGAGAGAATGAGGAAAGCCTAGCACGTCACCTAAAAATTATTTGGGGGGTACGAACATATAATTGTGCTTATTTAGGGGGTCAGCATCAAAGACAATACAGGCCCTGAAAATAGACAGTCCTCTTTCGACTGTCCCCGATTTATTTGAAAAATCAAACAGTGATCCTTTAGGATTGTGGCTGGTTGCACAGAATAGGAGAAATTATGTATTAATACTTCGCAGCAGCTATCAGCTATGCTGCTGAAACTGAGACCAAAGCCTGAAAGGGCAGGAGACGATGTACCATCCCTCCCATGCCTTATCACCACTCTGCAGGTCAAGCTGGAAGCAAAAACCGGCCTCAAACGGTGATGTGATGAACACCTGCTGAAAAAAAGAGATTGTTCTGGGGAGACAGTCTGTGATCACTACAAATTTGGCATGACTATTCCTCTAACAAGTTCCCTTGGAAAGAATGATCAAGATCTCTTTTTTGAGGGTGACTTGCATATCTCAGTGCTGGGGAATGGCATCCTGTTAACAACCCTGAACCACAGCCCTGCATACCACCACTAATGGTCTGAATTTCAAAGAACCCCCTGAGGCAAGCAAACACTACCCCCCTGGGCACCAAAGGGGAAGGACAACAGCTTTCCTGAGTCTCAGAGAGGATCTGAGATATGTTTTTTAACCACTTTAACCTTTTTAGGAGAGGTTACATGCCGCGAAGCTTGTTACGTCAAGTTGATAGGTGCAGCTTTGGAACCCAGGGAGAGTATCTGGACATGGCAAATAACAAGAGATGTTTCCACTCCCTGAGCAGACAGATAGCTTTGAAACTGGGACTCCTGCATGTATATAATTTGATGTTATTTGATAGAGGAGAAAAAGGTTTTTTTCTTTCAATAGTCCTCTATGTACATCTTTCTGCTCAAACGCTGAGTTAAAGTGAATGCGTTAGACACCTGCTCTCCTTTTCTGCATGCTTCTTTGATACCTGTTCCCACCTTGGTGAATAACACATTGTTTACCATCCACCCTTTTCCAACATCCCAGCAGTTTTGGGAAGTGCTATTATTTCCATGCACCATTTTACCAAGACATATAGAAAGAATCTGTTCACTTCAGTGAGAGATGGCATCTAGAAGCCATTGAACATCTGGGGTTAAGAAGCGAAAAGCATTTTCATACCGGTGGCTGCCAGTGAGGCTGAATCCACATGGCCTGTTGAGCCTCAAGTTTAAGGGATCTTGCTGCAAACAGCCAAGCCAGCAAGCGAAGCACTGACTTTTTTCCTGATGCTCTCCAGCCCCATGAGCATAGCGCTGCCTTCAGACTAACAAACTCTGCCATGGAACTCTGCAGTCCTCAGTTGTGCTTGTGCTCCCCCTTTCCAGTGCCAGCTGCATTTTGTATTTTAGACTTGTGATAATCATACAAGAAGACTCTGACAGAGCAAGAAAGTGAATCTGTGACTCCCATGGACCCACCTAGCTATCTTTTAGACAACTCTCCCCCTGACAGGAACTTCAAAATGTATGAGGGTTGGTGAATGCTCATTTGTAGCATCTGTGTTAATTTGCATTCTGTTCGCAGGAAAAGCTGGTAACCACTCTCTTCACAGGGCTGGCACGGGACAGGCTCACATACAAAGGCTCAATTACACCTTCACAGTTCAGGGAAAATCCCATAGCTTCAGCAGAATCTAAATAGCAGGTACTGAGAAATAAAATCTGTTTTGGTCATGCTGGTGAATGTAAGCCATGTTTTACTAGTCTTAGGTTTAATAGGATCCAATAAATATGCAAATTTCCAAAGCAATTAAATATACATGCCATGATGGAGTTGCATCCAAGTATATTTTCTAATTAAAAAGACCCTCCTTGTCTCTGGCAGTCCTCTAACCAGTGGGCTGGGCAGGCTCCTAGCAGAACTGATGTGCAAAATAGGCACTTGTGAAACGGTACAAATGGGTTTTATGGACTGGCTGAGGGATTCTGTTACACGGGTACCGGTTCTGTACCTCACATTTGGCTTAACTAAGGGTACTTCCTCCCTCTACTCTGATGAAAAGTAGATTCTCATATTCAATGGTTTGCAAAAGGCAGTGACACCTGCTTGTAAAATGCCACTGGACACACTTGTGCTGATTGGATTGTCAAAAAATATTTTAAGATCATATCTGTTAACAAATGGGTCACCCTTTGTATTGTGAGCACATTTATATATGATTTATGGGGTTGATAAATTATTAATAGATGTTACAGGCATAAGTAGTCCACATTATAGATGGCTACAAGCAACCCATTAACCTGTTGGATGTTAGGAGTCTGTAGGAATTAACTATTCACTGAAACTGCTGTAACACAAATGAGACATTTTACTACAATGTCTTTAACATCCAGCTAAATCCTGCTCCTCAAAGGAAGGGCTTTTCTCACAGCAGGTACAGCTGGGGAAGCAGAAAGACAACTCCTGGCTACTGACTCCCTATTTCTGACTCCCTTCCGTGGCCCTGTACCACCAACTCAAACTGCAGTGCCTCTGCTTCCTCATATTTAAAATGGTGACAACTGGCTTTCCTCCCAGCTGGCTAGCAGATTGCCCTCTGCTCTGGATTTTGAAATGTGATGTTTCCTTGCAAAGGATAATTAACCTGAACATACTTTATGCTTGCCCAGAATGGTTTTTAACCAATTCTTATTAATTTACAGAATTAAATTCTCTCTCAGGAATGCTTCTTTCTTAGCACTCCGCTTGATGGAAAACGCTTTTGTGTTCATAGTCAACAGTAAGTCACAGACGTAAGACACGTCTTGACAAAGCAGCTACTGAAGCTACTTGAATTTATCTGTATGAGCAGAAGCCACCATTTTTGCCTTTTGCTACTTACTTCTGGCATGATTTCGATCTTCTCGTAGCGTCGCTTATAGGGAAGAGTCAGCACCTCTGCTCTGCGGTAGGACATGGGTGGTGGCTGGCAGTCTATCATCAGATCTGTGCGATGAGACTGGGTGGGCGGTGGCTGGGTGTACTGCTCTGGGCAGACTACGTGGAGAGGCTGGAAAAGAAGACTGTGGTGACTTACAGAAACGTCTGCTTGTATCTATGCTCTGCCCTACAACAGTAATCATTGCCATAAAGAGGTCTGCAGATTGACATTAGCAAGATAACTCATTCATATAAAAACACCATCCAGAAGATGCAATTCAGAAGGTCCAGGCAGGACTGGAACAAACCGCCCAAGGAGCAGGCGGTCTTTGCTTTGTATACAAACAGTGCCCTGAGTACCAAGACCCAAATTTGTATCTTAATCACTAGTTCAGTATCAGCAGTCATGTTAGCTGCCATACTGAGAGAAAAATCAACATATTCAATAGCTTTTTCTTCCAAAGGCCTGTCATTTAAATTGGAAGCAAGTGACAGTAGTGGTGGGGACCATCACAAAATGGCAAAGAGTGAGGTAGACGTATCAAAATGAATAAAATCTATTATCTATAGAATCACAGAATTCTATCAAATTCTATGATTCTAGATGTATCAAAACGCAAGGCTGCAAATACATTAGCAAAACAGGCAACTCTGAGTTTTCATAACCTGTCAGCAGTGTATTAACAAAGCACGAGCAGGCTGATTACAAGGATCACCCCAGGACTTAAGGAAGCCAAAGGACAAAGCAGTGTTTCTGCAAGCTGCAGAAGTTTCTGCGTTGGAAACAGCATTATGCTTCAGCTGTAACATGAAAGAAGACACCTGTCAGAAAATAAGGCAACGTCAACTGCCATCAGTTGTGCAGTGACAAGCCAGGTCACAGAACAATGAGATAAGATGATGCAGGCATTGTTAGGAAGTTTGGAGGAACACGCATTTTTCTGTTTGACAAGCTGAAGATGGATCCAAGAGAAAAGCTCAGCCAGAAAAAATACTGGGTGTTATTTTAATTATGTCATGAGTCAGAAAGCAAATTTCAGTAGAAACAAATTGGATGGATAAGGAGAGGCCACTAAAGCCAAGAAGAGCCAAGGGGGGAAGCAGAGGCTACATGAAAAGTCTACCCTTTTGCTTACACGGAAGAAGCCCAGATCTTGCAAGAGGAAAGCAGTGGATTTGGAAGAAACCTGCAAGTGGGACTCCAAAGCAGTGGTCCCATAACCAAGGGAAGGATCAACTGCAGGATTAAGTTACAGCCAAGGAGGAGATGGTTAAAGCTGACGGCACTGAGGATAATCAGCACCTGGTACCCCTTACATTAAGGCTGTATGAGACGCAGACAGGCTTATTTAAACAAACCAGAGAAAGAATAAGGGAAAAGGAGATTATGACTAAATATACCTAAAAAGGAAGAAAGGAATGTACACATCATTTGCTCTGCATTTTTTAGGGATCCTCCAGCCACTCTGTGCAGACATTGGCAGTCATTTCATACTTATTTTGGAGCAGGATGATAAAAGAGAGCTCAATCATGGGAACAGGGTGGGATGAATCACACAGCTCCAACACTGCAATCAAGGGCTAGAAGCTTTTCAGAAGAGTTAGGCAAGGAAGGAGGGGTGGGGGTATTGCCCTCTATGTTAAGAAATGGACAGATTGCGAAGAGCTGCCTCTGAAAAACAGCCACAAACAGGTTGAGAGCTTGTGGGTAAAAATCAAGGACCAGACTAATTAAAGGATACCTGGTGATAGTACAGGCCACCTGATCAAGGGGAGCCTGGTGATGAGGCCTTCTTGCTTCAGCTACAAGAATTATGCTCACAGGCCCTCATCCTCATGAGGGACTTTACACAGGCAGATAGCAATAGGACAAGGGGAATGACTTTAAGTTAAAAGAGGCAAGGCTTATACTAGATGTTAGGAGGAAATTTCTTACTCAGAGGCTGGTGGGGCACTGGCACAGGCTGCCCAGAAGAAGTGGATGCCCCATCCCTGGAGGTGTTCAAGGCCAGGTTGGATGGGGCTTTGGCCAACCTGATCCAGTGGGAGGTGTCCCTGCCGAGGGCAGGGGGCTTGGAACTGGGTGATCTTTAAGGTCCTTTCCAGGCCATGATTCTATGAATGCTGCGTGCTCTCTCATGGAAGAAAAGATCTGTGCATTGTCTTGATTTGGCCATTGTTTAATGTAGCAGTCACAATCAACTTATTTATTTTATAAGAATGTGTGAAGAAACATAAGAAAAGGCAACAAAAATTCATTACCTGGACTTCTTTGAGTAATTTAGACACCTGAATAAAATTCAGTCTTGTGTCAATGGGGCAGTAAACACACTTCATGGCCAAAGGTTGATAAGGAGCCAGGGCATCCAGATAAGAGAAATCCGGTTCTGAAAAGAGAAATGTTGAAAATACTGAATGCCTACTGAGAAAAAAATGGCCCAGTTCCTGTCTGATCCCACGTTCCAGTCTAGACAAGCTGTTGTTGAGCAATGTTAATTCTGTTATAGATTTCTTTTCCCTTCTTCCTTCCCCCATCTAATATTTTCAGTTAATTTGATGAAAATTATGCCCACAATTAGCCTTACCTTAATCAAGCAACAGAGCAATACTAATTCATTTAAACACATTATTGCATGATTTTTATAACAAATTTAATCAGGACAAAAACATCATCTCTTATTTTTAATCAGATCCTGTAGAAGAAGGCAAGATGTATAAATGTTTGGTATTGCAAGGTAACCCAAATGTCAGCTTGTTTTTCACTACGACAAAAATGCAGCACAAAGATTGTATCTTGATAAACCTGTACAAATGTCCCTTGCTGCAGACACATCACCTCCAAACTCCCCCTTTTCCTCACAGTACTTTTTTTTTTTATTTTAATCTAAGTGTCTGGTTTAGACTGGTGGAAAATACGGGGTCTACATTTTAAGATAACCGAAGAGGATTTGTAGGGTGCTGCTCTCCCATTGAAGCGAGAGGCAATTGGGCTTTCTATAGTTATGCCAGCAGAGCCAGACTAGTATGAACTGAAGGCTGCTCCTTTTAGGGGCTACCCAGAAGCTGAGATGGGCTGTGATAACTTTATTGGTACCTTTATTAGACCTAGTAAGTCTCAATTTCCCTTTGTATTTTAGAATTGAAAATGAGATTAGTGGTTTGCCTGGGAAAAGTCATGAACCGAATGTACTTTTACTCATGCAGAGTAATACAACAGCTAGAATATTGTTTTTACCATTTATCTGTGAATGAAAAATGCAAGGTCTGATACATGACACAGTGTAGGATACATGGATTCACTTGACTCTGGTGACCACTGTCTTGAATGATGTGGAAAAGTTTATGCCATGCAATTGTAGAATCCTAGAATGACGGGTTAGAAGGGACCTTAAAGATCATCCAGCTCCAACACGGGCAAGGGACACTAGATCACTAGCTACCTGACATAATTGTTGGATAAATTGCATGATGGGAACGCTAAAAAAAACACGTTGGTATTGGTTTGATAAGTACAGAATGGGAAAAAGAGAAGGGGGTACAAGAAAGACTTATCTGCTAGGTTATTCTGAACTATTATATTTATATTCTGAACTATTATATTTACCCTGTGAGACCAGGATATAGCATCAACCAACGATACATGTTTGGAATTGTCAAAGGGGAAATTTAGCTGGGTTTAAAGCAATTGTTAGTGTAACTGCCTGGGAACATCAAAGAGAAATATTAACAAAAAAAGATAGGTGTACAAGAACATCTTACTGGATGACCCAAAAGCCGTGAATCGACAACAATAAAAATTATACTGGGCAAAAAGCCTGCTAGGTAAAAGCAGGTGTGTTAGTGCCAATGAAACAAAGCCCAAGAATATCAATATAAAAACAGTCAGATAGTGACAGTAAGTATAACAGCAATCAATAGAAATTAAAAAAATAAGAATACTTAAGACAGTAGCTAGCTGAAGAATGATCAGTAGTCAGTCAGGATTAAATCAGAGGACATTTTAAAATACATTGGGGAAAAAAAGAAAACAAGTCAGGTTCTCTACTAGAGACATACAACAAAATTGCATGCAGTAAATTAAAAAGTTATCAGAAGAGAATTTTTGCACCCCGTCTGGTGTTGCAGGTGACACAGAGATTTGACTGCTTGTTTCTGAGGACGAGGCAGCACCTATTCAAACTGAATATTTTTGCATCAATAGGATCAGATAATCTAAACACGTGGACTTTTTTATCTAAGTGTCCAAAATGGCATCAAATCTATGGTCCCTCTGAACGACTAATAAGAACATAAGTAGCGAAGGAAAAGTGAGAAGTTGCAATGCACAAATTCTAATGCAGAAATTGTAACTCTAACACGGGACTTCCAAAATTTAGAACACATAGAAAACAACTTGAGCTTCTTACAGTGAACTTGTGACATGAAGCAACTGCTGTTTTGAAGATACCAAAAAAACAGAATTCAACTGTGTGATGGAAGACAGCACTTGTCACGGTTTCGTATTGACTTTTTTTTCCTGACAGAATTACAGACCTTTAGCTTTTTCCCCAAGACATCAGATTTACTACTGTGTGACACCGAGCAACAAAATCTTCCACTGTACAGCACTAATGTGGCACGCACGAGCCATTTTAAGATCTCCTAGGGAGTTAGTTTTTACAGCATTGCTGTTATCAGGGAGAGAGCGAGAAGCAGACTTCCTTCTACCATGTTTTCTTCTAGAATTTCTTTGTGGCTTACTGGTATTCGATATTTTTGATCAATAATCTATTCAATACTGCTTGAGCTGTAACATTTGCAGATGACACAAGCAAGCAGAGCAGCATCACGGCTCCCTCACAGCTGGTGTCCTGGCAGTTGGCTGCAGCTGCTGTTTCAGTCTGTATTCTCTTCTAGTTGTTTTTTACATTACAAATTGGAAAGGCGGAGACCACCTAGCCCCTGTGGACTGAACGAGCACTGTCATCATTACTGACTGGCTTGTAGTTTAAAGGTCCTAATCACTAGAAACTTGGAGCCTTTGACAGGAAAAGCTAGAACATGACCTGCTATCACCTGCTTCAATGGACCAAATTTCTTTCATAACTACGGGGGACTTTATCCCAAAACAGGAGAAGCTAGATAACTTAATAATATAAATCCTGGAACGCAACGGAGGTGCTTCAGCTTTCCACTGGAGTTACGAAGAACAGAAGAATTGAATCTGCTAGGAGCTTCTGTAGCCACAGAAGTCTTTGCTCCAGCTAAGACGGCCACAAGGAAGCAGGAACATCCTGCTGAGTGTATCTGCCTGCAGACAGAGATAGACACTGCAGGCAAAAAGCCACAGACAGACAAATTTAGGTAACAAACCTGAATTCTTAGTGCCGGGAATCACTGAGCACTCCAAGGTCACTACAGCCAAAGCAGATCTCAACTGAAGTTTTGTAGGAAGTATAAACTGGGAACGAACCTCAAAGACCATGACCTAATGTATCCACAGGTTGGTACGACCTCCATTCAGATACCTTAACAGCTTGCCAGGGCCAGGTTCTAATAGCAGTCTGCTCTGTTTCCTCATTTCACGGAAAAAATGCATTTTAATATGGAAAGATCAATTACCTGTCCTTACAAGAAGGACAGAATAAGACTTTTTTCCATTAAAGGCCAGTTTCCAACACCCTGGCTGATGGGGTAGCACCTTCACAGCATGATTAACACCAGCAATTTCCTGAAAATTCATGAAATACACAACCCAGCAGAGGGTGTACATGCTCTGGTTTCAATTGAAGTCCCAACTGAAGTAAGGTTCACTGTTTCCAAAATAATGCACGTCTATACAGCAGTTTTACCAATTACTGTAATTAGGGCATGTTTCCTGAAACTACCCCAAAGGACAGGAGTGATGGGTACCGTAACAGCTACGTTAGTGCTGTGGTATCATGCACCATCCTCCAGCATAAACAGTCTTTAGATTTAAGTGTCTTACCTGCTCATCAGGGATTCCCTTGTACCTTCCCTCTCCTTGCAATAATACTAATTACACACTGCTTTACATCTACCAATATGCTTTCCAAATCGGTTTAACAATATCATGGTACTGTGACATGATTTCATACCAATATTGTGAAAGAGTCAAAAGGACTTGCCCATCACTACCCTGAAGTCTACAGCTAAAAAACAAAGAAGGCAAGAAATACCTTTCCCAGTCCCGTCTGCTTTAGGAGGTTATGTGCTTTCCGGCAGTCCTATTCACTAAAAAGAGGATGACAATAGGCTTAACAGTGGGACCACCCCCTCATGCCCTTGCTGTGGGAGTAGGTTTGATCAATTACTCAGAGTTCTCCTCCCCATTTCTAATTACTTTGTCCTCATCCAAAATCCACACCTTTTTTATCTGACTGAGAATTGTGTATAACACCTCTCCCAATTACAATAGAGCTCTTTCCACATCAAATCAGTAGCAGTGGCTTGAAAGATGATTTCCCTTCTCATGTCTGAACAGTGCCCACTGCAGGCTCTGTTTGGATGACATGTTGGGTATAAAGAGGAGGCACTTGGACAGCACATCGGTTTGAGGGAAGGCATTGAAGTATTTCTAAAGAAGATCAAACTCTAGAAGATACTCCCTTTGCTGGATCTCTCAGAAGCTTTATGTTCTCTCTTAAACACTTTGTCTTGCTGTTAATGACTGCCATGGTCCCAGGATGCAGCTGCCCTGTGGACCAGTGACCACAGCTCATTCTGAGATGGATAGGATTGATCCATTAAATCCATTAAAATTAGGAACATACTGGGAGAAGTGAAGGAACTTAAAGGATGGTCCTGTTGTGCCCCTGGCAGCCTGAGTTACTGAGAAAGGAAACAGCACCCCAGGTTCTTAGCTGGAGCCGTACCTTCAGCTTCAGATACAAATGTGGCTGTCAGCTAAAAGGTGTCTGAAAAAAAAAAAAGCTCAACCACAAGGCAGCGATGGCATAGATCACGGCTGCCGGACCTGCATGGGGTGCACACTTCCGAAACAGCAGACATGTCAGAAATATCTTTAGAAACAGACAGGTTGTACAAGCTTACCAAAGAGTCAAGCCTGAGTCTGAGGTTTTGCAGAAAGGGAAGGAGAAGATATGAGTAAAGGTTTGTCATTCCAATGGGATATGGGGAAGTGTTTCTCTTTTCTGACCGGCATCAGTTAGGTCTTCCAAGGGTTTGACTTGCAGGCAGCTGCTTTTAATCCAAAAATTAATTTCCTGTAGGCATTTTACTGCTGTGCACAACAAAGATTTTTCTTAGAAATGGCAAGGATTGACTCTACATGGCAAAGGTTGGCTCTGCAGGGCTAAAATGAATTAAATGGCACAATAATTACATTCGTCACTACACTCAATACTGGGGTCTTAATTTAAACGAGTTCCTACCAAAGTCAGAAACTTCTACCCCGGAACAAATGAGCAAAGCCCCTGGGATCTGGCCGCAGTTCACCAGAGTGCACAGCCTATTGCTAATTTGATAATGATAACTGCATTTCACTTACCTGTGAATATAACAGTATTCAAGCTGGATTTTCCCCATAACTCCATGAAATGAACCACATCCCCAAATCTCAGAGAGGGATGTCCAGTAAACACGACACACGGCTGCTTGAAGTCATTACTGAAGTCTCCATGGATGCTGGGATAATGTTTTAATTTGTTTGTCTGAATGAGCTGAAATAAAAAAAAAAACAGAAATTCAGACATTACAAACGTTTCATGCCTCTGTGCTCTGTAGCTCAGTGTGTGTATTGACATGCGATTAGGAATATTCCACAGGTTGTTTATAATTCATCACAGAGTCCTTTCCTGCATATTCCTGAGATTTTCCAGAAAATTTAGTCGTTACTGTCCCAAATGTTATGAAAAGGAAATTAGAGCATGGAGCCAGGTGCCTCCAAGTCCTTCCTCTCTTTTCTGTGGTACCAGCAGTATGGTAACGGAGAAGAAACTCTGCAAACATTCCCTGCTTGCAGTTTCCTGGAGTGAACAGAGTGCTCAGCTGCCAAATTCAAAATAAGCTACTTTTTCCCCTCTGCCATGTCTACAAAGAGCTCTGGGCACTGATGTTGAACCTGGTTTTCTTACATCACACTAGTACCAGGCAATTTTGCCCTCGGTGGTATGTTGTTAGGAGTTTCACTGCTGTAATGGGTTCAAACAAAGCCAAATCCTCTGGAAAAGCATAAGAAAAAAATAGACTCTGACTTTTCCTCCCTTAACTATCATTGAAATTAGTAATAACAAACAAACAAAAAGAAGTACTTGTCGCTCGAAGTGGAAACCAGAGCGTGCTGTGCATGCAGAGCAGATTTCTTTACTAAGGTGGGGAAGTTTAGTTCTCAAGGCACTCTTTGAAGAAGAATTTTGCTTTATTTCTCCTGCCTCTGGTCTCTAATCTGTAAAGCAAGGTTCAACATAGAAAGCAATTTAATAGACTAGCATGTTGTGCACTTCCATGCAATATTTTCCCAGTCTTTTCTTGGCAGGTATATGCTCCCATCCCTGGCTTGAAAATAATTTTAAACATGGTTTAAATTTTAAACATGGTTTTAAATATGGTTTCCTTAAAGGTATGTGGTTTAAGGCAATGAAATCACATGCTGAACAACTGAAAAAAAAAACCAACACAAGGAGCAATGCTTCCTCTGCCAGCCAGTTTTAATGGAGGTGGGACTCTTCATCCAAGATCCCTCCACACATTACTGTCTCCTGCCATGCACTGCAACATTGCCCAAACTACAAAATTCACAAAATGTGAATTCACATTCACTACAAAATGTGTTGGGAACACATTTCTGTAGCTGTTGTATGGTGAAACCCCAGACAGCACCACTAATTAGCAAGCAGCATGCTCTTCACTACAAGTCGTAACACGATGCGTGCAGAAATCTCAAGACATTTCTCTTCATTGCAGCAGACTTGATTTTCAAAAAAGGAGCTAAAAATGAACATTATAACAAGCAACTTTTCTGGTCTCTCAAACCTGTAACTCATCTTTCCAGATCTTCTTCTACTTGCTTCTTTTTACCATGGTAGATCTAACTCAAATTGTGTCCCCACATGGAAATGAAGGAAAGCTGAGAAATCTGGGATGTCTTTAAGCCTCTTTGCAACAACAATTGCACACAACGCAGCATCTCAGAACTTAAGGTTATTACCCAATTAGGTTCTTAACTGAATTCGGCCTCACTGAACAGAATATCAACCCTATTACGCTCACATTCTAGCTGTCACTCCCTAAAGGTTTGTTTTGGTGCTGGAACAGATAACGTACAAACTTAACCTCAGTAACTTTTTTATAACAGAAAGTTGGTTGCGCACAGGTGCAGGTATTTCTCCTTTGCATCCTTGAGCATGATCCCCTTCAAATTCACAACAGCAAATATTTTGCTGTGATTTTGCATGTGACTTCCCACACATCCTATTTAAAACTGCTACACAGTACTTGGATGACTGCAATTGAAGGGGATTGGTAGCATTCCTTCTGGGGGTTGACACAAGTTGGAAACTGTAGGTTTCCACAGTAATACAGCCCGTTATTTCCATGTGGATCCTTAGATCATGAAGGAGGAAGCCAGGGCACTACAGTTTCCGCAACTTACTAGTAATGTCAAATTTCTATTTAGTCTTCCAAAGGGGAATTTGAAAATACATCCACTAATGCTCTGGCAGCCAATATGCACTCCGTCTTACAAACACTCCTGCAATTAAGACCGGTAAAGATTTCTGATTAACACATCTGGAGTGCAATAGTTAGAATCTGAAGTTAACTCCAGTAATAAAAACTGTGTTCCTTGTATGTTTATAAACATAAAAAGCTGTATTCTTTTTAAAGCATTATGGCAGCTTCAAGTCCCTTCCTATTACCTTGAATAGAGACACAGGATCTTTAATCTATTTTAGGACCTTGGGTTCTGTGTGTGTGCACTCATTTATTTTTATTTTTTGTTGTTTTATTTTCAGCACCAAAACACTGAGCATAATGTTGGGGTGCATTGCTCCTAGCGGGCATGCTAACTCAGGATGGAAAAGGGATACGTTGAATCCTCAGCACCATCTCCTGAGGTGTGGTGATTTCTTCTTTTTATCTTTTTTATTATCTTAGAAGATTTTTATGGTAAGTCCACAGAAGCTCCGTACTGTAGCTCGTGATCTTCAGTTCTCACGGCTGGATGTAGCAGGGGTGAAAGGCTACCTAAACAAGTTTAGAGACATTCTGCTCACTCCAGTGATAAAGCAGCTGGTGGATTTTAGTATCTAGAGCAAAATCTTTTCTAATTACCCTATCAAAAATATATGGAGCTGAACTTGCAAAACAGGTCCAACAAAATTTCACAAATCATCAAAGGGACTAAATCTGTAATGATCTGTGCAGGTCTTTTACACAGCCCCTCTCATCTGTAGATATAAGCACAGCAGTCACTGCTGTGCTACGTTCACAACTCCGACCTGCACCAAGACGGGGCCGGGACCAGTACCTGGCATTTAGCCAAGCCCTATTTTCAAAAATAGTTGTTTCTGGAAACACGAAACAACATTCAGTGCGTGTTTCTACATAAAGAACGGTTATTGACTGAAAGCTTAAGAGACAGAGGATGGTAAAGCACTGAACTGAGACTAAGGATTGCTGTGGGTTTTTTTTTTAAATCCCAAATGGTTACGATTCCCTTTAAAGCAGTAGATTTGATTTACAGGGTCAGCAACTGCTGCTGTAAACAGGATAAATCTCCAGAGCCTTTGTGTATCCTTTGCTGAAGTGAGCCAACGTACACTGCTATTTACTGTGTGCGTCTGTGTGCATGTGTTCTGTACCCAGAATTTGGAACAGATCTGGTTCTTCTCAATGAATGAGTGATGCATGGCTTACTTCGCCTCCCTCACCCCCTTCGTCAGACCAGTGCTAACAGGGGCCTAATTCTGTGTAAAACAAGACAAAATATAATGCTATACAATCACTTTGTTCCAGGTGTTTATTGCTTTGAATGTGATATGCAGGAACTGGTGTCTGGAGGAGGGAAAAATGAAGAAGACCAATGCTAGTATTTAAGACCACAGAATCAATATTACTCCCACCCTGGCTATTTTCAGTCAAAAAAAAATAGGCTTTTCCTAGCCATTTCTCCTTGATGTTGCTAAAAGACTCTTATGAAGAGGACAGTAAATCCAAATTCTTCCTCCACCAGCAAATACTGATCCATATAAATTACCTCTCAAATATTTCTGTTGCAGCTATTTAGAGAAATACTGTAAATTCTGGATTCACTTATCTTATAGCCTGGAATTAGCAATGTAAACATTAAGCAGAAAGGAAAAGGAGTGAAAGCTTCTCCTTTGGCTTTGTGAGAACAATTCGGCTGTTCTTTTATAAAGCCTCTGCCTCCACAAAAGGGACGGTGCAGAGTGTACAATCCCGTGGTTCCTGCTAAAATGGTCAGGGAGATGGCTAATTCCTTAGCTGAGGCTGTGTTAGGATGGGATGTACCTATACCCTCATGAAACTTGGTGAAACACTCTCGAGTTTGTTCTGGGATACCAGACTAACATTTCTAAACAAAACAAATTTCTGATTTATGTTCCACAGCACTTCAGCTGGCCATTGCGGACCCTTAAGGTTATTTAGACACTTGACTTATAACTGATATAACTTATAACTGACACTTGGCTTATAACTGATGCTCTGCCCTGGACGTGAAAGTTACCACCTCCCTTGGCCAGCCTACTGGATTCACAATATTTTGGTTTCAACTAGGTTTTTTCAAGGTTTCAACTTTGCAGAAGCGTCCACCATTACTTCAATTTGAGCTCCTTCTCCTCTCTTCCCTATCACAATACCTGCTGGTGAAAAACTGAATTTCCACTGTTGTCTAAGCATAGGGGAGAGCAATCCATGGAGTGATCCATCCCTTCCCTAACTTCCTCCACTCCATTTCTCCCGTTTTCCTTCTGAGAAATCACTGGCTGGAATTTAGTTTGACTCCAGATCCTAACTTCCATCCAACAGCGTCACAACAACTCCAACCCCAGCGATCACAGGGAAATGCCTTTAAAAGTAGACCTTTTAGCTGGTGCACCAGTCAAAAGTCTGCAGATGAGACTTCAAACGCTTGTTTGAGAATCCAGACACCCCATTCATCTGAACTTTAATAAGAATTGATGCTCGAATTCCACCTAAAATAGGGAATTTTGAACAAATTGCCCCCCCAAGCCAATAAATTCTACAGAGTGATTGCATGGGAGGAGATACGATGAACACCTACTACTACATTAAAGCAGAAGTAACATGGAACTAGTAGAAGAGTTTTGGGTTCTCTGCAGAGTTGAGCGTGTCTGGTTTTATTCACCACAAAAGAACAAGGAGTGAGTTCAGAGCAGGTAACGTAAATCACAAACCCGGAAAACTTTCATGCTAGGAGAAGGAAAAGCTTCAAACAACTTAGTAGGGAGCAAAGAGTAAGATGAAATTGTTATAGAGAAGACAAAGATACCTATTTATCTTCTTGTAATAATGGTTACAATACAATAAAAAAATGATTAAAGGAAGTAAACGCTCTTTTATGCTACGGATGAGGCACCACTGGAACTCATTCCTACAAGAGACTCTACCAACAAGCTGGGGGACTTCTTCCTTGTTTGTTTCTAAATCTTGTTTATACAGCTAGTATCAAATGTCAGGGCCAGAAAGCATGCTGGGTTGGACATGTTCTGTAGATAATTAGCAGCTTACATCCTGGCCTCTCCCTCTTTGATGTATCACGTTATTAATGCTTGCTAATAACTAAGGGGCATGTTTGAGTAATTCCCTATTTTCTTCCAACAAGTGAGCACTAAGCACGTCTTTTCACGATGGACAATTTCCATACAGTTTACGTAGCACAAGCCTACCATTAATTTGAAAAAAAAGTAAGGCAATTCTCCACTAACAACCTATCCAATAGACACAATCGCTCAATGTCTGTTTCTGATGCTCATTAAAAATTTCCTCGAGTGTCAGTGAGCAGAGCTGCTGATTGTGAGGCTGTGGAGTCACAGATTTCAAATGAGGGGGTTTACCGATAACAAAAAGGCTGACTGCTGGCTATGGCTCTAGCCTAATAACAAGAAGCCATGAGCCCAAGTCCATGCTCCCTCCTAGACTGACAGTATGGCCGTGGCCACGTTATTCAGACCAGGTCTATAGTAAGACCATTCTGCTTGGCAAAATTACACCTGTGCTGTGTGTCAGTCATCTATACACATCTCCACATGTTTTGACTGTTTAAAACCAAAACGTGCATCGCATAGAACAGAGAGGAGCAATATGATCTCCAGTTCTCAAGCGTGTCTAAGCTTCTGAGTTATGACCTTAGAAAAAGCACTAAATGAAATAAACAGCAGGCTCGGTCCTCCTTTGCCTAGGTATTAGTTGGTTTGGGGTTTGCTATTAGCCAAGCTTTTGAAAGAGCGTTGCTATGTGCCTAGGGCCGCTGCCTGCCATCATACAAATTGTTTTTGCAAAGCACCAGTATATATCAGGAATTAAAAATGAAAGGAACTAGCAAGTCATTTAGTCCAACACGAGGCAGGGGGTGGGGTGCAGTGTAGGTTTCTCCACTGGCCAGTGTTTATAAAGCAGCTGGAAGTGAGCACCCAGACAGATCATCTCTGTGGCGTTTGATGACGTGCTGTGAAATGCGAAGTACTTACTTCAGACAGCAATTCAGCACTGAAATGCCTAAGGGTACTTAATAGTTTAATAATTTAACGGCATTTAATAGTCATTTAATAGTTTGGGAGCCACAAGGATGTGGATGCACACTGCCTGGTGTCATTTAGCACATTTAAAGGAACCCTTAGGCAAAAATTTAGGAAGCCTAAGGATGGCTTCCTAGAAATGACATTCATGGATTTAAATAAAGTTGGTTGTGCATCTCATGATAAAATGCCCCTAGCTTTGTGGGTCATAACATATATGATTTGGCCTTGTCAAGCAAAGCCTGTACCTGTAACAGTCACGTTATTCCCTCTGTGCTCTTCATTTTGTCATGAGGAAGCCAATCTGTTATCCACCGCTGAGAGTCTTTTCCTAGATAATTACCTTGATCTACACATGAAGCACCGAGGAGTGTCTCAACAGATAAACAATTATTTGGCAAAATCTCATTATCAACAGGCCTCTGGAGAACATAAAATGTCCTAAAAATTAGAGGACACAGTTATCACTCTACAAACATAAAGACCCATCATGTACAATGGCTTAATTAATCCACTCTTTAACAGCACATGTTTGGCTTCTCATTTTTGGAAAGGTTTTCACTTAAACCTGCCAGTTCCAGTGCATATTGTGAAGTACAATTTTGAAGCAATGCTTTTGGTAAAGCATAGGAGTCAGTGAAACCAAAGATACTATGGATCAAGAAGGATAGCCTGGAAAGCAGAAATGCAGGGGAAATTAGAAAGCATAGCCAACAACATGGCTACAGATTCTCCTATTCAGAGGTTTGGGACCGATTTACTAGTGTGAATGAGATTTTTGGTTACAAGAAAGGTGTGCCCTACAGTCTACATTATTCTTGGAAACAGATTATTCATAATTCATTGTGTATCCTCATTGAAACGCATTCAAGCGTGTGGAAAGAACGAGGGCTTCTGGTCAGATCCTTCTTCTAACAATGCCCTTGAATCATCTACAGATGATATATATGATGGGCAATGGCAATTACCAGAACAAATCCCTGGACAAGTTGCCTCAGAGGAAAACAAAACAATGCCTGAATTTCATCTCTTAAACCTGCAATGGCTACTCCACCTCCCATCAAACCGTTTTGATCTGAGGAACTAAAAGAGCCAGTTTTCTGAGACTGCATGCCCCAAGTGGTTTACTGTCTTGCAGGAGTAGGATTTAGCCAAAATTATTTCTCAGTCCCATCTCTTCCTTTCCCAGCCTGCCTCCCACTTACTTCAGTCAAAAATCTACCTGTTCCCAGTAGGGGGAATATAAGATTTCCTTTCTTGATACGAGAGGTAACTCTGAAGGCATAAATGTTTATTTATTGTCTGGATGGCTAGAACTTCCCCTCAAACTGTGTATTTTGATTCAGGGTAGATCCCCCCACCTTATTCCTCTTTGCTTCACAAAGATGCTAGCTCAAGTCATTTAATTTACAATTGCCAGTGACACCACGCAGTACTACAAGCTTTAACTTTCTTATATCAACTCTCTATTTCAAGATATCAGCAGACAACATGGTGCCTATTTCAGCTAAGGAGGTAGGAGCTGGGATGGCTAAGCTGACTCTGATAACAAGCTCTTAGTTTTAGAGACTTTGAAAGAAACTGCTTGGACAAAGGGAATATTTGTGGTTGCAGCCTGATAAGAGCAAACATTCGTCCATGTGTACGCCAGATAGCCTTCTGCGGGGGAAGAAGTAAAACAGGCAAGCATATGTAAGTTATACGCTGAAATAAACACCATGATAATTTTTGAGTTGAGGGAACACCATCATTCATTCCTCCCCCAGGTTCCTAAATTAATCAATGGAAATCAGAGAAAAATATCTTGCATGAATAATGCCACAAAGCTATGGAATAGGCGTATCACCAGAAAAACAACAGCCACAGGACTGCGTTCCAGAAACCCACTCACTCTGAGATCTCAGCAAACAGCAAGACCGTGGTTTACTTACCTCAGCGTGGGGAAAAGGAGGTTCTGGAAGATATACCTTTGTTTGTTTGTTATGACACAACCTTTACAAGAAAAGGAAAATAAACTGGGTTAGAGAGCTGCAGAACACCCTGCAGTATCTGCTGCCATCTACTGTTAAAACTTTTCCTGGAGAAAGCCATTTCATGGCTGTGGTATCAGGTGCAAAGTCACTAATTTGGTTTTTTTTTTGCTTCCAGCCTTTCTGTTTAGAAGACCAACACCTACTGGACATGATGAATTGGTCATAGCAAGATCACTAAGAGAAAGTGCAAGGCAGCTGCAAGTAATTTTGTACGCAGTATGTAACAGAACCCATTGCTGTGGTAAACAAATTTGTAACTCAACATCCATGTAATTTCACAGGCAAGACTTTAGCAATTTTTCCAAAGCCAAATCATCCTTGAACAGAAAAATTCCACTTGCCTCATCCCAATTCTCAGCGATGACTTAGTCCTTTAGTTCATTATAATCTAATTCTCCTATGCATTTCATTATTGCAGCTATAATATTGGCAAACTGCCTCTGACCACAGCATAATGCTTACTGTTCCCTGCTATTTTCTATCAATCATTTATTTTTAAATCACAAATATTGGAAGTTGTTGATTAGCCCTAGTCAGAGTCCTGATTCATCCTATTACAGGAGACAAAAGAAGATTTTTGTCAGAGGTCTGTGTGATGTTACAATCATCTGTAGTGACACTGTCCTGCTGGCTTTTTCTGGGAAATATTACCCTTCTCATATATTCTTCACTTTATTATAAAGCAACAAGCCTTGGTCAAACTAAATTTGATAAAGTCTAAGAGACACTAAGAACAGGAAATTTCTTTTAGATGACTAACTGCCGGAACTGGAAGGCTGGAATCCCTGAATTTCAGCACCAGTTCTGATCCCAAATGTCTATGTTACACATTACAACCTCTGCCTCCACTTCCACCTAAATAAAACATTTACTTTAAACACAAGTATTTGGAGATTAGCTAATGTTGGTGCTGACTTCTGAAAATAATCCTCCACAGACAAGCAGAATTCAAGTAAATGGCGTCTGAATACTTGGGTGGCTGAATTGTGCCAACTAGACACAGCAGACAAAACAGAAGCTTCACCTGCACACTGCACTCAGAGCTGCCTTACAACCCAACCAGCACATGTAACATTCCTGCTACCCTGACCAGCAATATCGAGCTGAAAAGAATTATTATAGCAAGAACTATGCAGCTACCACTTCAGCTACTACTGAAATGAAATCACCATGTACGTACAAAAAACCCTAACAGCTTAAATATAAACTTTATGAGTCAACACACACCAGTGAGTACACTGAAATTTGGCCAGAACACCAACGCTTGATTTTCCTGCTTTTGCTAAAAGTAATGTGTTAAAATTCACCATATTTCAAGCTTCTTTATGACTCTCCTGAGGGATCAATTCACCTCAGATTTCCAGGACCTCTCTTTTCTTTCCTAAACTCTAGACTAAAAAGTTTGGTGAGGAAGAAAGGAAGGAAAAGCAAACTTACTCTGCTTAATAATACAGAGCATCTCTTAGTAAGAATTTAGGAACAATCACAAGTGGTTGGGTTCTCTTCTCCATGGCTCAGAACCACAGACTAATTTAGGTTGGAAGGGGCCTCTTGAGATCATGTACTCCAACCTCCTGTTCAAGCATGTTCTGCTAGAGCACGTTGTCCAGGACTGCATACAGTCAGATTTTGGTATTTCCATAAACAGGGATCCTACAACCTCTCTGGGCAATCTGTCCCAGTGTTTGACCACCCACCTCATGGTAAAATGTGTGTTGCTTTTGCTCCAGACTAAAGAGTCCCAGCTCTCTCAGCCTCTACTTACATGAAAGATCATCTTTGTGATCCTGTTCTAGTCTCATTCCAGTGCACCTGTATCTTTTTTTTTGCACTGGGGAACTCAGAACTAGACACAGTGCACTAGATGTATCCTCACTGGTGCTGAGCAGAGAAAGATGACCTCTCCTGACCTGCTGGCAATGCTCTGCCTAATGCAGCCCAGGATAGTGTTGGCCTTTTTTGCATTGCGAATGCATTGCTGACTAAGGAAAATTAAGTCTGAAATATATAGACAGAATATGGCTCTCATTTTGGGGCATTGAATGAGACTTGCAGAAAGGAATATTTAAAAGTCACTCAAGTCAGGTCCATCATTGAATCACCAATTCAAGTACCAAAAAGCACAGACTATTTGAGTTTGCGTGTTCTACAGGAAACGATGCTCGCCTAATTATAGAACATCTACTTACACACGCACGCACACCCTTGTGACACAGGAAACGTGCACAATTCTAATGAAGTATAAATCAGAATATGTCAAGTAGACATAACCTGCGTATGTCTATTTACCATAGTTGAGTGTGTGAATCGAGCCTGATAAAGCAGCCCTTTAACACCTACCATTCAGCAAAGATCTGGGAGAACTCGAGGGAGCTGTTGGCAACGGGAGAGATGAAATAAAAAGGGACATTGGAGAGTCCAGCAGAGTCAATATACTGATACAGGCACTCCAGCAGATCATATATTACTCCAGAGGGGTAACAGGGAACCAGCACATTTCCTCCATTCCGGACAGTCATAGCTAAGAGAAAGAGAAAAATCAATTAACGGGGTTCATATTTAAACTTTTTAATAGAGTTCCTTTAATCCAAACATAAGGCATAGAAAGAAGCTGCTGCACGAGTTGGCAGAACATGTTATGCATATGAATTGGGGGGATCACTTCTGATAACTAAACACATTTATTTACTGCCTTTTCCTGGCTTAGTGAAGTTATTATATACTCCATAAGCTGGGGGGCACACAACGTACTGAGCACATGCAAAACTCCTGACACGAGAGGGCGATCTTGCACTGGCACATGAAGATAAATGCCCAAAGGGACACAAAACACCCTACCATCAAAATAAACCCTGCTCCATCTATCAGCTGTCCACGAGAGGTGAAGGACGACAGTTCACAGGTCTCAGCTGAAAGCACTAGACATGGTAAGCTGTTCTGTGCACGGTGTTTTCAGGATGCTGGATGAGTGGCTGAAGATACAGTTATTTCAAACAGCCCTCAAAGATAGAGGTGGGCAGGGGGAGCGCTTCTCCTTTTCAAAAGCTCTACATATTTCTATGCCCTTTCAACATAACAAGAAAAATTTAAAGCCTCAACAAGCTGTAGACAGCATAGGACTCGAGAAAAAAAATGAGGAAAAGAAAAAGAAAAATAGGTTTACTCTGTAATCAAGACAGATCCGAGTGCAACAGCAAAAGCAAGCACAACAGCAAACATTTTGTTCTTTTTGGCAGGATAAATTACAAAAATGCTGTACTTTATGAGAAAGAGGAAATACTTTGTCCAGCTCACTAAGCAGTGGCTATCTCACTAAGATTTCATCTGTGGTCGTGGGGTAAAACCATCTACTGCTGTTAATTGCAGTGCAGCAGCAGTAACATTATGCATCAAGGCATTACACAAAAAGCTGTGAAAGAGCCTGAAAATGCATATATTAAATCCTGCCATAATCACTTCCTTGACTGCAGTTTATTGATAAGCTTTGATAGGGTACAGATCTAGAACATTAAAGGGTCTTTTTGCACCACCTAAATGTTCAAAGAAGATTTTTATGGCTGAATGTTTCAAGGTTTTATGGAGTCTAGGGAAATGCACAGACTCCATGGTGGGATTTTTCACATGCATTTAGGTGCTTAACTCCTTTTAGGAGTCAGTACCTATTAGCTGCATCTCTCAACAACAAACAGTGGTCAAAACCACCTTCTATATCAGAGCTATGTTATACAACACTAACAGCAATGTAGTGAATTTATTGCTTAGGTTTTCTCCAGGTCACATACAAACTCTACCATCGAAATATTTGTGAATATAAACAGCAATACTTTACGTGTGCCTAGAACTTGAGATGTTACAAGAAATCCCAGCAATGTATTATATTATCCCTCTTACACATGCAAGCCTCACCTATCCCATCTGTAAACAGGATGTGAAGAGAGGAATGAGGAGATTAAGAATGATATTTTCAAACCCATGTGGGGGCTGAAAGATAAGCCTCTGGCTCCAGAAGCAGAATTTACATTGCTTCGTTGTACACCCAGAAATTCCACAAAGAGGAAAGATAAGTACCTACATCCACAGCAGCACGAATGCTGCACAGACAGAGGCAGAGGATGGAGTGCATTAGTAATCAGTGGGAAATCCTAAGGAAAGGCACATGTCTGCACCTCTGCCTCCATCCTGAATGAGGATACTGGCTCAAACAGCGAGGTATGGGTCTCCTTGGAACAGGTTCCTTCTTCTTTCACTCAGGCATCGACTCACCCAGTTAAGACAAATATTGAACTCCCCCATTTTAGGAGGCAGCAGGAAGAGCTTTCATCTAATAATGGACTGGTTAAAGAATCTGCCCAGGCCACGAAAATGGGGGTTTCATTCTTAAGCCTTAAGAGTTTGAATTCGCAGCTCTCCCTTCCCTGCAGCCATTGGATCACTATAAGAACCTCAGGCCTTTTTGACTGAAAACCAGACGTTCAAGATGGTGGGTAAGGCCTCTGTGCAGATGCCAACTTGAATTTCAATTCCCAGGGAAACTAGAGAGTTGGCTAGCAATAATTAATATAAAATCACTGTCTGGTGAGGGGAGCACTCTTCCACCTGCAGACCAGGCCACAGACCCAGGCTTGCTGGTACCTTAAATTTCATGTTCCTGCCTGCACAGTGATGCACCTTTCAGCCTGGCCTAGGCCTCGGGACAGGAAAAGACAGCAATACAACTATCACAACCCTGACGAGACTGTGTGTGTCAACTTTTGGGCTTAGAATATACTACTTCATTCCTTGGTGCAAGTCAAGTTTATTTGTCTTTGCTGACCACAGAGAGTGATCTAAACAGCTGGGCAGTAATTCCTGGTGGTGCTCTGAGGTGTTTTCATAAAGGGATGAGGATTACCTCCCAGCTTCTCTGAAACAGGGATGAAAACCTGTACAAGCGTATCGCTTTCCGTGCGAGTGGCAGGTTCAATCTGGCTGTCTTGTACAACCTTCTACACTTGTCATTAAGAAGACACGTATATTTGAAAGCTGTTTAAAGCCCAATTTATCTCTGTGACTGATGGCTGCACTCTCTTGAAAAATGTTGTATAATAATCTTGGCATTTCAAATTTAGTCTCCTTCAGTAGCTCCATAACAAGTTGTTCAATTTACAACTCACAATGAGATGCTTGCTTTTCCAACAGCTGCCACCACAAGGTCAAGTTGGCACCTAAAAAGCAAACTGTGCTCTTTTCTGCTTTATATAAACATGTGCACACGCACAGAGAGGCATGACCGCACACGCACGCAAAATATCACAAAACTGTCCCTACAGATAGTCTGGCAATTTTGCTGATGATGCCCAAAGCAATGTAAAAATACAACTGCTTTCCTCTAGCTTCAGAGTGCTGGTGCTGCACTGCTGTACCAAAAAAAAAGGGGTTTGGGCTAAACAGAGACGAGCTCGGAGACACAACAAAGTATGGTTTCAGTGGAGCACACACAACGTGGAGAGCAAATCATGCATGTGTCTTGGTAATAATGGGAATCAGCATCCACGACTCTACATGCTGGGATGCAAACAGAGATCAAGGTGAAATTTTCACACTTTCAATTCTGTGCTTAACAACGCTTACTCACAAACATGCTGTTACCCTATGATAGACATTTTTGGTAAATTTGCAGTGTCTGCCTCTACCAAGCGTATTTTGAGCTTCTTGTGAAGTCCCCCAATCGTTTTGGAAATGGGAAAATATATGAAAGCTATTGTGCTCAGCTTGCCTCCAATATTGCTTTTCACAGTAACCTATTGGTTTTTGGACTTTACACATTTGCAAGAAAATGGATTCACTATTTTCTTCTCCTGATGTTGGGGTAGATGTGTAAATACTGCTGATAAGAGACAGTCCTACCACTGCATTGTTCATAGAATTATTTGCTTTTTTTCAGGTGAGTGCATTTTTTGGCAATACTGCTGAATTTCCAGATTCTTACAGTGGCATCATTTTATGCATGTATCTTCCTTCCACGTTTCATAGTTTTCTAATTTCTCTGAGTTTATCTCTTTCAAGATAGAAGCTGGCTTGAAGACCTGCAAAACCCTCAAAATAGTTCAGGATGTTTCTGTAAACCAGGACGACTTGTGCAGATAAACCCCCACCTGTATCTACAAACGTAACACATTTATTTATACGCATTCATCTTTCGGATTTTGCTTTGGCCCAAGCTACAGCCGTAAGACATTGTTTAACATTTTAAAAGCATTTTAATTAACAACAGCCTCACTATTGTTTACTTAGCAAACAGCTGTTGCAGTTTAAGAAACCAGTGACCACCAAGCTGCTTGCAGGAGCACATTTGGTGGATAACTTGCAGCAGAGTTGGTAGCAGGGCAACATGCACCGCTCCTCAGCCTCTCCAGTAAAAGGCTGACACCTCAGCTCAGACCTGCTTCCTTGGTGGTTTAAGTAATATAAGATGATAGAAATGATCATGTTACCATCAATCAGGGGGACAGTAAACCCCATAAAGGTCCAGAAGGGGCAGAGAAGGGCAGCAGATTTGGATCTAGCACAACAAGGTCACCAAAGCTTGTCTGCCAGCTTGTAATAAAATTAGCAATGCATGAAAACAATGAAAACACAGCCTGTAACACACACACACACACAAACATAGGCATCATTTAGGAAAGGAAGTCACAGGTGTTAAGAATTTACAGTTTTAGGGAGAGGTTGAACAAGTTCCTGGAAGAGAAGTCCACTGAGCATTACTAACTATGCAAAAACCACGTTCAATTCAGGAAATTCCTGAAATAAAAATAGTTGAAGGCTATGAGATTACGAGGGGAAAGTATCATATAATCTCACCCTATTCTTCTGCTCTTCTCTAGACATCTGCTCGTGGTCCCTGCTGGAGCCAGGATGTTGGCAAACAGGATCTTTGGTATATCCCAAGATCATTATTTTCATAAAATGCTAAAACACACCCTATTAATAGGTATTTTTATCACAAGGAATCACCCTGACCCTGTAATTCACCTTTTCAGATAAACAAACCCCACGTAATTTCACCTTGTACTTAGGCCTTATGACCCCTGTTTGAACTGAAACATGTCCTAACCAGGGATATCTGATTTTGATTTAGAGATGGCGGGTGATGGAGGAATCTACCACATCCCTCGCATTATTTCCCTTCCACTACTATGGCAGCTCCATACTGGGATTGTGAGATAGTACACAGATAGTCAGCATCTGTGATTATGCAAAAGGATTTAAAAATTGAAGAAGGAAAATAGTGTTTTTTCTTTTTTTTCTTCTTCAAGAGTCGATTCACATGTAAGGAGTAAGAGTAAGAATTATTTGCACTTCAGTCTGTTCTCATCTTTATCTTGCAACCTTGGGTAAGCCACCTAAATACTGTACCTCCAATTTCTCCCAGGTGTACAACGGGGACCAGAACACTTGCTTATGGTGAAGATCCCCAGTTTAGACTCCTAATGTCTTTTAATAATCTTTGTAACAATCCTCCTATCCTGAGGTTTTCAGTCGTCTTTGTAAAAGGTAGTTAGTTTAAAATAAACAGGAGATACCTGACAAAAAACAGGCAATACACAACAAGACAGACCTGAGAAAGTGGTTTGATGACGGAAGCCTCAGAGTACAGAAGAACTGAGGTGGAGGAAGGGGAGAAAAGGAGAGAACAGTACTGGATGTGACATTCCAAACAGGCTGGAAAATGCTGCCATTCACACTGCTATCACAGCTTTGCAATTATCAGCTTTTCCAGCTGTGAAAGCATCTGATTAGGTTTTATATTTCTGGGGACTATAAATATATCTCGATATATTTTTTCTAAACAGAGATTGTGCTGTTTGCTTTTGATATATTTAAAAATCAGGTGTAAGAAGGGAAGCAGATGTGCTTGTTTTCAAAACTGAAAATCACAAAAAAGCGTAAAGATTTTACACTGGCTTATATACAGGAAGGAAATAGTAATATTTCAGATGGGAACAATCTCCAAAACCTAGGCAACACATAGCCTGTTGGCAGCTAAGTGACATACTTAGCAAACCAAGAGCAGCAGATGATTAAATCTTGTAATACCTGTTCCATTCCAAAACATTTTAGGTACAACTTGTGTCTCTCTAAGCACTTACTGTATTAATGACATCAGGAGCACATCGTAAAATCTAAACAGCTAGTTTTATGCCAGAAGCTATAGCTGGACAACTTATTCAGTTCCAGGAATCTTAGAATTATTTCCCACCCAAAGCAATGAATAAGATGACAAAATACGCAGAAGACTTCTTCCAACGACCTACCCAGGTTGCTGCAGAACTCTCCTACCATGCCATCTGGGTTAGCAGTCGGGATTTGTGTAAGACCCGTCAGGATGAGAACATCACTGTTTTTAAGAGAAGCCTGGTCCATGGGCTGAAACAAAGTACAGTGAGATAAAATGAATAACATGGGAGTCGTAACACAGGTTTCTCTGCTCTGCTCCAAGAGAAGTGCAATACATAAAAGATACAGTGATCAAGAAGGAGAACGAATGGAACACGTTAAACCAAACGTCCCTCTATCTGTGGAAATGCAACTGGAGTTAATACAAGCACAACTGTTTACTTGCATATTTACAGCATAAAGCAAGCAATGGAACTGTAATTGGATGTAACTCAAAGTGGTATTCTCCATAGACTAATCATTTCATGGCCTTAGGAGCTGAACAACTGAAAAGACAACCATTTCTTGCAGTCAGGAAGGGTTTAATGCTTGTGTTCCCATATTGGCTGCACCAGTTTCCAACTAGCCTTCGCAAATCCTGGTGTCAGCATTGATTTCCAGTGCTCACTGTCTTGTCAGAGGGCAGCACCATTTCCCCCAGTTTTACCATTTAGTGAATTCTCTTTGAAAGAGGTGAGATTGGTAAAAGACTTTGGGCTTGAAGCTCTCAATTTTGTGTATGAAACTCAACTTAGCATAGGGCTCTCCCTTGATGGTGAAGCCTGCTTTTCTGCCTGCAGTATTACAACCACAACTTTCAAGTTCTCATTTAAAACTGTTTGGTGCAGGCTTTTTCAGAAGCCACCTGGTGAAATGGGAAATGGCTACTGCTGGTAGAAATAAGAAGTTGTTTTAGATTCCTTAATTTGATACATTTTGCTTATTTATCTAAGAAATAATTACTTACTTAACTTCTCTAATGTAGATATAATATCATGCCAAACATACAAGTATCTTAAAAGCCAGTAGCTGAAAATGGGTTAAAAATCACAGATGCAATTACACAAAAAAAAAAAAAAAAAAAACACCACCAGTGTTCCCAATGCAACACCAGAGCTAAACTGATAGAGGAAACGTGACTTGCCTTACCAATCTCCCCTTGTGAACCTGACTAGCACTATGCCTTTACCCCGTATCTTTCTTTGAAGGCTGTGCTAGAGGCTAAGCTGTATCAAAGTGAAATAGATGTCTTCAGAGGGCTATGACCTCTGATCCACTGCAACACATGTTGTACTGAGAGCCTAAACTCGTAGGTGCAGTCCTAGGTTGTGTGGTTAGTGCTGAGGGTAGTTATCACGAGGATCATCTTGCACGCTTTCTGCCCAGGCCACGTCTGCTTCCTGGGGGACAGAGGAGGTCACACCTGCACAGTCCATCCTGTGGCTCGCAGGTGGAGCAGAGGGACTGATGACTTAATGGTCCGAGGAAATAGTGTGGCGTCTTGGCCGCTGGCAGGCTGCATAATGTTGAAGCAAACATCGTTTCTGCTTTGACTGTGCATAACAGCTCACACTTTTTTCACTAACATACTTTAAATGGGCACTTTATTAAAGCAGGATGGAAAATGCATGTTCATGTTTCTTCCCCAGCAAACATACAGTAGAATTCAGAAATTATACGTGTGACCTGATACTAAATGCATATATTCTTGATACTCAAAATCCAGCATAATCCAATCTTGAAGAGACAAAATCCACTTCTCCCTCTGCAGACATAGAATGGCCATAGTAAAAAGTTAACATTTAGCCTTGCTCTGGGCTGGGATGCACTTCTCACAACTACTATTCAAGCAAAGGAGGGCAACTGCAGCCAATTGCACGGTATTTTATGGTTATTTTATTTTCAATAGACCCTCTTTGGTCTCACCAACTGGGAAAAGATTTCTACCTTTCTACCAGAGGAGAACTGATGAACAGATTTTCTCTACTGAACTCAGAAGATCAGCGCACAGTTCCCTTGCTCACAGTCCCTCAGTGCCATTCTTGATTAGCTGAGAAAGACCTTGCACTCTTCAAAGGTGCAGGGGAATTTCATACCAATTTCAACAGAAGTTTACACAGTGTATCACCTTGTAGGACCAGACTTGCTACATGAGATTTATCACAATCTTTGACTCTCCATAGCGTGTCCATGAAAATGAAATGCCAATAATGCAATAAAAAATAATATCGAATCTGTCTGTGATAATGTACATAACGATTATGCCATATTAGATACACATAATTTCAGCTGCTATTGCACTGAGAGGGCTCGCATCGATTTTTGTGGGTTAATGTAAAGAATATGTCTTAAAAGGCTTTTAGTGACATGTCTGAACCTGTGCTGTCAACTCCGTTCTCCACTTTGGTGCCAACAGGCAATGGTGTCAATTCTAGCCTCATCAGAGGATGAGGCAAAATTTTCAATAGAGAGCATCTGCCAGAACACAGAAGTAAAGAGAACAATTAATGGTGCCAGACCTAACTCTCAAACAAACCTTTTTCAAAGCTCTTGAGTTATTTTCAGCAGCTACAATACAGCCTTGCCGAATCCCTCTCCTGCACTTCTTACAAAGGCCCATTGAGGATTTCACAAGATATTCATGGTGTCGTGTCAAAGATGGACCCAAAAGTCGGCATTCACTGCATCCACTTTCAGCTGTCTGTACATCCTGGGACGTGTCTAAACTGTCCAAACTAACTGCTTCACTTTCTATCTGTTATAAGACCCAGGAACTGACTACAGATGTAACATAACTCTGCTGATGATAAATGTAACCTCTGTGTAACTTAAAAATTCAAGAAAACTTTAAGTTGCAATTTATACCAAAGAATCAATCCTGCTCTCTTTCCATGATTGCTAATTCCCACCTGTGCTGCCACCACCACCATGTCAGCACTTAAATCCCAGTGCTGGCAGAAGGGAGGAAATGGGGGAAGGACAGTGGGACTGGGGGCAGTTTGAGTTGGGTGAGATGAACCTCATCTTGCTTGCACACTGAGAAAAGGAAATGCTCTCCAGGCTGTTACTGTGTATATTAGACAAGATGCAAGAAGAAGAAGCATTTTTCCCGTAGTACGTCCAAATAATCTGTGTCATGTCATCCTTAGCAAACTGCTGATGAGAGCCTGGTCACCTGATACTCATTTTTGATAATTACGGAGGGAGTTCCAGAAGGCTGGAAAAGTGCTAAGATTTCACTGTTATTCAAAAAGTTCAGAATATATTTTTACATATCTTAAAAATATCTTATCTTAAAAAAAACAACAAACACCACCACTAAGAAAATGCAGTGTCTGACACTGGAGTTTCATTATGACTGCTCACCACAATGTTATGGAGAAACAGGTCAGACAAACAACTTTTCACTCCCCAAACAAAAAATGCTCGTTTGTTGAACACAATTTAGGCTTTGTACTAATCAAGATACTGTTATCACTATATAATATCTGTCCAACACATTAAATAGGTGAAGAGCTCGTTGGTAGGTCTCAAAACCCACTAGTTACTATAGAATCACCATGTTGTAGGAGCTTGTAGTGGTGTTCACAGGGATTAACACTAGGTCAAAATCTATCTATTGTCTTCAACAGCCATCTGGAAGCAAATATAAGACAAAGGTGATATCTGATACGCAAGTTACACCTGATAACATTTCTGATGTGGTGAGTAAAAAGAAGAGGGCAATCTGAATGCATTCTCAACTACCTGGTATTGCTATTCCTTCAAATTATGCCTTAGTATAAAATAATGCAGAGTGCAATAGACTGTATGATAAAAACGAGAATCTCAGTGACCATCTGGGACAAGAAACAACATCAGCAGAGTGAATTGTCCAGCCTTCATCTCCTGTTAGCAAACAGACTAGGTTCTCAGGGATTCTGGTAGGCTTGTAGTACCATCTCCTGCACTTGTTAAAGCTGAAACTGCCCTGCCTAACTGCTACCATTTCTCCTGCAGGTTGCAGTGAGTGGGTGGAATCTGCTGCCCATGGGCTGTGCTCTTACCAGGCAGATCATTCACACCCATTCCCTGCCACAGCAGGGTCATTTCCTTAAACCAGGGATTTTACCAGCGGTGCAGACAAACGTTCACTTTTGGAAAATGATGACACATGATCGGACTAATTCGATAAACCGAATCACCATTTCATGTCAATGAACAGAAAACACTCTCAGTTACCAAACCACTTCCTACAGTACAAAGTTTCTCCTCACTGAAACACTATATTCACGTATCGTCGAATACTACTGCTGCTTCTTCACTAGGTCTCGAAACAAGTATAGCCCAGGCCAGTCTGAGGCAGATGAGAAAAAAGGATCTGGAGACTCTGATACAGTGCGTGCAGCTACGTACAGCCATACTGTTAAGGATGGTTTATCTACTGTACTTTTTCAGCTCCTGAGATCAAGCTTTTAAATGAAGGATGCTCAGAAGCAATACTCTTTAGCAGATATTCACCTTGGGGGAAATTACTTACTGATCATGAACCTGACACATTTTCTAAATTATTTTTAAATACCTCCTGCTAATATTGCTTTCAACTATTTTGACAACTTCTGAAGCACAGAGTACTGCAAACTTCAAGACATTCTTTGCACTAAGAATTTATGGATCTAGAGAGAATTAATTTACTGGAAATTACATCTACAGCACTATAAAGACTTTGCCCTTAGCAGAGCAGGGTGGAAATGTTGGCAGCCAGTTAGCTATCATTTCTCCCAAGGAAGGATGTTTCAGAAGTGATATAGAAGCAGTCTGCGAACTGTCTGTGAAGACTCTTTAGTGAAATATGGATTTTTTAAAAAGTCACTAATGGTCTATTGTTTAACTCTGTTGAAATTTTCCTATTTAATGCGAGAGAGAATTTCACAGGTGGTGAGTAGGTTAACATCAAGTCATCAATAACAAAGAATTTTGATTGTCCTTCCCTAGCAACTATTGATACCTGTCCACTTACCAGGGTGTTATATCTTCTCAACGCCTATTCAAAGTCTAGCCAGCTGCTAAAAGAAGTATGTTTGACAGTTTCTACCTGATCCCATCTGGGTGAGCCTCTTCTTTTTTTTTTTTTTTTTTTTTATGGTTGTTTTTTTTGAGCAAAGACAATTCCCTCTACAGAAGACTAACAAAAATGCCTATACCTGAGGGTGTGTTGTAAGCAGAGAAGATCCTGAAACGTAGGAAACCTTTTCGTAGTGCGATTGGATAATCCAATTGGAACTTCCAAGAGCGTAGCCTGAGCTGAGAGGGGTGACCTGTACAGCGCCAAACAACTCCTGAAACACACAGCAAGAGATATTAACTTCAGAGAGCCCCTGAGAGAAGTCAGAACAGGTCATTTTATCATCAGCGATACCAATTAAAAATTAGTTCTGTTATTCAAGGCCTGTATGAAGATGGTGTTTGTCTTACGTTTGCTGTTTTTATTTCCTCAGGTCTAACAGGACACATGCTCTGAGAAAAACTTCCTGAGGTTTGGCTTTCATCAAGACTCTTCCATGTTAATCCTCTGGTGTCTAACTGACTTCACACAGCACCATAATTCTCACTGGACACATTAACCATGGTTTAGCTGGCTTTGCTGTATTGGGGAAGCTTGTAGGAGCTTTACATCTTTGAAGACTATACCCCCTTAGGCAAATTTTATTGTTACTGGTCAGTAGGAAAGAAGGAAGGGCAAGTAATTCTGTACTAATAGAAAACTCACTTTGGGTCACATATTTTGCTGTAGAAAATGTAAAATTAAAGACAAACATGATCACTTTCTGATTTTACTTATCACTCACCAGCTTTATTTCTTTATAAACGCTATCTACAGGTGATTTAGAAACAACTCCCTGCAAACTCAATTCAAATTTCAGTTTCAGCTCTGAGCATAAACAACCTGACAGTTTTCTCCTTTTCACATGTCATTGGAAAGTATATTGCTTTATCTGTACACAGCAACGGGCTATACTTGCTTTGAGAAAGGAAAATAAGCATCCATGTATACTTCACTAATGTGTTCTACTTTCTGGTTACTGAATAATAGAACAAGTATCGGACTCATGCAATACTAATGATTTTTCTAGTATCCCAATATATATTTGGATGCCTCTCAAAACAAAACAGGGTCTCTATTCTTCTACTCCTCAGAGTTTGTAAACCAAGGCTCTATATTCTGATGACACGCAGATATGTAAAATGGACACCAAACCATTCTTGATGTTGCCATGTTTTGGGTTAGCTGACTAATTAGGCTCTGATTATTTTATGAGTTTGCTTTGGGAAGAGATAAAGTATGCTCTAGAAATGTCTCCTTTATTCCAGTAACTATAAAAGAATGATTGGTCTGAAGGTACAAATCTAAAATAAAGTGAGATGCATCCACACTGTGGAGGCAGTCAAAAAGGAACATTAACCATCCACCAATACTGAAGAAGTTTAAGCGCCCTCAACCTGCCCGGTTGTTAGACCAAGCTGCAGCTGTTACTTACGCATGATACTTAGGTATCTCAGATTATTGAATTGTTGGTTCAGTTCATTCTAGAAGCTACACCAGATTATAGTTAATTGTATTTGAAACAACAAACCTTAGCTGGGAACCTTCGGAAAGGAGCATCTGAAGTTCAGGTTGAACCATTAGGTTTTGTTTACAATTCCTAATTTGCTATATAAAAGAAAGTGGAGGAGGCTGAAGCACTCAAAAGATTCCCAGAAGTGAGATACAGTAACTCAGGAGGGGATGTGGCTTACAGACAGAGAGGATACATTCATTTGGTACATCCTCCCAGCTCTCAGTGGGCCAGCCATCAATTCTAAATTCACAGGTACGCCTTAAAATTGGCCTCCCCTGAGGAAGAGGAGAAACAAATGGATACTCCCTGATTTCCAACAAACAACAACCCTTCCGGGGAGGCAGACTGGGGTACATTGAATACAATCTTGCTTTGCTTTCCCAGGTTAGGGTAGCTAGATCTTACACAGGATCTAGAAGGAAAATAGAAAAGGAAGGGCATTTCTCAGTCATTTCCAGGGGAAAAGCTGGTAAGCAACAAGTTGTTGCTATTGACCTGAGGAAAGCTTTGCAGATACTCACAATTTTCTGGGAATATCCCACCAGCTGGATCTTGCTGAGCGCAGCGTTCACCTCTGGCATGGTGTAGCACTTCCTCCACATAGACACCTCCACTGCGTCCTTCAGGGGGGCTGGCAGCAACCTGCAAAGATCAACAGGATCTGGGCATTTTCACAACTTCCTGATGGACCACCAGCTTTTATTTCCATTTCTATTCTCCTGATATTAGATTTTCTTTTTTTTTTTTTTTCTTTTCTTTTAAATATGCCTGGTGCTTCAAAGTGAGGAGTAAGGCCTTTTGCCTGTTCAGAAGCAGAATCAGATTTTGCCTCATCCCAAAATCTGCTCTCCTTCTGCTCTCTTTGTTGTTGTTCCTACCCAGCCTTTCCTTCAAAGTAGCTGTGATAAAGGTGCTATAGCAACTCCTGGGGTATTTTTGCCACCGATGAAAGATGCTGGCTGATCTGACACGTCAACATGAAATGCACTGCTCGAATTGGTAGACATGACTGGGACCTTGGTTCAGTGTCTGTTTTGCACATCCCAGTTCTAAAACTAAGAATTTCAAAACAAAAGTAAGCTGCAACCTTGTGATTCAAGTATTGGTACCAGATCATGAACAAATGTGACCTCCGCTCTCAGTTTTGTAACCCCTGTCTTACAAGAGCATGGGACCTCCACTTCTTCGCCTTCAGCTCAGATACCCTGCCTGCCCTCGGAGTGCACTGACAAGGAGACATTCGCTGACACTGCAGTGTACTCTGAGATCCCCTACACGGAAGTATTTAAGATGTTTTACACCAAAGGAAAAAAAAAATCCATCCATTCTGCTCTCCACAGACGCTGCAAGTTAGCTGGGCAGTGTTGTCAAGGGAAGAAGTGAACCGTAATGTCACAGGCTGCAAGAGAGATGGCTAACTTCTGGGAAATAAATCTGCCTGAGCAACATGAACTGAGGCAGGAAGCAGCACAGCTGCCAAATGCATAAGAAGAATAGGATTTTTTTTTTTGTATATTAAACCAATGCTAAATCAAAGGCTAATTCAAACCAATTTCAAAAGATTTATGGAAATTGGTCAAGTTTCTTTGATCAATTTGTTTAAAGGAATTTAATTTATTGTTATATCTACTAGGTCACTGAACTCCTCCATAATTTAAGATACTGAAGAAAGGATTAAGACCAGCTCTTGCCAAGAGTGCTGTACAGGTCTAGCGTGATAACTGTAATTCCAACACACGCTGGCTGAAAGCATACTGTGCTTAAGGAAACAAACAAAGCGTTCAAGGTCTTTTTTGGGAAGTCATAAGCAACAAAAGGCCAAACAATGTGGATAGTTGTCCACCACTGCACTGAAGCAAATTGCCTGTAAAAGCCTTTAACCTACCATAAGAAGCATTTACTGTTGGATGCTTTCGGGAGCTTCTCTTCTGGGAAGGAGAGAATATATCTCCAGGTAATGGAGGAAAGTGGGGAATTGTCCTTGGTGACAGGAGTAAGTTCCTATTAGCCCTGACTCTGTGGCTATGTTGTAAATATACTCGGATTCTTAACGGAGACCAGTGGGCTTCATTCTTTGCTGGTTCCTCAGATGTGCCCCCGCTGGCATTCAACCTGTCACCTGAACTTTTAAAATCCGTACAGGTAGTCATTGGAGGATATTTTAAAGTCTGGAGTGAATCTGCTAACACTGTGGCAAGATCCTACTGTGGATCACCTCGTAACAAGCAGGTGTATGTGGGCAGAGGCAGGGACAGCCATAAGCAGGAAGGTATCGTGAAGATGCTCAGTCTAGTGGTTAATATAAAACCTTGAGGAACTCAAGGTTTTAGGTTATCCAACTTTTAGGTTGGATATTAGGAAGAACTTCTTTACTGAAAGGGTTGTTAGGCATTGGAATGGGCTGCCCAGGGAAGTGGTTGAGTCACCATCCCTGGAGGTCTTTAAGAGACGTTTAGATGTAGAGCTCAGTGATATGGTTTAGTGGAGGACTTGTTAGTGTTAGGTCAGAGGTTGGACTTGGTGATCTTGGAGGTCTCTTCCAACCTAGACGATTCTGTGATTCTGTGATTCAGGGACTTGTATTCTTAACTGGGCATCTGCACACAGCAGTTGTTTCTGTTCAATGCAAAGGTTAACGTTTAGTATATTATAGTGTAACATGTTCTTGTTTGAAGGGAAGGGAGGGTGTAGGTACCAAAATAGATTAGAAAACTGGCCCCTCTTGTCCACTACCTTGTCTCAGGAAACACTCTGTTTCAGCCACTTGATAGGAAGACATAAGAAACAATCAAACAGGTAGTCACCAAAGTGTCTTTCATTAGGCAAACTTCCTCTTTAGTCCTCTTGAATCCTAATCAGCCTGAAAAATATCCTGTCTGAGCATCTACAGAGCTTCCACGAAACTGCACATTTAAAATAAAAACCAATGGCAATAAAACTTGCTAAGCAATTAGTTCAGACTGGATCTGATAATGGAAAAACATAAGCCACTATAATGAACTTATTACATTTTGTACAGTATTTGCATTTAAAATGCTTCAATGCTTTATCTAATGAGATGATAATACTTTTGTGTTTTATACCAACTATTCAGAGTAAAACTAGCTGAACTGTAAAGCAGAAATGGTGATTGATCAGCCTGAAAAATTAAAGTTAGACTCGGAAGTAATAAGTATTCTGTTCTAGTAACAGCCAAGTATTTAAAAAAATTACACCAAGGATCACATTTTCTTAAATAATGGATGTCAGTCTTACCCTGCATGTGCTATTAGTCAGGTGTTAATTTGTGGATGTTTGCTCACATGCTATAATAATCAGTTCCATTCACGCTTGCATGACACTTGTCACCAGGAATCTCAAGATACTTTGCAAACATTAATTAAGTCCCTGTATAGCCTGTATGGAGGATAGGAGCTCCATTTTACAGAGGCATAGGTAAGTGAAGGGGGAAACTCAGAGCACAGGTGGGGCACAATTGGGAAGGTAATTCAGATTTGTCCCTTTTCCAGCTCACAGACAACACTGGTTCATACCAGCCTCAAGACAGAGTTTAGGATAGGTAGAGTTGGACTTGATGATCCTCGTGATCCCTTAAAGCTTAGGATACTCTATGATTCTATGACTTACGTTACCAAACAGCTGCAGGGCTACCAGTTATATTCAGCCATCCTCACTATCATTAACATTTCTTTGCTCCGCCTCTATCTCTTATTTAGGCAAGGTGTGCTTTTTACCTCTAGAAGTTGGGGAACCTGCTGTCTGATCGAGGTTCCCAGCCATATATTATATTGTGGCAGTGCTCTCTGCCCACAGATGTCCTGTAAGTGGGACAGAAGGGTTGTTCCAGTCTGTCCTCCTCTACCTTCCTCTTACCTCCATCGGTAGGTACCTCATTATAACAGCAATTTGATAGTACCAAGGAGGAATTGTCAACGTTAGGGTATTTCCCGAGCAATATAAGACAGAAAAATATATTTTAAATAGAGCTCCACCAAAAAGACTCTAGCTTTCTGGATCAGTTAAATCAGAACAAAGATCACCTGTCTGAGTTCACCTCTGGAATAGTCAACGACATGCAAAGTGCTCGACAGCACTTTTTCTAAAATATGACCACCAAGAAAGTGACATTAAATGAGCTCTAAGATATATGATCCTCCTTTATACCATGCATACAAAACACAGGCACTAGTGTGACAAGAATAATGGCTCCAGTCCTCTCTTGCCACATCACTGTGAGCTTCAGGAGTGGTTTCAGTCAGGCCAGCAGACTCCAAAATTAAAAACTACTATTCTGATGAGAGTATATATCAACCAGCACAAAATCATGAACAAATTTATTATCTTTGGTTTTGCTTTACATCTACGTTTCACTTGTCTTCTTCAGAAAAGACAGTTCCTGTGTTGAGAAAAGACTGCTCCTATGCTCAGCAGGGGAGTATAATATATAGCTAAACATATCTGGATGTGTGATTTCTTTGCTTTGCGATACTGAAAAAATGGCAACACTATATTTATAACTTATTAAATAATTCATTTTTAACATTTAACTTTTAAGTCAAGCCACATTAAGAATTAGGAATAGCAAGTGGGAGATCAATTAAAATGCACAAAACAGTTGTTAAAAATAACTTTCTTTAACCAGTCCTATCTTTAAAATGTGCTACCAATGAAACTGTCTCCTCTGTAGAACATATTGTGCACCTAAAGTTGTCTGTACTTCCAAGGAGAGCATTATCTGCAATTAGTAAACCATAAGGAAAAATTTTGGATTACACAGAGTTCAGAAATTTTAGAGGTAGAAGATCTCACTTTCGAGCACCTTGTTTTTATGTATAAGTGGAATAACAGAGAGGGAGTTTCCAACTAACCTTTTTCTCTTTCAGCCTTCAATTTGCTTCTAAGCTTTAAATGAAAGTGAAAAAAACAAAACACCTCTCTGTTGTTCAAGCATAAAAGAGGCTGCATCCCTGGGAAGAAAGGTAGCACCGCACTGTGGTTGGCTCCCAGTGACTTCCAACAGCTCAGTGTCTTGCGTTTCTTAGCTTTTCAGTAAACATGAATGTAAATAAAATTTTATATTAAAAGTATTCCAATACAATATAATTAAGTTTAAATAGCTCGCTAATTTCATCAACTTTTTATGATGCTAACACAAAAACCTCTCATCATGGAGCTACCCTATGTGAAGGAAGAACAGGACAGGCACGTGTCTTTCTGATTCTTCTTCCAAGAATCAGGCTTGTGTTGATTCTGTACATCACTTAGGTATTTTTATTTCTGCTTAGTGGTACTAGCAAATCAAATCTCAAATGATGGCAGGTGGCCCATCTGAATTCTAAACTTTGGTTAGAGTTTTAGCATTTGGGGACAGTCAGCCTATCCAGGTGGCTTGTTCCTTACCTCTGTACCTCCTTGTTCTTCCACATGGAGGCAGACTGAGCCTTTGGCACACGTTCAATGGAATTCACCAGTTCTTCCATGAGAAGTCTGAAAAGACGACATAACTAAATTAGTACTGCAGCCTTTAAGGCAAGACATAACTTTGTCCCAAATGCTTTCAGAATATCACACAAATTGTAACGCCATCAGGCTGTTTTAAAGAGGGGCTCTTCCTGCAGAGGCATCACAGCAATTACCAGTGCCACCCTGCTGAGTACGTTGGCTTTAGCTAGTCCAATTCTGTCTGCCTGGTTGTGACAGCAAAGGATCCAGCCTACTGAGTTAGGGATTATTTGGAAAGTGGAAGGACAAGAGAAAATCCCACCTGCTGCACAAGGTGATTTCTACGTTACTGACTGCTTGTCATATGGGATGAGACAAAATACATGAAGAAAACTTGTTAGCTGATGCCTGTTTATCACTTAGAGAAGCCAAGCACAATGTCAGAGGGAATCCTCCTCATCTACAAATGCACAACACAGTACTTGACACAGAAATGTACGTCAGGTATTAAAAACTGGTGCTAGAGATTTCACCGCCTAAAACTAAACTGCATTTGTGAATAGCATGCATGCTTCCCCTTGAAGGTAGAAAGCGACAGATTTAACTGCAGAAAAACAGTATCTAGAATTACTTGGGGTGGGGAAAACCATACCAGAGTCCACCTTCCAACAATACTATGCTTGTTATCTTCAACTATCGACCAGCAATAGTCCAAAGGTCTACTAGTAGTTCATATTTATATAATTCCTTCCTCCTTCAAGTGCCTTCAGTTTTTGTTTGTTTTTACACAAAGGGAGAATTACTTCAGCATAGAAAGTTTGTAGAGGACCTTTAATAGACAAAGGTTCCTACCCTGAAGTGCTTACAGCAAAAGTTCAGATACCATGGCCCAATCTGTTTTCTAATGGCAGCTGTTCTCCATGAGAAATACTCAAGTCCAGTTAGACGACATTAAGGACCAAACTTGCAACCCTTACTAGCTGGAATTGACCTACCCAATCAGGAAACAACTCTCAAATTTTCTACTTGTTTAGACATTAGGAAGAAATTCTTCCCTGTAAGGGTGGTGAGGCACTGGGAGGTTGCCCAGACAAGCTGTGGATGCCCCATCCCTGGAGGTGTTCAAGGCCCTGGGCAACCTGATCTAGTGGGTGGCATCCTTGCCCATGGCAGAGGATTAGAACTGGATGATCTTTAAGGTCCTTTCCAACCTGAACCATTCTGTGATTCATGTTTCTGCTGGTTTAATTTAGCACTTCTCTTTGGAGTTAAGAGCTTATGAGAGAATCTCAGCTGTCATTTATAATGAAATCAGCTTGAATTCCCTTCCATGGTATGGAGGCTGGTACAAATCTCAAACACTGAAAAACTATAAGGCAATAACCTTAAAAGCATTTGCTGTTTAAAAGACTGGTGATTCCTCTTCTGTTTGAGGGGCGCAGAGAGGAGCAGGAGAGATCTTTGATTCATGGTTTTTGAAGGTTTGAAGCTGGCTTTATGATACTTGTTGCTCAAGGTGTCTCAGCCCACACAAGCTCTACTACCCCACATCTGCCTGGGCTCAACACAAAGCACCTGCTGTAAATGACAGACAGTTCCAGAGTTTGGGAAACATTGAGTTAACACATTTTCAGCACTAAGGACTTGGCTGGCATTCAGCTACTGCCTAAGAGCCTCTTCGGAACATTAGACACCACTCCTCTACCCATATTGTCCTTTACACCTTTTCCTTAGCAGTGATGAAAGAGTAGAGAATATTAAGGGTCTTTTTACCTGCCAATTTGAACAGTGGGCTCAGTGGCGTACACTGTTCCAGTGAATCCCGTGTACTCCGTGATATAGGGCAATGCCATCATGCAGTGATAGTTGGAGATCAAGATTACATCTACCGTGGAGAGGTCAAGCAGCTCAGTCTGAAAAGAGAGGAAGGAGATAAGCAACATGTAACCCTTTCATACAGTTGAAACAATGACAGAAAAACTTCTTGTTCTCTATTTTTTAAACTTTATATTGCAGAAAACTGGTTTATAAAAAATAATGGGGGGGAAGTGTCAATTTTTGCAAAGACCAGTGTTTCCTTTAAATTCACAAGAGTTATTAAAAAGCCCTCTAAAATTATTCCCTTCTCAAATCTGAAGAGGAAACCATGTCCTGGGTTTGTCTGTTTCATGCAATGAAATGGCTGCCGCTAAGAGAAGCGCTGTGATTACACTTCTATCAAAGAACTGATGCGTTTACTTCCTTAGTGAGGAACACTGCCAGGCACCAAAACTTCTGCAGGAACAATTTAGCAGAGGGTCTCATACTTTTTATGCTGCACATGATACAGTACCCCAGGAGAAAGAGATGAATGCAGATTGTATTTATTCATACGCTTAAAATAATTCATGTATTTTCCCAATCTAAATGCTTGGCATCTTTATCATTCACATTTTCTACAGCTAGAGATTAAGCTCATTCATATGATACAACAAAACAGATGGGTGGGTCCAATTTGTTTTGATGTGACAGCTAAGACAGCAGTTCAGAGAGTGAAAAGAGAAGATTTCACACATTGTTAAAGGAATTTTAATTAGAAATATTTACTGGTAATGCTATAACACAAATGGTGTCAAGCCAGAAATTTACAAGATATATGACCTCTAACTCAGTTATTATAGAGCAGCTAATGGAATTCAACACTCATCAAGCACATATTATCTGATTACAAGGCTTGGTCCAGCAATTTGAATAAAAATGGCAAGAAAGTAGGTCACTCGTCTTTTCAGAGGGCTGACACAGTGTTCTGGTGACAAGCTGCTTAACTCAAAACTAAGCATTCACGGTTTCAATCCATGACTACAGCTGATTTCAGAGGCATGATCTCCAATCTGAGTACAGCAGGTGAAACACTATCCTCCAGTTCATGGCGGGACGCCTTCTACCTTACAAAGCTTGCCAGGCAAAAGTACACTCACTACGTGGTATCAAAGAGCCTGCTGATGCCTGCTCCTACCAAGCTGGTCCTTCACGTTTGATTTTCAGCTGTGTCCAGGTGATACAGAACCAAAAGGGAGTCACTCCAGCCCAGTGAGCCATCGGGAGGTGGAGGAGGATACAGATCATCACTTCCAAGCTTAAATGTCCCAAGTCTCAGCATTCTGGAAGCATTTGCTAATAGGATGAAAGGGTGTCAAACCCAAAACAAAGTAAAATCTTCCCTGGGATTCACAGCAATCTCACTAAAAGTGCCCACGGAGTGAAGAGGTTTAAAAATGTTTCCTGAATGTGAAGCGAGAGAGACCAGAAGGTTGCCAAGCAAAGAAAGGGCCGCACTCTGCACTCTGACATGTGGAAGTGTACTCTGCTGCTGAGACAGCCTCTTATCACCTTGTGGCTTCTGGATTACATTCAAACCTTGGCTTTCTTTGGCAGTGGTGTTCCTGGAAATGATACCGTGATTCTCTAACCGCTTTTGCAGACAAGTTTCTTCAAAAGAAGTGGCACAGAAAGAGAGAAAGACAAAACAGTTTCACACAAGCTCCTTCTTATACTGTGCTGTTGAACACCAGCAACATCTCTAAACCCTCCTCCAGACAGGGCAGCCTTTAAAGCTAGAGATGTGAGCTGCGTATCACTAGCAGATCTGATCCTAGTGCTTGTGGAGAAGACTTGGCATCTGTTGGGAACCCACGGAATGAAAGCATTTGAGAGGCTATCTGTGAAGTCCTGTACATGTGCAGCATTCCTTCACATTGCCTCAATTCCAAATGGAATCCAGAGGCTACACTCTCTTTCCAAGATCTGGGACATAATGGCACTTTCTGGGCATAGAGATGCTTCCTACACCCCTGCCATTCCACAGGACAGTAACCAGAAAGCACACAAGAACACAGAATTATTAGTGTTTTTATTTTGTGATCAGATTATATCCTTTCCTGCTGGGGAAAACAAACTCAGATCTGTTGATATAATTTCCCAAAATCAGTACCAGTGCTGCCAACTGGCTTTGAAGAATCAAGATGACAAGAGTCAGAACCTGCAAATGGTGAGTTTCATGGAATCAACAGGCATAAACACCGTTGGTTAGAACCCCAGCAAGCTGACAGCAATCTTCCAAGACAGATTTGCAGTTCCTGTCAACAAGCTCAGGCAGAAAGAAAAAAAAAACCCTGCCCAAAAGCAATCCCAACATGAAATGAAAGAACTGATGTTATCACGGCCTGAACACAACTGAGGAAAGAAGATACTGTTCCCAGACTATTCGCCATCATTCATCCTCACTGCTCTCCGCTCAGCTTTTCACTCTTTCAGCTCTCCTGCAGACAGGTAAGCCCAGTTAATTCAAACACTTGCACAATAGTCTTGTTTTCCTTTTTTTTTTTTAAACCCAGGTATTCTTGGCAAAACCAGCCTGAGCAGCAGGTACTTGCACAGCTATGACTGTGGATAGGAGGGCACAGCTCTTCCCTTGAAGATGCAAGGACGAATAGTGCAAAAGGCAGTAAAACTTTTTAACTCAAATTTGCTGCCAGCAGGACAGCACATCTGACTGCAACCCAGCGGCACCAAACAGTGCCTTAACCACAGCCCCCAGGGGAGCTCCAAAAGGCAGGCCATGGGTCCGCGGTTAGAGACAAGCAGCTTTCCTTGTCTTCATGAGCTGCCCTTATCTAGATCAGCACATGCATCCTGTCATAATCAAGTCCAGCTCAGTTATATTGTCTTCGGAGGGCCCATAAAACGGACAGTTAGGTCTTTCTTATTCTTTTGTGAGATATTCAGCTACTCAAGGAGACCTTCCAGACCTCCCAAAATCATTGCTGAAAAGGGATGTTTCCATTCTTTTTCCAGTGTCATAGATACTAGAGGTACCTTAACACTATGAGGTTTCAGTATTATTATTTACTGAGTAGTAATAAATTAGCATGAATCTGCTAATCACAATAATTTAGCAAAGTTCTCCCACACAACAGTAGTCAGACTTTTAAGTAACGTTTTGGAATAAACTCACCTCTGGCAAACAGAACTCAGGCACAGAGTCTACAAACACATGGCCAGAGCACTCCTTTAGTTCCTGCAAGAAAAACAAATCAGAAGACACAAGAATACAGTATGTTACTCCAATGCAGTGAGTTTCTTCGCACTTTCAAACCTTTTCTTTATCATTGGCAATTTCCAATCCTCTACTGCACTATGTTTATTCCCCTTCTACACATCATCTGGTGTAAGCAAATCTGCTGAAATTGCTTTCATGGGAAGTGAGGCTGCTTGGTAGACTTCAAGGGATCAGATCCTCACTTAGAGGAACAAAGGCAGCACACTCTGGTAAGTGCAGAAAAAACTGTGGTAACCACTGACTGGTTTGGCTGGGGCTACAAAGGGAGCAGTTAAAGAGGTGCTGTCCTATGAAGCTGAGTTTAACAACAGAGGGTGTCTGTCTACCAGAATCAGAAGTAAAATGATCTGAAAGGTGGGTCATGAAGACCTCTCTTCTTGAAACTGCAATTTTCCCAACCTGGAAGGTCTGTACAGCAATCTTATAGTGTCCCAGCTATCCTACAAATTCACAATTTAGTTTTGGTTCCCAAAAACATCAAACTTTTTCTGTCTTACTTGTAGCAGAACACAATTTTTAGCCCGTCTCAGAGCACTTGATAAATTCCCAAAGGGTGTTTCAAGTTCCATGTGGCACTTCTAATTATATTTACCCCTACTTGATCTCTAGTCCCGTTTTCTTCCCCTTTTTCAAGGGCTGACATCAGAAGTTTTTGTCAATGGAAGCGACATTTTTCAGTATGGAAAACAGCAAACAAAAATATTCTCAACTCTAATCCTAGTATGCATCACAGGCTAGCTATCACCCACACTTTCTTTCACAGATGCTTCTTTTGCTTTTTCCTAAAGTGAGTGGTCTCAGCCAGCTTCAGACTGATAGAATTAAAGATTGAATCCAATTCTTAATAATTACAGTGCACCTGCCAACTAATAACGAATGAGCAATTACATCTAGTGGCAGAAGTCTCCTAACCTCATCTCAAGGGAGTTCAAAATGATTAAAACTAGATCGCAGGAAATTTCAATGCCTCTCCAGGACGTAAGTTTTATAACTGTCATCCAGAGAGTGCTATAACAGGAATGTCCACCCAACATGATAAAACATCCTCCTTTGACTCTTTCCTTTGCCTTTTTCCAGCACGGGTCAAAGTATTTACCATTCCAAGCAGTTACAACGGTCAAGGTGAAGGTAGGAGATGCTGCCTTTGAATTTTTAACGCATGATTTCCATTGACACTGTGCAAGTTTGAAGATTCTCCTGTGCACACACTGCAGCAGCACCACAGAAATGTAAATACATCGCTTAGAAATAGACTGACAACCTATCTGTTCGTCAGAATAAAACAGAATCCAAAGGCTCAGAGACCAAGAACGGGGTTCAGGAGAAACAAATTCCAGGGAATTCAAATTGGGTAACTCAATTCCTGCCACTGAGCCTCTGTAGCTCTGTGCTTCCCCGTTAGCATGTGCTCTGCATAGAGCTGTTACTATTTTACTAACAGAAGTGCTGCCTATACAGTTTCTTTTGTCTCCAGTGAGAAGAAAACTCAGGTCTTTAATCTACAATCTTCAGCTCTCTTGCCTGTAAAAATCAGATCAGCCCAAAAGCCCTCTACAAAAGCAACTATTATTACTGTTATCCTTTAATGTTCACATAGTTGGAGAACAGTCTATTAAAACAGTATTTTCTCTACCGATATCTACTGTTGCACACATCTGAAAAGTATGCCTATTTTACTATCATCTGACATATTTTTGTGTTCATTGTTCCCCTATGGCAGATCAAGCTGAATGCTGCAGTGCCTAGTTTCGGTTGAAGTCCCAGATAAATTCTCATTACAAAACTAATGTAATGAAAAGAGGGGGAAAAAAAGAAAAAAAAAGCGTCTCTCATGTAGCTGAGTCAGTCCTGTGTCTTAGAATTCAGAGGCTGGAGATAAAATCTTCCCTGCTATGTCCAGCGGCAGAACACATGTTGATTTCAACAGAGGCCAAAGACATGCTTTTCCTCTGTAAGAGACCTCCCATGGGCAAACCATTCACTTACTTACGGTTTTCCTGTCTAAAAGAGGGAACGATACCAACCTCATTTACAAGCAAGTTATGAAACTTTAGTGGCAGAAAAGTGAGACTGTTGAATTAAAACAAGGCACTCTACAAAGGTAAAGTACTATTATTTATGGAGCTCCGCAAAGTAAGAAAATACTCAAACAAATGATTTCTGCATTTAAAAAGGCTTTTTTTTTAAAAAAAGCCAGGCTACCTCTGAAGACTGAAAGCCTCAGAGTTGCTATTAGCATTTTGTTTCAAAATGTTCTGCTCTACAAGGACACCACGGCCAGTAACGGTACACATAGAAACCTTTGCGATGAGTCAGCATGGAAGTACTGTTCCTGTAGCGAAAGCTCCTCATCTGTCAGTTGGCTTTTCACATGGCAAGAAAATTCTAACCATCAGTACAGTACCTTGTCCAGAAATGTGCTTCCATCTTTCAAAACCCAACCAGGAAGCTTGGACAGCCTGGGGCTGCAAAAAGAGAGGAAAAAAATACATTGAAAAATGAATTCTACCATTATCACTCATTAAGCACAGACCTTCTATTTGGTGTCATACAGGAAGAGAAAACCATCTCTGTCTCAGGGAGCTAACAATCTCCATAAAAACAGACAGACAGTTTCATGGTGTTTTAAGTGTTCACTGAAATGACTTTTACAAATCATGATTATGACACTTATATGCTTAAAAAAGAGGGTGACATGCAGGGAGTTTGATTTTAGTCATTTATGGTGAGAATTTCAAAAAGGCTCAGTACTGTTTAAGTTGCCTTAGGTGAAACTGGCTGTATAAATGGAAGAAGGATTAGGGCAGCAGAAAAGTTTATGTCTGAAACAATACAAAAGCACTGTAAAACTGAATCTGCCTTGGGACAGAAGATGACAGAAAAACAGTCACATTAGCAATGGCAGGGAAAGACGAAAACTGTGGCCTAAGTCATTTATAGACACAGAAGGTTTGATTTCGTATCCACATAAACCATGGTTTTATGCTCAGCTCTCACCCTGAAGACCCACACCAACATCTGTACAGGGCATTTACCTGTGATGGAAGAAGAAAGGAGCAAGCAGGGTTTGCTGTGACCTGCAGGTTTTATGCTGGCAGGTCTGGTACCAGTCAGCAACAGATGTCACCCCTCCCACCCTCTTTTTTTTAATTTTTTTTTTTTTTAAGAAAAAAAGTTTAAAATGCTAATAAAGACACTTCAAGGATAACACTGTAATCCTGAGTTTACAGCAGGAATTGCCACAGCATTTCATGTCACCATACTTTAGTGACATGTGACTTTTACGTGAGCCTATAACTTAGCTCTGAAACCGCTGTCAACCCAAACCCAAGCATACCCACAGAAATCCAGACAAACCAAGGAAATGAGAGAATGAAACCTACCTGGAACCAAGTCCTGCAACAAGTTAAAATTTGGAGACAGAACTTGAGAACCTGGTTGCAATGAAATCTGCAAGCATTTTGCACTGAACTCCGAAGAGGGGAATACACCGTAAGGGCTTTTGAATTTAAGATCTTGAAAATAGGAAGTGATTCAATGGCTCGGAGGAATCTTGTGTTTAGAATAACATCAGTATAAGAGAACAAATCCTAATTGGCATTCCATCAAGTCACGAGAAAAAGGGGGAAATACAGACTCGAGCAGTGAAGATGGAAGGTAAGAGGTGAGAGCAGAACAAAGTGTCATAAAGCAGCAGCAGGAGAAGCTACACCAGAGAAGTGTAACTCTTTTTTGCGGATAAGGAGCAATTCTGAAGAAGTCTGTTGATATAAAAGATGAGGTGGCTAAATGTGCTCGTAGCTGAAATGTTAAAAAGCACAGCTTCAGTATTTTGGAGACTGAGGGGGTGGGCAAAGTTATTGCAGAGCAAGTGAAAGTGCTAAAGGAAAAGTTGGGAGAATGCAAGAACAAGCCACCCCGATATGCAACAAATGTGACAGAAAAGGGACAAAAACATAGGATGGAAGGGCCACCTGCAGGGCTGTAGCCCAACATCTTGGAGCCAACACTATGCCAGGTCAGTCACAGTTTTGTTTCACCGCATCTTGCAAACCCCTGGAGAATGATTCTAGAGCCTCTTTGGGGACGGGTGAAAGTGCTAGACTAAGAAAAACTTCATCAATGAGATGCTAATGTCCCACCTGAGGTTCTCAAGATGCAATTTGTGGCCACTAGCCCCTTATGCCGTCTGTCACTCGAGAAGAGTTTGGCTCTGTTGTCTTTGTAAGTCCCTTTCAGGTAGTTGCAGACTGCTATTAGCTCCTCCTTTAGCCTCCTCTCCGCCAGATCAAACAAACCTGGCTCCTCAGCCTCTCTGTGCAGTCACAGGCTCTGAACCCCAGCCATCTCAGAGCCCCCTGAGCCCCCTCTCCAGTTTCTCAACTTCCCTCTTCAGCTGGGAATCCAAACCTGGATCAACCTGTGGTTTCACCAGCACGAGGCCGAGAGCAATGAACTTTCCTTGATCTGCTGGCCCTACTCCTCCTAATTTAGCCTACTGTGTGGTTTTGCCTTATTCATGATGAGAGAGCTCTATTGACTTGTGCTAAAGCTGGCATCCACTGAAGAGCATACAGCCTTGTCAAGAGAGGCAAAATTAGCAGATGGCTCCTGTATGGGGGTCAAAGTGGAATAAGCAATGTAGGACAGAAAGGACTCTACCTTGAAGCCAAGAAGTAACACGGTTTCTGCCGACATAGTTTTGACATTGTAACAGAGTGATTGATTAATCCAAAATAGCTAGAACTGTCACATAAATAATGTGAGCAAGTGTGTCATGGCTAGACAGGAAAGGTTAAGAGCTTCCCACATGTTCATTTTACCGTTTTGCATTTGACTTTGGTACAGGGGAGAAAATTCCAGTTGACAAACTTCCTTTAAAGCACACGAACTGGCATGGAGAGCTTGGCAACTGCAGTACTTCGCACATGCTCCGTGGGCTGGTGAGAACAAGGACTGCCATTTCCCGGGCAAGGTGGAATCCTAAATACCTTTTGATGGGATTTTTTTTGAAGAGCAAAGAACTCTAAAAAAAAATGTCCAGTCCTTTTAATGAATCAAACACTACAGCACGTTCCGCTCTTAGAGATTAAAGCATAGGCTCTCAAAATATTTGCTTAAGGAGGTCCCATGTCAGGTAAGACACAGGCTCTAGTTGCATAGCAAAAAATCGTCTAATATCATACCTTTATGCTCCACAGAGGTAACAATTGGAGCATTTTTGCAGACCACGTATAAAGACTTGCAGAGCCCACGTGGTTCACGAATCCTATTTTAGGGATCTCTGGTTTAAAGACGGCAGAGAGAAGCATAGCTCCTCTCTGGTCAGGGTTTCACACTGGCCCATCTCAGCCTAGCTGCAAGAAGAAGCACTCCTGAGAGGAAATACAGCTGGCAATAACCTGAGACCTGAGATCTTCAAATTCTTGCTCTGCTACAAGCTTCACGTAAGACCTCAGGCAGTCGGTCCATCTTTTAGTCTCTCCTCTGGAAGATGACAATGTCAGCTCTCTATCACCCGTCCACATTAATAATACACATTTGAGTTTCAGAGGTATTTAGACATCCTGGTAACAGAGACCAGATATATAATGGTACTACAATAAACACTATAGAGAGAGAAGGACTTTTTAGTGGCAGCCACTTTCCTCCTCAAGTTTCTAACTCACTTCCACAACTCCCTGCAGGACATCTGCTTTGTAGAACACCAAAGAGATCAATGACTTGCTCAAGTCCATGTGCTCAGGACAATCCTTGCTGCAAGGGGTGTTCAATCACCTTACCGACAAGATTGATTGGATTTAAATCCAACTGTTTGCTCCGATTCCACTGGGCCATCAGGGGTCAAATCTGACATCCTTTCTTATTGAGTTTGAGTCATTTTAGTGCAGACATTCTGGAGGTACTTGGGGAATTCCAGGTTGTGACCTGCAATTTGGCTGTTCATTCCCAGGGCCTGCTATCAGTAGACAAAGCTGGCATATCCCCCGGGAGCACTGATGCCTGCAGTTCTAAAGAACCTCTTAAGCTTTTGTTCAACCACCCAATTTTGCTATTTGTTCCTCTCTCCATTTCCTTTTTCTCTTGGGGGTGGGGAGAAGCTAAGGCAAGGCAATTCTGTCTGCACCTGGATTTCCCCAAGTATTTTGATGCCCTCAGAATCTACTACTGCCCCTAAATATTGGGGTTAGCAATTACATTATGGAACAGGACAAAAATCAACAATCATGCCAGTCTTAAGGCATCCATTGCACACCCTACAGCAGATCTTGGATCTCCACATCCTTGCAGAATAATGCATACATTGTCCCTGCTTTTCCTCTCCATAAATAACAAGTCATAGGAAGTGCTGGTCAACTGCTCTAAGCTCATTAGGTTGCTTATGAAACTCTCTTCCCCAGTCACATTCTGGCCCTTTCAACCAAGCCCCCCTGAACCCACAATGTGCCTCACTTGTTTCATTTTGGATCAAAGTTACTAAATGGCTTCTTGTGAAAACTCTCCTGCTAGCTTCACATCACCAGGAGTTACTCATTCCCACCTTCCCAAGCCACCATTTTCGTAATTTGTTCCATTTAATGCGTGACATAAGTCACCCTGACTGAATATTCAAGTCCATTTACAAGCCTGGGAGAAGACTACTTCGTAGTTAGTGCATAGGACGGGAAGTCTTGATCTTGGGATTGTCTTCTAAACTACTTTTCATTTCACTGCTGTTCCATTCCTGTGCCCAGCTGCACTGCACTTTTATTTATTTAAATTTTAAAATGGAACAATTATGCTATCAAGTCAACTAACAAGGACGGTTAAGTGCTATTTTTCTTTGCATTAGTCTGTGCTCTGACAAAAAGCCTGAGAAGACAATGGTTAAACAGTACTTGCTGGGCTCTGCGCACTCCATCTCAGTTACCCATTTATCTCATCTTGCATGAAGAAGCCAGAAAGATGACAGATATGTGACCTCACTTGTGCTGAGCAGTTGCAGCAATACTTTACTGAAGCTTAGAATAAATTATCTAGAAAAACCAATCAATAAATCCATAAAATGTCTTCCGTCTACTGAGCCAAAGGACGTTATTTTGATAAAGAGAATTTTTAAGTGAACAAAGTCTATTTATGATATCAGATGATGCAGTTCATTTGTACTCATCCCCTCACTCCTTCCAATATACCATTTCATGCAGAGCACTCCAACTGCAACCCAAGAAGGCGCAGCCTAAGTGCTTACAGGCCACTGAACATACCTCTGAACCAGCGGCAACGGGAGGAAATTGAGGGTAGACGTCATATCCAGCCCACAATCCAACATGATGGTGGTGGATTTGAACTTGAGCACGTTGCATGGTAAGGTTGGATGTCCCGACAGGCAGTACTGAAAGAAGAACACGAGGATGAGATACTCATCACCTTTACCAACACAGCCGCCTCCCCAAAACTTGACTTTTTTCCTCTTCTTTATATACAGTTTCACGCACGCTAGAATGAAACCTGATTTCCTATGAATTTCTGTCTCAAAACTGTGTGCTTGTTGAAATTCCCCTGCATCAGGGTATTAAGAGGCAGATTTCATAGAATATCCCAAGTTGGAAGGGACCCAAAAGGATCATCAAGTTCAGATTTTCTTCAGGCAAGGTTTTCTCATCAGAAGGGTAAGAGGATGACATAGCTCCTCTCTCCAATATAGGACACTTACAGTATCTCTTTCCTCTAACCATCACCTATTTTCAAAAAAAAAAAACAAAAAACCAAACACAAAACTATGGAAAATTAGTATCTTCAGAATTCAGTCCTCCTGGCAAAACTTGTCTGAAACTGGCTAGCGAATCTGAAAACTCCTTGGGGGTGGAAACAGAGGGAGGGAATTCCTGCAGAAGCACAGGTTTTATTTCTTAAGAAACCAGCCTAAACAAACAACCTAGGTGCAGCCCACAGCTCCTGTGGCTGCTTGGCACAGCTCAACAGAGGAAGCCGTCGGTGTGCGCGCTGCAGCAGCTCTGGGGCATGCTCTCACCTGCTTTTTGTCTTGCAAAACGTAAACAGGAAACACTAGGGAATGGACCACCGTACCTGAATGGAACAGTTTGTGTACTGAGAAATCCCAAATGCTTTGCAAGCTTAATGAGCCAGTGAGCAGGTTATGTGCAGGGGCACTTCGGCATCATTGAGATGCAGTCGCCTCTTGTATGGAGAGTGGCAAACATTTAACGAGGCACAGGAGCAGCTGAAGCTCTGAATAAGAAGAGAGGTGAATAAAAATGCTACCTTTAAAAGGTGAGATTAGAAACAAATGTCTGAATAGAGCGTGGCCACCTCAGCATGAGGGTTTCTCTTCCTCGAGGAGGGATTCGATGGTTCTTCGGGGACTGCAAGAATAGGAGATTTTTGCATCTCGAATGCGAGTTCTTGCAACTCAAAGCCTGGGCATCTGGTATCACGATAACTCTCAGGTGGTCAAACTTCGCTTTTACATTCAAATTTTTGTCAATTAAAAAGAAAAATATCAACCGGTTGTCCATGCACTGCACTAAAAACTCAGTCATTTTCTCAGTCGTTTATACCTTGTGTTTGCTTTCTGCGCTTCACAAAGTGGAAAGAAGGTAGATTAATCATTTCATTTTCTGCCTCTGCTCACAATATGTTAACACGGGACTGCAACTGTTTGAATTAACAACTCCCAAGGAGAATATTCACATACGTTCATCAAAAAGCTGTTTTTAAATTATATTTAAATATTAAGACGCTACTAACCCCCAAATATTAAATGAAGACTATCACAGGCTTTTGTTTTAAATTCGTAAAGCCTTAACTATTAAGGAGCAACATTACATTTTTGCCTGCTATTACCAAAGTTTAAGAAAACCTTAAAACAGCAAGCTGGCAAAGAAGTGCGTACACATGAACACCTGCTCAGGTGTCTTATTTGTGAATGTAAAACACGCATGTGAAATTAGGTTCTCACCAGACCAGAACTTTGGCAACTGAAGCTATAAACCCAAGTACGTAGAAAGAAGGAAAAAATAAAATCTAAATTATTTTTGTAGCTTTTAAACTACCAGTAATTTAAAAAGGCGGTGAAATATCACCGCTTTTATCAGCGAAACACTTTCTTCCCTTTTTTAAAGGATCACGAGTAAGATCGTGACCCTGACATCTACAAGCTAACTGGAAAATCTTCCTTCTTTTCGTCTTTAAAAGCATCTAAAATAATCTATATCTGTGGCTGTCACACCATGGCAAATGGATTCCTGGGAGTCAATAGGCTCTTTCTATCAGATTCACATAAAGCAACTGAAGAAAAAAAAGCAACTCATATATGCTATACAGCTATTTGCACATGTGACACTTCCAGGGCTGTGTCTCTGTTAGAATTTTAGATTAGGAATCCAAGGAATAGCGAATGCCTGCACTGTTACATCTCTACATGCACTATAAGTGTGATATTTTATATTACTTCTACCCAGTTCATAGTTGATACTGGTTAAAACAGATCCAGAGATCCCAGTAAATAATACTCCTGACCAGGCTAAATTGCAAGCCCTTTTTGCTCTTAGATCTATTCTCTTCCATCTTTTTCTCGCTGATGACTAAAGGTCAGCGCAGCTAACATACTAGGTGCCTTATCTCCTAATTAAAAATAATGATGGAAAAGTCACAAAACATATACAAAAGGCTACGAATATGCCCATCTCGGCTCACAACTTCCTTGGCGGGCTTCGTAAATGGGATGAAAGTTTGGCAAAGGGATGAAGATGAGGGGCTGAAGCCCTCGCAGCGATAGGTTCTCAGCAGACATCTGGCTCACGTTGAGCGCTCACCAGCCCAGAGCACTGCTGGTGATCTCATGGATGGCAAGGGGACAGAGAAAAGAGATGACGTCTCACGCTAGCAGCTCCAAAACATTCCACGTTTTGCAAGTTAAAGCCAGTGCTCTGAGTTGTGACTGCAGCCAACAAATACTGCAGCGCACTGTTCCAATACTAATATCCCATGCTAGCAACTGGCGTCTGGACCTGCCTAGACCACAGCACATTTGCAGTTGTAGGAGCCCAGCATTTTCACTGGATTTGGAATCAGGTCTGCAGGCTGTTATCTCTGCCTTATTCGGAATTCAAACCAAACATATGAGAAAAGAGGATGACATAGCATCCAGCTCCTCCCTCCTGAAACCCTGAGGTTCAGTCATAACTGCAGACAAAAGACAAGATGAAGAATCTGGTCTTATGATCCCAACTCCCCAAATGCATACGCAGATCTAAAAAACGTTGTAATAGAGCTGGCAGACAGCTCGCATGTCCACCCCACGCCCTTTCCCTCTCTCTATCCCTACACAAGGCTCTAGACACATCAAAGAAGTCCACATTTCCACTACAGGCTTCATTTAAAGGTGTCTGATTTAAAGTTTGCAGTTTTTCCCTAAATTATGTCAGCCTCTACAGTCACATCCAGCAGTGCTTTCTCCCACTGCTAGGGTTCATCCAGGCCAAGCCTGATTACATATGTATGATTATGGGGGAATCAACCCTTCAATCACCCACCTGAGGAACTAATTTTACAGTTACACCACAGACTGGGAGTTACTGGAAGTCTAAAATCAAGCCCAAAATCCAAGATCAGTTCTACAAAGCTTCCTCATGACAAACCTCTCCGTCTCACACCCAAGAGCTGAGATTATGTTTGACAACAGGTGAAATGCATCAAATGTTACGCTCAGATGTCCTGAGAGCTGCTCAGGCTTTCACCTCCTAAGAACCGCACCACGTTAATTGCAACAAGGAAATCCTTCCTGGAAAATAAATTAGCAGCTGAATCCACATCTCTGGGAAACTTAGAAGGGCTGAAAAGGGAGAGCAATAACACAGGCTGTGTACTTTCTGAAAATCTTCCCCTTAAAAGACTGGAGGGAAAAATTTTACGACAAGCACCCCCTTCAAAGGGGTTCCCCAGGCAGGGACCAGCACCGGGATGTAGGAGGAGCAGGATTTGTGCCACAGCCCTGGGGGCGAGCTGGTGCTTTGGGATCAAGGCTGAGAGGAAGCATACTTGTGAGGGGCTGGGGGAGAGCTCCTCGAGCTCCTCGAGCTCCTCCTCCTCCTCCTCCTCGTTTTCATCCTCTTCATCCTCCTCCTCCTCTTCCTCCCTCACCCACAGGCAGGGAGCCAGGGCTTGAGACCCCCTCCAGCCCCCCACCCACTCACTTAACGCCCCCCCCTGTTGTATAACGGCCACATAACGCACCCCAAATCCCATTTCCACCCTCAGCAGCCCAGGTACAACCCCAGCCCGCCCCCCACTCACCAGCTTCATGCTTCGCCCGGCGCTATTTACGGGGACAATCCTGCCCCCCACCTTCCTGCTCCCCCCCCGCCTCGCCCCCAGAGCATCATGGGACTTGTAGTCCCGTCGCCTCTCCCCCCCTCCCTCCACCGCCCACGATGAGGTCATGGCCGAGCCCGCCCCTCTTGCCCACCCCCTCCCTCCCTCCCGAGGCATGCCGGGAGTTGTAGTCCGCACCGCTCTTTGCCCCGCGCTCCATTGGCGTGCCGAGCCGCCGGGGCACGCCGGGAGTTGTAGTCCGCGAGCGGCGGCTCTCCCCGTCACCCTGGGGAGGGGGGAACTACAAGTCCCAGGGTCTCACAGCTGCAGCAGGTGGGAGCTTGGATGTTGATATCAACATGGCGCTTGTCAGACAGACAAAGACAGTCAGCCTGGTGTGATTGAGCCAAAAAAAAAAAAGAGAGAGACGGAGAGGAGGAGGGGGAGGCAGGAGGGGAGCGAGACGGGGGAGGGGGCTTCTCGTCCTGGGGGGGGCTGGGGAAGGGGGCGTCGGCAGCTGAGGGACCCCCCCCCGCTATTGTTCTCCTCCCCGTGCACCCCCCCCGGTCATCTCCCCTCACGCCGGGGCGGGGGCGGGCGGGGGGGCAGCCCCCCTGCGGCTGCCGTTAAATGGTGAGGTGGTGGAGGAGCCGCCGGCACCCGGAGGTGAGTGGCGGGGAGGGGAGGGGGCGGGCTGCAGGGGAAGGGGGGTGTGTGTGTGTGTGTGTGGGGGGGGGGCGGTATGGGGGACCCCCCCTCCACCCTTTGCTGGTACCGCTCTGCCTGAGGGGGAGCTGCGCTGTGGGGAGAGCGCCTGGCAGCGAGGGGTGCGTGGGGGGGGGTCCTGGGGTCTCGGGTGGGGGGGGGGGTCTTGGGGGGGGGGGGGGATCCTGAGGAGCTGGGGGGGGGGGTTCTGGGGTTTTGGGGGGGGGGTCCTGGGGAGTTGGGGGGGATCTTGGGGTCGTTGGGGGCGTCCTGAGAGGGTCCTGGGGGGGGGGGGGTCCTGGGAAGGGGGGGTCCTGGGGACTTTGGGGGGGGGGGCGGAGATCGTGAAGAGCTGAGGGGGGGGGTCCAGGGGTCTTGAGGGGGGATCTTGGGGACTTCGGGGGGGGGGTCCTGAGGACCTGAGGGGGATCCTGGGGCCGGGGTGGGGGTGGGGGGTGAGCAGGGGCAGCCCCCCTCAGCCCCCTCTCGGAGTTGCAGCCGCGGTTTGGGGGGGGGTCTCCTTTCGCCGAAGCCCCCTCCGGCAGCAGGAAGGTTCCCCCGGCTGGGTAGGGCCCCCCCGGGAAGGGAGGGGAGCTCCTTATTTTATTTTTATTAGTATTTTACTCCCCCCCCCCCCTTCCCTTCCCTTCCTCCCTCGGGCGTGAGGGAGGACGAACTCGCGGCGGCGGAGTCCCCTCAGACTGGGTGGGTGCTGGCTGCCGCTTGCTTTATTATTATTAATTTTTTTTGAGGGGGGGTTGTTTTGGTGCTGTTCGCCGCTGAGTTTGGAGCTGGGCTGCTGCCACCTCCCAGGCTGTGGTGGGGGCCCTCCTGTCCCCCTCCTTTCCTCCTGTCCCCCCCCCTTTTTCTTTCTGTCCCCCCCCCCCCTTCTCCCTCTCGGGGTGCCTGAGGGGGCTCCGCGGCACCCGGGGGCTCCTTCCTGGGGCTTTTCCGGGGCTTTTGGGGTGGAAGAGGGGCCACGGGAGGACCCCCGATTGGGATCTCGATGTCACCCCGCTGGGGGGGATTCCAGGGGGTCTTGGGGGGACCTGGGCTGGGTCCGAAGGGCTCTGGCTGCTGGGGAGTTGAACGGGGGGGGAAGGAGGGGGGACCCCGAGGGAAATCGTTCCCCAAATGTGTGCGAAGAGCTTGGGTGGGGTGTCACGGCTTGTTTGGTCGGTACTTCTCGGGAGGAGGTGGGGGAGAGGAGGCTTGGAGCTTCTCTGCCTCTGCCCGGGGTCTTTTTTCCCAAAGAACGGCGCCTTTGCCCCCCAGGACCGGTCGGAGGAAGGGGCAGGGAATGCTGCTGACCCGTTCCCCTCGGTTTTGGGGTTAAAACAACCCGAGACTTGTGTGTTTTTTGGTGCAGAATACGTCTGCGAGACAGGCTGAGCTGAGTTCTTCAACCCCGGTTTTGTCTGATGTTTTTTTTTTCAGTTGTTCTAAGAGTGTCTCATGGTATGTTTGCAGAGCACTTCTTCGCGAGCATTTTTTTTTTTTTTTTTCCCCTTTGCAATAGGTCTGAGAAAAGCCTCGGTCATGTGTGCTGTTTTTTCCTAGTCCCTTCTTGTTGGGGACAAAAACTGTTTTTTTTTCTGGGGGTGGGGAGGGAAGAAGGAAGAGGAAATGAAGATTGTAAGCATGTTTGCCGCTCGTCCGTGGAGTCGGGTGTATCTGAATTTGTCCTCGTGCTCGTGTAACGTTGGGAGAACAGATAAGTGGCTTTAAGTACGAAATGCACGTGAACTAAAGCTGGAAGGATTTAAACTTTGTAGGGAGGAAAGCATGAAGCTGCTGGCCAGGGCACCCGCTGGAGAAGGCTGCCGGAGCAGGTCTGACAGACGCTAGCTACGTGCCCCTGCTCCAAACTAAACGGGGACGGAGGGAAAGGAAACTGGCGGAAAAAACTGCCATTTGCATGAAGGATAGCGTGTAAAATATAGTGTGCTGGAGAAAGGAATGGTGCTGTGCAGACGGTTTGTGGGCTCGCAAAACCCTGAAGTGCCTGCTTGTGTCCCGTGATATGACTAGCTCATTTCTGCAGGGCTCATCAGGTACAGGCTCTGCTTCCTTCCTGGGATGGTGCAGCTGGCATTTGATTTCCTCCATGGATGGGAGAGGAGGAGTCCTGTGCAGTTTTTTTCCCCGAGATGATTGCATTTTCTTTGGCCTTGCTGTACCCTGCCTCATTAGTAGGAACTGCATCTATATTTATTTACCATTATACCGCGTCCCTTGGGATGTCGGGTGTAGTTTGGAGTAGGTATATATGGATTTATCACTCTTAAGATTTTTTTTTTCTCCCATCATGCTAGGGCCAAATCCTTCAACAGCAGAGATCAAACTTAATTTATTTCTGTGTTTTGCGTCTCCCTTTTTGCCATTTCTCTTCCAAATTGCTAAGAAAACATTTCTGACATACAGATGGGGGGAGGGAAGTAGGAGAGAAGTGGGAAACGGATAGAATATTATAGTGCAGGGGTGCATTTGTTATCTGCATGCTGTAGGAGCACCGAGCTCAGTGAAAGAGCAGGGTTTGATATCTGAAAACTGGGCTTTGGGAACGCTCTTCCCCCTTATGTGATTATTCTGTAGCCCCATGACAGCCACAACTTTTTCTGTAGGGTTGACAGAATTGTCTGACGAGCCTGGGCATGAGGCTGGGAACAAGGAACTTGTGTTTCACTCTGTTCCTCCTATCGTTCCTTTAGCACCAGTGCAAGCACCCGAACAGGCATCAGCATTTTTACTCCTGTGTCATCCAACTCCGTTCCGAGCAGGTCTAGACGACATTGTGGTATGCAGACTGCCAGCTGTGTTACAGGAGTGCTCCCGTAGGTGAAACTGCAGGCTTTTCAAAGAGTGGTAAGGAAATCTTCAAGCAGATCCTGGGTGGATGAGGCCTGCTTATCTCTGTACCTACTCTATTGAGCAGTCAGGAGCAATTCCTTTCTATTTTGTTGACCTTTCTAGAAAACGGGCGTCTCTCTAGTAGTGCGATCTGGTAATTCCGCGGAATTAGTAACCAGTGTTTGCTGCAGAAAGCTTACTTCTCAGGTTGTTGTTTCTGTGTGGATCTTAGTGGTCTCTTTTAACATCCCTTTGAAAGTTCATGGCTGTCCAGTGTTTGGAAAGTTAAATTATTAGGAAGCATTTACTTTATAGTGATAATCTGTAAGTTTATGCAAGTGTCTGACGTGTTTTCTCCTTGGTATCTGGAGCCGGGAAGATGATGGAGTTCTGTCATTTGCTTTTTGTTTTGAATTTTATTTATAATAAGCGTGAATTTCCAGAGTTGTCCTGGCATTAACTTTTGGGACTGCGCTTTGTTGAATGTCAGCGATGCAGTTTGGGTCTTTAGGATATGGTGTTTGGGAGGGGAACTGCAAGAACTGATGAACCTAAAACTTGGGAAGTGAAAAATCCTGTACTGTCTCTTTCATGAAGGCATCTCTGAAGACGTTTGGTTGTGTGTGTTAGAGGCTAAACAGATCTGCATGAAATGACAGCACGTTTGAATCTGAAGAAAGCAACTTCTGCTTTACGGCGATTTCTGTGCTGAGCTTTCAGGGGCAGCACGGAATTTCACCTGGCAGCTCTGGGATCTGTGGCAAATATTTTTCATCTTCTGCAGAGTTCAGGTTTTGAAATCAAGCACTTGAAGGGGTGCTGTCAACTTAAGGTTCCTAGCATGCCTTTGTTTCTCCTCCTGATGACTTCATGCAGCTTTGGCACTTCTAAAGTCACTGAAGTCGATTTCACTTCATACTGATTTTAATGGAGCAGGCATTGGATCTGCATGCAGGTCCTCGTGGGATTGCCCCTTTAATTATACCTATGCTGATAATATTATCTTGTGGATTATCAATGAAGTGAGACCAATGTCATGGTTATAGTGGGATTTTTAGGAGATAATGAGGAGAAATAGATCGTTTTTGGTGAACTCATATCCCTAAAGCCGTTCTTTATATATTAGATTACTAACAAACTGTAGGTTAGCATTCAGATATTGCTGTATTGCATAAAGCTCCCTTCTGCAACGTACAGAGATTAGGGCAGCTGGCTAGCCAAGTATACTAAGAGTTTGTATTTGAACACTCAGCCATGCAAACTGATTGAATGTTAGCTATGAACGCAATTTCCAGCGTGAATGCTAAAGGTAAGTGTTTGGACAAGTGCTTTTAATTTGGGAAACAAAGCAAGCAGGAATAACAGGATATGAAAAGAAAGTGTTATTTTTCATTTTGCAGGTGGCAAACTAAGGTGTAGAGGGATTAACTTGCTCAGGTTCCTACACGGAGTCTGCAGCAGAGCTGGTAATCGCTCTGTGATCAGCAGAGTTTGTCAGGGCTCTAATCGGAGTTTTTCTTCCTCCCCTCATTAATTGGCTCGCTTCCACGTTTTAAAAATAACATCTAGAGATTATTTTTCTTTCTTCCAGTTTCCAACTTTATAGCCCAAAGTGTTTTTTTTCTCTTTCAGTTGAGCCTTGAAAGTGCAGGGTTGGAAAGCTTCCTCTGAGCAGCACCTCCCTGACATATGATACTATCTCGAAGCAGCCTCTGACAAGTGAACCCTCTCATTGAAATCATGTGAGGAATTTTCTTACTCAACACTGAAGATCTTCTGGGGGAAAGGAGGTTGCAAACTATTAACTATGTGGTCTTCATTGCAAGCTGGCACAAAAAATGCTCTTATGTATTGAGGCAGTCGTGGTCCACAGAAAGGAGCAGAGAGTTGCTGGCCAACTGAAAATTTCATCTTGCAACTCTGAAAAACATCTCTTTTTTTTGCGTTGCCCCTGCTGAAAAGAGAGATACGAGCTTGAAATCTGGTCTTTCTTAAAAATGGCATTGTTTGATTTCCTTCCCGCTCGCCTGGGACCATAAAAGCAGGTAGAGAAGCTTCTATGATAGATAACCTTACAAAAATGTCTATTGTGTTTGGGATGCCTCTGTTCGGTGCCGTTTCGGGCTGACCAAAAAGGTCGTTGTTCATGCAGGCTTCCTGCATAATGTGCTGCTGAGCAAAGTGCTCGTTTCACAGTTATGAAACTGCTGCTATCACAATTACTGCATCGTAAAGCCTAACCTAATCAGAAGTGATCGATTTATGGCCGCAACTTGTGTGGTGTGCTGGTGGAGTAGGGCTCTGATGTTTCAGATTGATTCATTACGGCTGAGCCACTGTCCTTCTCCTTTACTACTCGGCGATAAAATAATACTTTGTACCTTCATTTGTAAATCTTTTAGTGCTTTACAGGGCTATCAGTGTTTTAAAAATAGAGAAACTGAGGCACGAGGGCCAAGTGACTCACTCAAGGTCAGATAGTGAGTGACAGTTGTACACAGCTACCTCTGTTCCCCACCTATTGCACACTTACACCTGTGATATATTAACACGTTAACCATACACAGAATTTATGGCCTGGTCTTCTAATGTGCTCAATAAGAATACCTGAGTCAATGAGATGTTTTCTTGTTTTTTTTTTTTTACAGTGATGGGAGGATTTCCCATGTTGCAGTGACTTCTGTGGTTTGACACTTGTCATCCTCGCTTATTGTCTCAAGTTTATTGCTTTAGAAAGGGGGAAAAATATCAGACCAGAAGAACCACTGGGATGCGTTTTCTCACGAGGCCCCTTTTTCTTGCGTTGCTTTTCTTCTGCTTTAATAGGAGTTTTTCAGTGTCGGACTTCAGATCTATCTCAGGGTTACCCATGCACCATTGTTCCAGTTGTGGTTCAGCACCATGCTAACAGAGACACCAAAAGGCTGAACAATTACTGTTTTGGTGTGCCTTTTTTTTTTTTAATTTTACAAATTACAAAACATACTCTGGGGCTGGTTACTCCACTTGGTCGTGTGCAGATTTCCCTTTCCCAGTTCTTAATCAAAGCTGCATGCCGAGTCTGAAGTTGGGCTGCTCTTCGAACTGGGAACTGCTGTAGGGGAGTGCTTCTGACAGAGCGTATTCTGCTTTATCTTTCCGGTGCAGCCACCCAGAATGGAGGGAAGGGCAGTTAACTCCTTCTCCTACAGAGTTTCTGGATGAGTGTTTGCTTCAGCATTTCACGGTGGTTTTAGTGCAGTTGCTGGCCTGAAACGTGCCAGCAAGCGTAGTCCTTCATCAGGTTTTACGTACGCACATACACCAAAAGACTTCTGTGTGTGACTTGACAGAGACCTAGCTTCGTGTGTGTGTCTGCAGCATGCTGGCAAGCGCTTGCTTCCAGTTGCCTGGTGGGATGAGTGTTTTCAGATCTACATAAGAACCTTTTGCAGCTGGAGGAAAACAAACTTTATTACCTGCTTCATACATGAAGGAGGTATTCTTTTGTTCTCTGTACATGCAAGGGGTTTGTGTAGGCTAGATTAAATTTATAGGAATCCTATTCACTGCCGTGGTGGTAGATGAGGTATTAATATTGGGCTAAGGAAGTAATTTGCAAGCCAGGCATGCAAAATATATTAATGATGTTTGGTTCTCAATACCCCCAGCTGAATCTTGCTTGCCTTAAATTCCTGGCATTGGTTTCCTCCCCACTTTTGAACTTCTTATTTAAGAAGCCGTGTTTTCTTTTCACTTTCTGAAAACATGCCACTGACTCGTAAGTTGGTCAATAAAACAACTCCTGCTGCCGAAACAATGCTGTGGGCTATTTTTCAGCGAGCATTGTGAACGGCCAGTTTTATTCCTCTGATAAGCCTATGTCCTATCAATTAGGAAGTGTAGCATATAGTCATTTCCTGCATTTTGAACTGCCCATTTCTTATGAGCTCTGAAGCAAGCCCTGAATCTGCTTTTTGTTCTTCAGTGGTACTGTAATACTAATGGAAGCAGAAAGCATTTAGTTAGTTCATAAAATACAAGCGCTGTTTCTCCTTGGATATTTATTCTGACCTTTATTTTGGACACTTTCTCTGCCATGATCAGATTCTCTGATTACAATGTCAGCTTTCACTAGCAATCTCTTTGTGATTTAACTGGCAGGGCTCTGGAGTTTGAGCAACTGGGATGCAGCAGCTCTGACGTGTAAGTAGCACTCCAGTGTTGAAAAGGAAAGTTCTTCCTAGCAGGGAGATCTCACTGGGCTCTCATTCCTAGGCTCTGCCATAAGTCTTATTTTATGACCCAGGGCAAACTTCTTGACTTGCCTATGTACCAGCGTGTAATATGAATATAATCCTTTCAGGGCTGTTGAGATGTTTTCATGTTTGTAAAATATTTGAGGATTCTTGGCCGGGTGTTAGTGCGTGCTGCTCTCGATAGCATAAACATGAATAACATAAGTGTATTTACACAGAATAAGAACATGTTATTTCAGCTAATACTAACTTTTTTTCATGCCACAGATGGGAGAGGTAAGTAGTTCATCACCAGTTTTCTCAGCTAAGTTGTACTATGCATTGTTTCCAGACGCCATGCTCATTTTTTCTCCGGCTGTTTGCATTTCGTGGGGGCTCCGTCTGCTCGATGGAGCAGTGCTGTGTAGCGATAAGAACAGCAATCTGAGAAAGAGGGAACTTGCTGAACTTGAAACTTATTCCTCCCTCTTTAATTTCCTCACCCATAGAAGTAGAATGATGTTAACATATTGGAGATTCATAAAATTTAAGGCGAGAACAGGCAATTAAATCGTCTTGTCTGATATGTTTTATATGCTTTATATCACGAGTCTTTAAATTTTAATCATTTACCCTGAAACTGAGACCAGTAACTGGTGTTTGGCTAAAAACAATTTGAAAGCTTTCCAGCCCTGAGTGTCCGTGATTGGTAATTTCAGACTCATCACTTCTGGTAGTTTGTGCCATCTCACTGTTAAAAGTAAGTGGCTGATTCCTAATTTGAATTTGTCTAACTTCTGCCGCTGGTTCTTGTTACGACTTTCCTGACAAGATTAGAGCCCTTTAGTATCCCCTACTTTCTTGCCATGGAGGTACTTACACTCTGTAATCAAGTTACTCGATTGATAAGGAAGCAGAGTTGAGCTTTTAAGTCTCACTCTGAGGCATTTTCTCCAGCACTCAGATCATCCGGTGATTCTTCATGGTCTCCGTTTATTTTTAACATCGTGGCAACCAAAAATGGTAAATGTTCCAGCCTGCATCTTATCCACGCCGACTACCAAGGTGCGATGACCTCTTTTGCTATGCAGCTATTTAAAAGGTTCGTGGTACCCCTTTTGCATAGGGAAATCCTCTTCGTGAGCCTGCTCTCACACTGAGGTTCTTCCTAGTAAAGTCTGCCCCTTGGTAGTTATGGTTTGCATTTCTTAGGTTATAAATTTGTTTTCAGCTGTGTTTTGCTTTTCCTGAGCGCAGTTAAGCCAGATTTTCAGGCTCCTTTTGCTGCCCTCTCCTCACAATAACATGCTGTTCCAATAGTCGTGGTGTCAGTCACAGATTTTTATCTGCAGTGATAAAAATGTTGAACTGCATCAGACCTTAAATTTAGTGACAAAAAAAAAAATTAGCATGATGCAATACCAGGAAGTAGATTAAGAACTGGCTAACTGACAGCTCTCAGAAAGCACCAGTCGATACGGAGCAGCCGATGTGGATTTCCACTCGAACCAAGGTACGCCCTGTGCCTGTACTGTCTTCTGCTAGGCTACATTTGTAATCTCAGAGAATGAAGGTAGCCCTTCATCGAGACCTTTTCCCATTAAAACACGTTGACTGGCACTACTGGTGCCCCTGTTCTCTAATTCTTTACTGGGATAATCTCGTTTTATGTTGGTTTGCTTGGACTGGTACCCAGCTGACCACTCCAGATTTGCTCTATCCCCTTTCTGAGCACTGCTATAACACGAACATCCACCCAGCATGGATCCAGAGTCCCTCGGTTAAAAAAGGAGAAAAGCTACAAGACTGCAAAAAGTCAGTGCTTGTTTTCTAGCTGATTTAAAATAGCTCCCTCTTAAAGGATTTGCTGGAACTCATCTCCCATTACTGATAATTCGAAGGTAGTTCGCGTGATGAAAATCTGTTGCCCCAGTCTAGTGGAGATCTGCTCACAGTTCTTCCATTAGAAAGTTTCTGCTTTTTTTTTTGAAGTATTTATATAAATTTCTAGGTCTTCAGTCTGGCACTTTGGTTAGTAAGAGGAACATCTTAAGATGGTTTATTGCTGGATGTCCCCAAGTGCAATGCTTTTGGGGAGGCTGTGGTGTATCTGTTGGCAGATTGCACAGCATTGTGGAAGTGAAGACCTTCCTAACCTTTACAAGTGGCTACTTGGGGCAACACTTATGAATTATCCTTCGGTTTGTTCCACGGGCATAATTCTGATAAATATTGGTGTCAGTCCTCTGGCACACTCAGGTAAATTCTGTGTTACTCATAGCAACTTGCCTTCTCACTTGCTGGCTGTTCCCTTGAATTCCCCTTTTCCTTTCCCAAACTGATTCTTTACTCCCTCCATGTTGTAGTGTACACGGATGTCTCTTTCTGTTAGGCAGTATTTATCATGTTGCTTTTTAGGATCCTGAAACCAAACCTGCTTTAAATGCCTTTGTCTGTAAGAAATGATGTAGGTTAGTTTTTTGTCTTTTTTTTTTAAGGTAGGTGTTTGAAAGGATTTGCTCCATGAGAAAGTGCCTGTTTTGAAACCTGCAAATTCCAGTCAGATAAAATGCCAAGGGGTCAGGCGCGTATCTGAAGTTTGGGACGTCTGCTTCCTTTCTGGCTATCGAGTGGGAAACCTGCCAGAGAGATAGGCTTTGAAAAAAGATTTGGAAGGGGGGAAGAAAGGGAACAGAACTGAAGCAGAGGATTTGGGAGGCTGGAAAAGGTACTGTGGAAAAGGGAAAAAATGCTGTTTCTACTGCCTGAAATCTGAGGTGTGGCACAGTGGATGTCTAAGACAAATAACACAGACTCCAAAATGTATGCTGTTTTGTTGGACATAAATATTTCTTACAGTGCGAGCCTCTGAGCTCAGCCAATGGCTTTCCTGCCTCCTAGCTAAATCGGTATCTGATTTTTCTGTTCCTCTGCTGTCTTCTTGCAGGAGTTGTTTATTGACTGAAATTGTTTCCATATGGCTGCAATGTAGAGCTTGATTACATTAAACGTGGCGCTTTCCTGTGGCATTGCGGTGCTATGGGAAGCTCATCTCTTTCCTCTCCTTCCAACCTCCCCTTCCTCCGTGTAAAATTTTGGGTTTGGAACGTGTAATTTCTTGAGGTATTCCCCGCCCGCCCCAAGGCTCCTATAACTGGAAAACTGGGATCCAGTTTTTTAGGTCTTCATATTTGATTGCTTACGTGGGTTAAGCCTGCTCGTAAATCGCTGATAAAATACTCGAGATGAAGATTAGAGTGACGTGATTGCAGTTGAAGAGCGTTGCCCGAGCTGGGGCCCCAAGGTGCTAAGCACGGTACAAGCACGCAGGCAGGAGACAGCTCTTCACCTCCACAGAGCTTACTGCCCACCAAGACATCCATTTAGATTGTGGCTGTTTCCCCTGATGATCAGCTTAAATACAGCTCCAAGGAGGTGTTAAAATTCCTCTGCTCAGACACTTCAGGACCCTGAAGGGCCAAATTCGCCGCTTATCTGGAGCCTGGAAGCTATGCCTAGTTTGCAGAGAACAGATCCAGATCCGTTTAATAGCAAACGGATGCATCTATCTTTGATAAGTGTAAAAGTAGTTTGTTGGTTAAGCTAGCTAATAAAACGGTAGTGAAGCATCTCCACCCTCTCTTTGCAATTGCACTTGCTCTCTTTTAAACCTGTGTTTGTAACCTGGATTCAAGAATTGTCTTTTTAATATATATATTTTAATTTTAATAGGTTAAACTTTATATATGTGTAAGGTACTTATATAGCTGACATCTAATGCAATGCCTGCACTTCTTGCAGCGGATTTGAACGGAATCTAGGCAGTGTATTTGTACCTCCAGGATCTCAAATAAAGCCAAACCAGCGAAGTGGTGGTGGTCACTGCTGGCTGAGCACATGGAACCAGACTGAAGAAGTAGTAAGCCACCTTCTGACAGTGCAGAGAGAATGTTTTCCTCATTTCAGTATATTCAGATAAGTGGTCTGTGAACTGAACTAATTCAGATCCCAAATGATTTTGTAGATGCAGAAATGCTCGTTTCCCTATCCTAATGTAAGGGAGGGGGGGACAATGCGAAATGGATTCACAAATACAAAAACCTTTCAGTGGAGGACACAGCAAGGTTCAGTGCACTTAATAAAGATAATTCATTTGTTTTCACTAAATCACTTTTAAATGCAGACCGTGTTTCCATACCCTCTTTATGCACGCAGCGCATAGGATGTACCATTCAAGACTATTAAAACTATAATATATAAAAGCTGGCATTTTCCAATTGTTTTATAAACAACCTGGCTAATGACCAGCAGTCCCAGCTGAGGTGCAGGTACGCTGTTTTCAGGCCTTTGCCTTGCTGGAGTGTGAAGTTATCTCCAGTCTTTTCAATTCAATTCAGTGTAAAAATGCAGGTCTCAGGGGGAGAAACTCCTGTTTCCTAAAAATGGAGCATCTGGTCGCTTCTTGGGTGGGATAGGGCACGCAGTGTTAGATGTCTGGGGCAGATTGAAGCCACAAGTGATTTCCATGTGCCTCGTAATTTGCAAGTGTTTGATTTGCGAGCTGACAGGAGGGCAGCGACCAGGAAGCAGTGGTGGCCATCTCTGCTTCTCCTCTTCCTTGAAGGACTCAGCACCTCGCTGCAGCTGGGATATTACAAGTCTTACAGCTCTGATGCGATGGAGCTGCCTCCCTTCAGCCCACACTGAGGAACCTCGCTTCAGAAAGGTGGATTTGAAGCCTTTGATTCTCCTTTCTGTTATCTGTTTTCTGCTTCGGATGGCTCCCTGTCCATCATGCTATTTTTTTTGTGGATCCCTTTATCGATGGCTTGTGCGCACTGTGAGGAAAGAACTCTTTCTGAGAGGCTGTGGATCTTCCAGCCATGGTAGGATGCCTACAAATCCTGATTTTTCCTGAAGATCTTTTTACTCCCTATTTTGCTAAACAGTGTGGGAAAAGTAGGCTGGAGAAGACTTTTTTTTTTTTTTTTTTTGGCCCTCATGAAATGCACGAGTTACATGGCAGCAGAAATGAAGTTTAAGGAGTGTTTAGTTTCCAGTGTTGCCATTTTCATGGAAAGGGAGAAGCAAAAGCTGAAGTGTGACTGTCCCTGACCTTGCCTGTCTTGCTTGCACATCAGAGCTGTGTTCTGCCTCTTACCCTGTGGACAACCAGCTAACAGAAACACAAAGCTTTACCTCTTTAAACCCTCCAAAGCTGCCTTCAAAGAGCTCTCCTTTACACTGTCAAAGTTTTAGTTAGTTTACTACTTACTTTTCCTGTGATTTTTTCAAACCTATTAAAACAGTGAATTGACGAAGGCTCTTGTGTGTTTTATGTGAGCTCACATCTATGAGTGTGGAATAAAACTAGTGCTGAGTATCTGTAACTTCCATTATATTTCAGTGCTTTTTGAAGGTGAGTCCTTAAAACAAGATATAATGAGTGTTAGAGGCAGGGGGAGTGCTCTCTGGTTTTCACAAGAACTGAACTGGAATTATACCAAGGAAATTTCCTTTTTTTAATTAACAGGTGAGCAGAGTTCTAGGTCCTTTCATACTTAATTCTCCATTGTGTTTGCTTTTTGACAGCCTTTTGCTGTCTCCTTTCCAAAGGAGCTGCTGGCCCTTCCTCCAGTTATTTGATGAGACAGTTTCCTACGTGCAGCCTTCCTCCTGCCCTTCGTGGTAGTGGTGGCTTGGACAGGGCTTGTGGTGGTCTCCTGGGGGTAGGAAACCGCTCCGTGGTGGGATTTAAGTGCTTTTGGTCTCCTTGCCTACCCTCAAAGTCCCTAACGCCGGCCTTCTCATTAACAGCATGTGTTAAATGTCCCCCATTTACTGACTGAGCAGAACTCCCCTTCAGTTTTCTGATGGAAATTATTTCTGAGAGAAGACTGCAGGCTCAGGGCCATGCCCGCTTTGCAGTACTATCAGCACATTTTGGCTGCAAGTGTAATTTTTTTCGTAAATATTAAAGGAAGGGGTTATGGGCGGTGACTTCTGAGGTGTGATTGTGTGACAGTGCTTTCTCCCAAACCCTCCTGTGTTGTTTCGGGTGAGCTGGGGCTGAGCTCAGTGTGCTTAGAGCCCCTGAGGAGAGCCTTGGTCCGTGACGGCAGTGCCCAGAAAGCAGGGGTGCTGCAATTAATGTTTTCTGCTGTATCTGGATTCTTTCTCGCCCATCCTGTTGATCTTTTTCCTTACCAGTTCTTAAGCTTTTTGCAGTCACAGTTTCCAATTGAAAGCTTAGCTTAACCCATTTTAACTAACTTTTTAGCTCATGCCTTAGTCAACCACAGATCAAAATTAATTTAGCGATGTTCTCTCAGGTTCCTGAAGCCACCAGGCCAAAAAGTGCATGTCTCTACCTCACAGCCCTGAGAAAGGTTGTCTTCAAAGGTGGTTTTCCAGTCCATTTGTTGCACCAGAACCAGCCAAAATCCACATGGGTCATCATGTGCCTGTGCATTTATTTTTGAGCCAGTTGCACTGGAAAACTGCATGCGTGGGGAACGGGGCCTGAGAGGTGCCTTCCCACCTCAGCACTTCAGCAATGTGTTCAAATGGGGAAATGAAAGTAATTGTTTCGTATGGATAAATCCTTGCACTTCTCATCCTGTCCCCTGTTCTCTTTCCCTCCTTGCTTTTGAAAGGTGAACCTTTTGAAGTCTTTTATAGCTCTTACAGATGTGTGCCCTGCTGGATTTAACGCCATGGCTGGCACAAGGGAAGCTTAGAAGCCCAGTTAAACCCAGTTAAACAGGGTTTAACTGGTGTTTTACATGGTAGGCTCTTAAATTGTGACCTCAGTGAGGTTCCTGCTTTGCTGCAGTGCTGCATGCATGTGGTACTTCTAAAAATAAGGGTTTATGTGTGTCTCTAAGGCATTGCTTTAAGCCAGGCCCCGATCTGGGTGATGACAGGGCTATGCTAATTTCTGCCCCTGAATATAGGCAGCTGTGTGATAGGATTTATGTAAGAGTTGCAAAATACAACAACATGGAGGGTCAGTTCAGTTAAAATTGGGTTGATAAATGAAAGGCTGTGCTGGTCACATCAGGAGTTTGCTTCTCTCTCACACCTGTGGATGCTGAGGACAGACTTCCAGAACAGGGCCAGCACCGAAGCCTGTGTGTACTTGCAGATATCCTCACAGCATGGTTCAGGCTTTCAGTGTAGCTTTTGCATCCCACCTTCTCCAGCTAAAAGGGGTGTATGCTAGTTAAATCCTTAATAGCCCATTTGTCTGGACAAGTGGCCACCCCGAGCTGTGACCCCTGCGGTCCTTGCCACCTATTTAACGTCCCATACCTGGAGGCTGGGCAGCCTTCGCGAAGCGAGGTGCTCTGAGTTCAGATCCTGTTGATCATTATAAATAAATTTTAGATTAAATGCCTTTATAAGCTGTCACTTCTTGTCGGTACCTTTTTGTTGTGGTGTGGTTGCTGTTTGTCATTTCCCTACCTTGCAAGCCGTCTACAGTGTATGCACTTCTAGATCCCATGAAGTTTTTCTTCTTCATGCTCATCTTATTGCACCACAGTCGTCCATGTTCTTGTCTGCCCCCAATACTGTTGGATCACACTCCTCCTATCTCTCCATACTGTGTTTTCTAAAAAACTTTTAAATTCCCACATGAGACTGTTTTTTGACTACGATCATCTTTCTATGAGATGTTCAAGTCTTGAACAAGGATTTTCACCTTTTTATTTTTATTTTTTCCCTAGGTATTTATTTAATAGCCTCAGTGTTTTGGAGCCCGACAGCCTCTCAGTTTACCTAAAACATGAGTTTTGTATCAGGTATGTGTGACTATACAGCTCCAAACACCATATAGCAGTGCTAGCTCTTTAAATGGGGGAAGGCACTGCAAATGAAGGTTCCCACAGTTGCCTCACTGAAAGCACAAGGGTTAATATCATTCTCCAGATGTTAATCTTTCCTGCTTTTATCTTAATGTATGCATATAAAAACATTTCGGTATCTTTGTCCCTTTGCACTTGAACTAGAAACTGTAGTCTTATTTGTGGTGCGTAGTAGAAAAGTGTTTTCTTTTGTACTTTTAGTTTAGCATTTTCTCTGTAGGGGAAGGAAAAAAAAAAGATCAAGACGTCTTTGCAGTGAAATACGAAATGAGAGGACAGCAATACCTGAACTTCGCATCATCTCCGCTAATAGGAGCAGAGATGACAAAACAGATTGAGCGGTTCATTCCTCCCTCCGTTTTGGAGAGGGCAAGGGAAAGCCGTAGGCTGAAAAGAATAATCTGCAAATACAATGCTGAATGAAATTTGCATTTCTCCTTGCGTGGAGTTGGGAGCAGTTCTGATACAAACGTATCGGCAATGGATTTTTGTAACCTGCAATGAGCAGAGTGCTCGAATTCCGCTGCTGATTTCTGTCCAAAGATTTCTGCTTTACAGCTGTCGTTAAAAATTCATGGGGCAACTTGAGATCAAAGCAAATATCCATTCTCCTTACTGTATAAACTTTTTTTTTTTTGTGGAATGTATGTATTGCACCTATGTATTTCATGTAAGTATTCTTGTCCTAGCAAAGGCAGGCAGCCTTTAGATAGTGCAGTTGGACTCAAGGTATGGGAAAGCAGCCTCGGACGCCCTGATGAATGGTGGTGTGATTCTCTGCTGTTTTTCTTCACCTCTCAAGTAAGTGTAGGTACTTGAGGCTGTTCCAGGAAGGGGATGGTTTGTCTTCGGTGTGTTTGCTCCTTGCTGAGAACAAAGCTGCCCTCGCTCCAGGTATTTCAGAAGCGATCTCCTGACAAGTGCATTCTCTTCATTCATATTTCTTCTCCGAATAACTTCCTCTTCTCTTCCTTTCCCACCTTGCCGCATACTTCAGAGCAGCATGAAAGAAAGCAAGCTGTCAATATTGGAATCTTTTATCAAATTTTTAGTTTTTTTTCTTTTCCAAACATGTCAGCTTTGAGAACCAACACTATCCAGCAATCTCACGTTTTGCCAGGACCTAAGATCTCAGTTTTTCAGTGAAAAGCTTGTAGGTGTGAACGCCAATGGTTCCAGTTCAAGAAGGCAGGTATAAAGCTTTGCAGCCGTGTGGATTCTGAAGGGCTGGGGTTGCTCGTAAGGAGGCATCTCTTTGAGATTCATACGTGCCAAATCTTCCTTGCCTTGTATTCCACTTCTGACCCGTCCTAGTTGGCTGTTTTTTTATGTGATCTGTTGTTTTTGTGCTTGATGGGGTTGGTGTGTGCAAGTCCTGGATGTAGTTTAGCCCTGTATGGTGTTACTTTAAAGCCCTGTTAAAAAGAAGGAGAAGGGAGGGAAGGCAAAAATCTGAAAAGCTGCTAGATCTTAAAGATTAATCAGCCTGGTTTGAATAGCAAGCAAAGCTACAAGGGTGTTTTTCTCCACGTTATATTTCCTTCGTTCTGCTCTCGCAAAGTTGTTTCTCTGGGGGAAGATTTCAAGCTCCATATGGCTGTGTTCTTGTATTAGTGTCAGGACCCAGGCTGAGATTATTTGTGGGAATATGTACAGTCACATTTCCTGGGGTTACTCTCGTGCTTTCGTGCTCGGTGGAATTAAGGCCTCATTTTGCACGATTGCTTATCGAGTGCTTCGTTAATACGTATATCTGTATTTACAGACTCATACCTGGGACCTCTTGCGTATGAGCTTACACCTGAAGTGAAGTCAGCAGAAACGGTGGGGGCTTCCTAGCTTGTGTGGTTGATGAGAAGAGTCCCATTTATAAATACTCTGAAGAATCTGTGGTAGTATTCTTACAGAAAGGACATGAAAAAGTGGCTGGCAGAAGGGCACTTAACGATGGGGGGTCAGGGGGAGCTGGTGGCCTGCAGGGGATTAGGAGGTGCCCCGGGAAATAACTGCAGCAAACCCAAATGTTTGGGACTTGGTGCTTCCCAGCATTGTCTGGGGAGTATAAATTGAAGGGAAACAGTTCTTTTAAATCAATATTTTTAGCTAAGAAGAAGCTCTACTGAAAGAGTTAATGATTTTATCACTCTGCCGCTTGCATGCATCTGTGTTAGCGGGATACAAGGTGGCCCAGGGAATTGTTTTGAGAAAGCTGGACTGTTTTTTTCCTCCTGAGAGGACGAAACGTGATCTTTTAGCCTTAGGCAAAGGGAAGCTGGTGTGGATAGCACGCAGGTTGGGCGGCACTTCATCCATCCTCTTTGGGTGAACCCGGCTGCGCTGGACCTGCCATCCGTGAAGGGGTGCGTATTGCCACCACCTAGGGCCGCAACGAGAACCGAGAGCTTTCCATGTGCTCCGATGGCTGAAATATAAAACTGAGAGTGTGTAGTCATTTACTGAATAGCATCTGATGTCAGATCAGAATTTTCATTGAGGAACAAGTAGCACCTTTTGTCTGACCCCAGTCAAAATTAAAGAGAAGTGCGGAACAATAAGAAATCTTGGTTTTGAGCATCCACTGTCCTGTCGCTTAGTCATGATTTGTGGGGGGGGGGGAAACAAACTTTTTTTTTCTTTTTTTCTTTTTTTTTTCTCCTCTCTGAATAGTGGACTTGGATCCAGGCAGTGGAGGGAAGAATTAGTGTTGATGTTATTTGAAACATCTGAAAGGAAACTGTCTTAAAGGCAACAATAAATGCTCTGGTAATAACACAGACTAAACTGTACTTAAAACACGTCTGTATCCATCACTCTGATATACTGAAATAGCAATCTGGTGATTTGATGTCAGGATGATGAATTATAACCTTTTTATTATTTATTTTAAGGTTTAGTTGCAGACTTTATAGAAAACAAAGTGTGTCTGGTTCTGGTTGTAAGGTTTATTGAATGGCTGGGAGAAACTTTCAGCTTTGGAGCACAAGTGGTGGATTGTGCATATAAATACACAATCACATGAGCGCATTTGCATGTACATGCAATTTATGCTCGTCTCCGTAGGTAATTTACAATGTGCAAAATTACAGCCGTGTATAAATCACGTTTATTTATACGCGTGGTGGTGGCTGGAGGTCGAGCGAGGGGTGGCACCTTGCTGCGCCTTGCAGAGCTCCTGAGCGGGGAGGGACAACTTTACGTTGACGGGGAACCAAGTTAAGGCAGGGTGACAGTGCGGTTGAGCAGATTTATTGGAGTGGCTTTGAGGTCTGGTATAACCCTTCCAATTCGTGCAGTCGAGGCGGGTGGAGAACATCCCTGAGACCATCGTGGCTTTGCACTGTTGGCCACTGGTGCTACTGGGACGGTCGCATCCGAACCCTGCTGACTGTGGCGTTGCCAGCAAGCGCAACTCTTGGGGTGTGAAAAGGTTGCAAGGTACTTTTCCTTTGGTTTAAAACAAACTTTGCTGTGAAATGCCTGTTGGGTTGGCCAAAGTTCAAGCCGTTCATCCTCTTTGTTGGCCGGAGCGGTTGCTGGATAGCGTTGGCGCTCAGCGTTGGCTTGCGGTAGGGTTGACCGCTTATCTTGGTGTCCCGAATCGGCTCGGTACGAAATGGGTATGATAGGAAATCCCATCAGTTGTCTTCTCCTACTCCTCATTCAGACTAAAACTTCTTGGCAGAGCATAAATCTGCCCTGAGGCTGTTGATGCTGCTTTTGCTGCTCCCTGGATGGGAGTGACCAACTTTGCCTGCTCAAAGCTCGGTTTAATCCTTCGTAAACAACTTACTAGACCTGTTGGAGCCTTTCCTCTATGTCCAGTGTGATCCAAGGCTGACAGCTCCAGCCCCTTCAAATTTTTGTTTTTAGGAGGTGCTCTAGTGTCTTTTATTTGCGTGTTTCTCCCTAAAGGGGAAGGATTGCTCTTGTTTGCTTGAATTTCATGTATTTAATGGGTTTTTACCCAGTTTGTATCATAGAAATGGTTGTCAATCCAATGCCAAAATCCATTAGTTTTATCTCCACCAAGCGTAGAAAGCTGACCACAAGAAAAGCTTGGGTTCCTCCAGTGCTGCAGGACGGTGTCACGGGAGGCAGGCAATGCCTTTACATCTGGCTTCGCTCCGTAAAGTTGATGGTGGCTGTATCCCTGTGTCTGAGCGTAAATATTTGTAAGCTGTTCATCCGAACAGCAAAATGCTGCCTCCCAGGTAGGTGAAGGATCCAAGAGGTACCTCCCAGCCCCTCTCCTGCCCCGATAGACCCACGCGTGGATTTAGAGGGCGCGTGTTTGTCCCAGCGCGTCGATTGTCGGAGCTGGCACTGCGGCGCGGGGATCGATTTAAATCAAAGCGCCTTCAATAGCAGGCAGGAAACCGTGGGCTGAATAATTGAACTTAGTTTTGTTTTGCACATGTAGTCCTTCATTATTGTAAAAGAAAAAGAGGGTTGTGCTGGCAACTTTTCACTTTCCTAACAGGTGTCACGAAAACCTAAGCGATTACCTGGCTTCCTATACATTTATTACATGTGGGATTAGAAAATAGTTGATTCTCTGCATATTTCCCAGCTGACTCTCGTTTAGAAATCATGTCAAGCAACGTGTGGATGGCAACTGGGATTCAATTGAAAGCGCAGTTTTACTTGGCAGTATGGCTATTGCAGTCATGTCAAAATGCAGTTTTTCTTTTAAAGTAAACTGATTAAATACAGTGAGTCTTGTCTGTGAAAAGGAAATTTCACTTAATTTCTGGTTACCGTGCCCTTCAGAAACATAGAGCTGGCAGAGCTCATCAGCTTGCTTCAGTTTTATTCCTCATTTAAAAGCAAGAAACTGTTTTTCCTGCTGTCTGAATTCCCAACTGGTTTCTCAACTTTGAAAGCGGTAGTCATTGAACTGAGCTAAATAAGCAGAGTTAAAAAGAAAATGTTTGTGCTTTTGTGCTTGCAGGCAAGGAGACGGCTTGAAAGATGGGCTGCCGTTTAATCGGGCACTAGTTCCCCGTGCCCACCAAGTGACTTCCACTAGTTCACTGGCTTGATAGCCCTTTTCCAGTGTAAAACGTTTGCTGTGTACGTATCTTACTCGCTCTGTAGATTTATTTCCTGCTGGGAAGTGATGTGAAAGCTTTTATTTCCCATCCTCCCAAGTGGAATCTTCTTAAGAGAACGTTGACGCGAAGTCCTTCAGCTGTTCCACGGTGGGCTTTGGTTTGGTTTTCCTCTTGTGCCATCCCTGTCAGTGTTTAGGATGAGTCTCTGAGTATTGTTGGGGAGGAACTGCTAAATTTGCTTCTCTTGAAGGATATACGTTCACGGCAGGATGCTCGCCGGGTAGCGGGGCTCTCTGCCTGCTATTTTAAGCTTGTTTATCTTTTCAGATAATGCTTGCCCTGGCATCGTTCATAGTACTCTTAACTTTTAAAGGCTTTAAATGCAAGGTAAACATAGACCATCTACTCCTACCAGATCCTTCTTCCAAGCTCACGTGAGCCCTAAAAGACGGCAAAAGTACATCCTCGTACTGAAAGCGGTGGGTCTTGAGAGGATGGCCGAGCCGCAGCATGGAAATGCTGAAGTTGGAATTAGTGCCTAGAATAAGGGATGGTTTGAGCTCCGCTGAAGGCAAGGCAGGGAAGGTGCCCTGCAATCGCACGAGCAGGAGCTCGGTCTGCAAAGTGAGCATTCTCAACAGATGCAGCTTCTGTGCAGGAGTTAAAAATAAATTGTGAGGAATGGAGGGGAAAAAAAAAAAGTTGGGAAACAAATCTAGGTATCAGTTTATGGCAACTCTGGATTTCTGGGTGTGTTGAGGAGTGAAATTCTCAAATCTTGAAGCAGGAAATGCCTGTACACAGCCATAACAGCTTCCTTTTCTCTCCTTTCAGAACACTAACTTTTCCTACTCCTATGTCTGGACTGTTTTCCTTCCTAAAATGAGCCAAGCTTTGTCTACTTTTCACAATACCTGGGGAGAAGAATGGTGTTTTGCTCTGTGTGGGGATTTGCAGTAGGGTTTTTTCTTTGTTCAGGTAGGGTATTCTAGGACTCAGCCCAGCAATTTAATATTTATAAAGTTTGTCTCTTTTTTTTTTTTTTTTTTAAGTGCCTGGGAAACCAAAAGCAGAACAGAAGACAGCTAGCAGGCCTTCAGTATGATCTGGGTTGTACCATCTAGAAATGGTCTTTTTCATAGCACAGTTTGCTTTTTTTTTTTTACCGGTTGGTTTTAAATGCATAAACTGCAAATGCATAGATTCAGGTAAAACTGTTTTTAGTAAAGTGCAGAACATTTGGTTTTCATTCCTTCCCTCATAGTTTGAAGTCAAAAGCCCAAAGCATCCAAGGATCGATAGCTTCATGGGTTTACTGGGAACAGCTTCCTTTTTCCTTCATTTTTTTGGGGGGGTACATGAGTCAGAAATGCCATTTAAGCTCTGACCCCCAAAATGCTGAATTAGGCTGGTGTAATCCTGCTAAATCCACTTTGACTCCTGCGTGGAAAAGCACAAAGAGGACCGTGCGTTCTCTAACCAAGACAAGTTGCAGCACTATTTCATCTTTAAAGTACTGTGGTGTTTTAAACTAAAATGTATTGTAATTGGATCAAAATGACCACAGTAGTTATTAGCTATGTGCTATTGCCTTAAAATGTTTGCAGGTTAAAAACAAAACAACACCAAAACATAAAGAAACAGTTCTATTTCGTACTCCAGAGTTAATCTTGCCTTTTTTTATATACCAATAAAAAAGGTAAAAGCCCTCAGTGTTTACTCTCCGTTTTTGAGAGCTGCAATTTGTGTAAAATGTCACGCATTCAAAGCATTCTCTGAATTTGTGGTAGCAGGTCCTTTGCTGTCCCTGCTCTACTTGCTAACTGCTTAAGTGGATTTGTATGATCCTGAGATCCCCTTCCAGTTTCTCTGGTGTTCCCCTGTTGTACCTCCTCTTTGTGGGAATAAGAGGATGCAGGAAAGAAGGTAAAAGCCTGGAGTAGAGTTGTTCTGAAGGGCGATTCACAAGAGGATGTGGGCACTACCAGAATCAGCAGAAAGTTCAGGTAAAGAGCCTGAAGGTTGAGGAAACCGGGCAGAAATTACCGCTGCTGGGGGAGATCTAAGGACATGTTGAGCAGCGCTTGCAGAAATAGGGTTTGATTTCGGGGTGGTCCTGTGTGCAGCCAGGAGCTGGCCTCAGGTCTCCTTGTGGGTCCCTTCCAGCTGGGGATATTCGGTGATGCTGTAGTTCTGTGGCATCAGAAATGCTTCATGTAGGCAACCCTGAAGCAAGCCAGGTTGATCTGGAAGGAGAATCCAGCTTTCGTGAGCCCAAAGATCGGTGGGTGCTGGCAAACGGTTTTGTTGCCCTTCGAAAAGGCAGTTTTTCTGTAATGAAGCAGAGCCTACGCTATGTTAATCCATGCTTTGGTCCGATGATCAATGCAGGAAAACAGCCTGCTGTGAAAATTTACCACTGTAGATCGATAGCCCCCAGCTACCCAACTGTATTAAAGGTAATTGATGGGCTGAGGGGATCTTGTAAACACTTGTTTGTCCCATCAGCATGTTTGCTTCTTTGTTGACAGTAAGGATATCTACAGAGCCACTGGCAGCTCTAAATATATTTCTAGTTTTACTTGGGCTTACTGCAGGGTGTGCGTTCACTTGTCTTCTAAACCACTCCAGCGTCCCAAATACGATTAGGCATCAGTTATGGAAATGAATTAGTAGACGGTTAATTTTATAAATTTTTCAATAAAACCAAAAAAGCCGTATTACGGTAGGTGAATTGAGATTTCAAGGAACATCCAACTAACTTTGGCCCCAAGATGACATTTTAAGGGATAAGCGATCAAGGTTATGCAAATGAGTGAATTGATCAAAACTGATGATTTAAATCACCCTGATTTACATCAGCAGGAGGGAAGCTTTGATTTAGATCATTGATTTTAATCTCGTTTTGGGATTGTACTTTCATTATTTTCCTAAAAGGTTGATTTTCATTGGCTGGTAACTATTTGAAGCATGTTTATTTGCAAACAATTATAGCCCTTAAGTTAATTTCTTAATTTCTTTGGGCAGGAGAGGTAATGCTGAACTAGCAGGGTAAGTGGGGCAGGAACGTGTCCTTAGGCAGGTACATAATTGAACAAGTCCTTATTTAAGTTCTTAATATTTACATTTTCTAGAAATAGCAAATGAGCTCTATGTAGATGAGGCCTGGAACTGAAAGTGTAAGGAAAAAAAAAAACCCTCTCTGTTCTGAAATTTGTTTTTGTATGTTGCTATCTTAAAATGCCAGTTAAAAAAAAAAAAAAGACAAAAACATCTCAGAAATGTTTTACATTTGGAAACTGATTCGTTAAACAAAGACAGCATTATCTGCAGTTAATGAACTGAACTGTGTCTGGATACCATGTCCTTCAAGGTTTGAAAGCTGACGGATCTTATTCTCTCACCTTGTTTTTATTCGCAGATTAGAAGAGGGAAAACAAGCCTTCCTGCCTTCCTGCTTCTCTCTTTTTTTTTCTAAACTCCCAGTTGGTTATTCAGCTTTTGAATGAACAAGGCATTGAAATGAATTAGATGAATAAATCGAAATGAACAAAATACTCCTTATATGTGCAAAAAGTGGTTAAGCAGTTGAGACTCCGCTTCCTCCAGGTGTTTGTGCCGTACCTTTCACCCCTTCAGAGCTGATGTTCCCCTTCCTCCCTAACCTCCCCACAAGTCAGCAGTAGCTATCTGCTGCTAAACTATTTACATGCCATTTTTAATCACGTTGTAGCGAGCTTATGCTTTGGAGTAGTTTGTCAAAATGTTTGACAAACACTTGGAAAAAAAGTCAATTAAAAATGCAATTCAGAAATCTTTCTTTTTGTCTTCCCTTATGAAATCTAAGATGAATACAGATATTTTCCAAGCATTTTTTAATGGTGAGTGCAATCTAGTTTTAGTAACCAAGCTGAAATACATGTTAAGCTGGCTTTCAGCATGGAATACATGCTGAATGTCTTTTTTTTTCTCTGAAGGACTTCACAGCACATTTCCATCTGTATGTTTTTTTTATTTTTTTAATGCAGAGGGTGTCTGGTAGAGAAGTTCAAATGGTTTGGTCACTTTAGGTTCACAAGGCTAAGGAGGCGGGCAGACACAGTTCTGTTTTTCCTCTGATAGAAAATAGGTCTTTCAAACTTTTATTTTCCGTCCCTAAACCACAACACTTGTTGAAGCCCTAGAGCAGTTATAATGAAGATTGAATAGGAGTAGATGAGAGATCGTGGTCTGTTTAGATTTTTCTATTATACTTTATTCAAATTGATGGGATGATGTGGTGATGAATCTCGTTGTAAAGAGCTCCTTAATTCCTCTGGTAATTAAGTGTTTGCTTATTGCTCTGCGTTCTCAGGCGCTGCGTAAGTGGTCACGGTTAGGAAGAAAGGCAGCAGTTCGGGGTGAAGCTCCTGATGTCTCCCTGTCCTCCTCAACAGCATCAGACCTGTGCTGAAGGACCACGTCAGGGTTTGGCTGGAAGCTGCTGCAGGGCTTCCCTTTTTCCTAAAGAAAATCTATTAAAGAAGAAAAGTACTTTCTGAAGAATTAGTACCAGCTTAAAACAAATACCTCACCACGATGATTTACCAGCGCTCTATTGTTGAATGTGCCACGCTGTAAATCAAGGAGAGAAGTGAGGCCCCAACATTTTGTCACTGTTTTCGCTTGAATTCTGTATTGCCAGGTCATTTGTTTGTTGCCGTGTGTGTTGGTGATGCTGTGATAAATAGCTTTACCTTCCGTCATTCGAGTGACTGCTGCTGGAAACGAAAAAATGAAACCCTTACCGGCCTTTTTGGAGACGTTCAGCTTTGTTTAGTAAGTTAGAAAAAGTTGATGTGAACGCAAAGTGCTGTTGCTGTTCAGTTCTGTAAAATGGAAGGAGGCAGCAGAATGATGTGTGTGATAAACTAGAAACATCTGTTGTTACATCCTTGGGTACTTACGTCCCACGTCCTGGATTAGATTTTAATTTGCTTCTCTCTCAAAAAAATAAATTTAAATTGCACACATCTGAAGACAAAGCGTAAGGTGGGGTCTGGTAGTACATCCTCAGTCAGTTGATATGCATTGGGGCATCCATTTAGAAAAAAGACAAAGGGAGGCAGAATGGAAATATAAAATGGTAAAGAGGAGTTGAGTGATAAGTGCTGTTCACCCTTCTGTGTAACACAAAGGCTGCTAGATGTAAATAAAACAAAGTGGAAAAGGATACCCTTCAGGCCATGGGCCAGCCTTGATAAAATACGAGGATTTCTTGCCTGTTTGTGTGCACGACCCGATTCTTGATGCTGTTACAGGTCTGGTCCCCCCAAAAGTGGGCATGGGAGCGACAGATGAGCAATCTTTGCCCCCCGTTAATCAGGCAGCGCGGGCTTTCTCTCGCTCAGTGGGACAGGCAACCAAAACCGGGATGGGAACGTGGAGAGGGAGCAGGACTGGAAATGAGAAGCTGGGAGGATAATGCAGAAGCTGAAAATAGCGCAGCAAAAGGATGAGGAGGTAACGTTGAGTTGTGGGAGGATTTCTGCCCTGGAAGGAAAGGGTGAAGGGATTTAAAGCGAAACCTTTAGAAACCCACTTGCCACTTGTTCAAACCTGAGTGGGAATTTCTTGTAAGGAAATGAGGAATACTTTGTTTTCTATGTCTTCTGTAGGGACTACAAGAAGCAGTCGATGTGATTTTCTGCAAAAAGTTGATATTAGGCGAGTAACTTCTAGCTGTGCTGGAATGCTGGAATAGCTCATTTGCGCAGCTTTAATATTCTGGTTGCTCGTCCCGGAGTTGCTGTAGGCTTTTCCTGCCAGTAGCTTCATCTCAATGCAGCAACAGTTATCTGTAAAGTCTAAGTGATCCTGCAATAAAAGGGCCTTCTTAATCAAAGATGGTAAAGTCGGAGACAGTCAGTGCTTTCAGCGTTGGCATCCTGTTCTGCTAAGGCAATCCCACGTAGGAGGAAGACAGACACAAAAAGTGATTTGGCTGTAATGCAGCAAAACAAATTCTGGCCAAATTGTGGACTTGGAGCTAATGGGTACACAGTGTTACTCTGCGAGCCTCTCTAACGCTGACTGGAAATCGCGGTGAGTTTTGTAGCCTGTTAACTGCCCAGACTGTTTTGTTATTTCGCGTTTGGCTTCAGCTCGTGAAAAATGGGGCACTTTCATGCCTTGTATTTCAAAACCAGAAGCATTTTAAGAATATTAGAAGTAAATCTTAATCGATTACTTTAGAGCAGCCGTAAGGCTGTGATCTAATCCGTTTATATGTATGCGTGTGCCATCCCTCCCTCTTCCCCAGCCAACTGGATGGTGACTTACGGTGTCAGTTTTCTCCTTGTGGATGGGGAGCGAGGCTTTTCTGATGTAACATGTTTTACAATACATTCACGCGCTCTGGCTCGCCGAACGGCTGTACATAAATTGTGCCCAGGCCATTTAAGAACATAATATCCCTACTGGGTCAGACTGACGGTCAGACTAGCCCGGTACCCAATCTCTGATTACAGTAAAAATACTGCTTGCAGCAACTCAGCCTTTTCCCTGCAGTTGAAGAAGGGTTGATAAAAGAGGCAGAAACCTGCTCGGGGTTTCGGCTTCATGTCTTATGACTGACAGAGTTCCTGCCATCCGACGTCCCTTCTCTGCCCTGCCCAAATTTCTGTCTCTGCTTTAAGTTTCCTGTCTAAGCCTGCTTTGCCTGACCTGCTTCCTGCAGCTCATCTGCTGGGCAGCTCTTCTCAACAAGACCATTTGCTGGTTCTTGGCTGATCAGTCACAGGTAAGAGTGGCTCCAGACTGCTTCATACAGGTTAGAAGCTGTAAAGATGTTAGACCGTAAAAATGTTAGACTCCTTTAAACCAGCCCGGATTTTTTGTGTTTGTGTGCCAAAGAAGTCTAAGACAAGCCTAAGTTCAATAAAAACGTGCCTAACTCCCAGTTTAACAGGTCTTAGGCACGAGCAGTCATTTGAAATTAACTGATGTTTGTTATTTACAGCCTCAAACATAGGAAAAAATGTTAGTAAATCAGGGTTTGGTGAAGTGAGGGGGTTGACTCTTATGGTTATGGGATGTATTTATTCACTTTGTTTTTCTCAGCATTCCTTTTTGCGCTATCACTTGACTCTAGGAGCTGGAGCTTAAAGAAGAGCAAATGCTAACTGCGACTGAGGGCAGTGGGAGAGTTTGCTAGGATGTTTTACTTTCTGATTTGGTTTCTAAAGGAAGACTCTAGTCTGTCAGTTATCCCACTTCTAGTTTTCTTCTTCAAATCTTGAAAGGGTTCAGTTATTGCAAGTCCTTGGTGAGAACTGCAGGGGATCAACGAGCAATCTCTGGTCTTAAACCCTTTCCAATGACCCAGGTATCGACCCCAAAGGGTAAAAGCACAGCCTCTTAAACTTCAGGAGACAGCTTGCTCTATCCAGCACACTTCTCTCCTAGAGCCCGTTACACGAAGTCCAGGATTCCCAGTGCCAGCAAGTGGGGACAAGGTGAAAGCATCGTCCTCAGATTCTGGAGTTGATGGCCTGGGTTTGACAGGTTTAGCTGTGTAGCTGTGCTGATGGAGGGGAAGGATGATTTCTCCTGAAACAGTAATATTGCATAGAAGGCAGTGTTGACACAGTATGGGATTACTTACTTCGCTGTACTTGTTCCCCTGTTTCTGTAGGAGTAGCAGTAAAAGCACCTTTGTGTTAGCATAAAGCGACGGGGGAGGAGGTTATCCTAATATAATATAATGTAATCTACTTGAGTGGAGAGGCCTGGGTTGGAGGCTTAGGGAATATTGGGCTGTAACTTCTCCCACTCCATTTGCTTGCTGGAATCTTGAAAGGGTTTTGTGAGCTGCCCAAATGAGGGGCGTCTTAGCCCCACTGCTGTCATAGCATGCCCAGGCTGTCACGATAGTCACCAAGCTCACCGTTGTGGTTTTTTTCCCCCAAAGATTCTGCTTTTTAAAATAACTGTTTTAAAATACTTTTTTTTTGTATTTGGTGTCTAGCATCTTCTTACAGGTAATTGTTATCCCTTCCATTGTGTCTAGCTAAGGAAAATCAGATTTTTAAATACAAAGCAAATGTAAGAAGATCCAGTTTTGGATGGAGAGGGGAGAGAACTCGTAACTGATGCATCCAGTGAATGTGCATTCATTTCCATCCTGAAAATGGTTTAGAAAGGAAGAAATTGAGGGAGAAATGGAGTCCGTGGTCTCTAAACAGCTTCAGAGACTGCTGTTCTGCTTTCTTCTCTAGAGGATCTTGCAGCAGTCTTATTGCTGCCACTTTGGAAAGTATTCCAGGAGTGCTTTAAGTTATGACTAACCTCAATTATGGGAATTTAGCTCTGTTTTCACTGGTAAGCCGTGTTTAAGTGGGGCATTAAACTGGCTTAACAAACAGTATTCGTGTGGATGGGAGCAGAGATTTATGTATCTGGTGAGTCTGCCAATACGTTACCAACTGGATGTAAAGAATTATAAAGATTTAAGCAATAGATGAAGTTAAAAGTGCCCCTTTTATGTAAGTCAGTATTTTGGATAATATTCCTAGAACTAACTGTAAAAAGAAAAAAAAAACTCTCATCCCACTGTCTCCTGTGCTTGGCACCAGAATTGTTAGTCAGCAAGAATGTGCAGAACTTTGTGAAAAATTGTTTTTTAGATAATTGCTTGTTGCAGACTGTCTAGAGGAACTCACATTTTATTTTTGGCATGTTGCATTAAACGGTAGCTTTTATATTTTAGGACTGATGTGTTGATTTATGTATCCTCCAGTCCTCTGGTGGAGGTCCAATTTCCAAACTTGGATGCTTCTGTTGAGTAACTTCAAAACTTTCAGTTCTCAAATGGGGAGAGAAACGTTGCAAGACATTACCCACCCAGCTCAAAGCAGAAGGGTAAGATGAGGAGCGTGATAGGCCTAGAAGCCTTTATAGGAAATACTTCGCATTAATTCACCTCTGCTTTTTGGTATGTATGCCTTTGAGTGGGCTGAATTTCCCTGAGCAACATACGCATGCTTTGGGAAGGCGAGGAATCTCATCTACAAGTTCACAATCAGAATCCAATGAATGAATGAATTAAAAAGCCTTTCTTCTGGCCTTGTTCTTAAAGCTGTAGGCTCGTAGCATGTATAATAGGGCTAAATTAAAACAGCAGCTTACCGCTGGCACTGCGAGTTGCTGGTGTCACCAGTACACAGCAGAAATCTCAGACCTTTTTCAATTATTGCTGGTAGAAACTCGTTAGCGATGTGTTGCAGCAGCCCTTCGCTAAGGGCAGCAGGAAAGCTGTGCCTCCCAAAGGGTGCTGAGGGAGGACTGCTACAGCTTCTCCTGTACCACAGCAGCTGCAACAGAGAGGACAGAAGCGTGCATCCACCCCACAGAAAGTCTTAGGACTTTTTTTAATTGGCGACCATCTTAACTTTAATTCACACCTGGATTATGTGTGTGTGGGGAACTGTGAGGGTCCTGTTTGGTTTTTTTTTTTTTTTTTTCCCCAACAGCTCCTTTTTGAGTGGTCAGGCTGAATGGAACGAGGTGAATGGACTTTATTTTAAACCCAAACAAACTATATCAAGCGTTTGGATAAAAATATTTAGAAATAGAGAGAGAACCTCTGGAAGCCTGAATGGTGACTTACAGAGAATCTTCCCCAATCTTTGAACATCCTTTGTGTAGCACGGAGCCAGAGTAACAGGAAGGCACGTCTAGAAATTACTAAAGCCAGGGCTGGAATAATTCTTCAGATGGTTTTTGTTCATCGTGTTATCAGTGCGCAACAGAGTGGTCTGCAGCTTTGAAGGCAAGTCAGCCTTGCTCTGAGACGATCTCCTTTGAACTGCTGTTGGAGCTGGTAGGTGCCTGACCCCTTTGGAAAGGAGCAAGCGGCTACCTTAAGGCCACTTGCCTGCGTGAAAGGGTAGGGAGCTCAGCTCAGGAAAACAGCTCCAAGAAAATGCTCGTGCATAGGGGTTTTGGAAAACAAGCTGTGTTTGGGTAGGGGGGTGGTCGTGGGTTTTGTCGGTGCAGCAGGTGGAGAAAAAAGGGCTCACACAAACCCTGGACGAGGCGTTGGTTTGTCTGGGGAGCAAAAGGATGCAGATTAACGCTTTGGAAAAGGTGAAATGTCTGAATGTGAGGATAAATGAAAGTTTTGCTCTAGTTTCGGGCACTTCCTTGCTGCTTCCCCAAGTGTCAGACCTGGACCCTGCGTGAAGACCAAGCACCGATGTTGTTTGGTTCGAAACCAGCTCCAGCAGATAAAGCATTTTCTGCTTATTTCTGCAAAAGGAAAAGCTCTATGATCAATCAACTACGAGAATGATCTGATGGCAACTCGGCCTGTCTTCAGTATGGATGATGTTTTCTTCTAATTCTTCCTGTCCCCTTGCCTTCTGCCTCACCGTTAGCAAGATTCTGCAAGAAGCAGCATTAGATTTGAAGAAAGTTTTCAGAGAAGTTAGCAAGTGAAAATGGAGTATGTAATGGTAGCCATAACCATGGTCTTTGCTGCCAGCGACAGCTATAATTACATGTGGGGCACATACATTCTAGCAGATGCTTCCCATTTAAACCACACTGGTTTCAGCACAGACCAAATTTAGGATCTAAGCATGGTGACCACAGCACTCTCAAAGTCTCTAATTCCTTCTTCTGCCATTTGCTGTCTTTTCTCAAATGCTCAGCGAGACTTTTTTTTTTTCTAGTTGTTCTATGGAACAGCTTTGATTTTTCTCACTTTGTGGTTATTTTAAGCTTCAGAAAACAATATGAATGTACTCTTCCTTTTTTTTCCCCCCCTCTTTCCTCTGTGCTTTTATGAAAGCGGAATCTGTGTAGATAAAGCACAGTTGATCTGTTAGGGATTACTGGTTTCTCAGTTATTCTTTTGCTCTTGCATATCATGCCTTTATGTGGAAGAATATTTAAAGGTGCCGTGTAGAACAGGGAGATGAGAGATGCTTTGTGCATTGAAGAGCTCTGGTGTCACAGGAGTCCACCTGTTCTCCCGTAACTTTTTTTTTTTTTTTAAACTGAAGTTTATTTAAAGTGAATTTTGCTGCTTAGAAAAGACGCTGGGTTTTGACAGCCTTAAAGGCTGAAAGACCGTCCCCACAGGTGGCGGCAGCAGCACGATGCTCTGGTATTGAGGGCACAAGTGGAGGGATCAGGAGATGTGCCTCCTCTTCTCATCTCTACCACGGGTCACCTTGAGCCGAGGAGTGCGTTGCCGCGGCTCAGTTAGCTGGGGAGGAGATCACCCCAGCTCACGAGGGCACTGGAAAGAGTCGCTGCTCTCTTAGGAAAGATAAGGCAAGGATAAAAACTTCTTGCATCATCATCATCAAGGCCCAGAGCTCATCTCGAGTCTACCAGAGATGGGAGTAAATGGCAGTTTTTGGGTGATGATGTTCCCAACACCCAAAATCTAAGAATAACTGGAAGGGATTTTGTCTGAAACGAGCTATACAGGAACCAAACTGAACAGGTTTCATGGAGGTTCAAGAGGACTGTGTCTCTTGGTGTGTCCAACATGAAATCTTAGTAATATTTCTGGAGAGTCAAGCTGGGTCTATATAGAGGTCCATTTAATGTAGCATTGGGTATCAAACCGGGGTCAGTATGGGACAATTACTGCACCTATCCAGCTTGCAGAGCTATCCGTCTGATTAAGTACAAGAGGGAGTTTTCTTTTTGACCCTTTCAGGCTATCAGCTTAATTCCCAGAAGCTTCGGATTTAATTACCCATATCATTACCACAACATGCATGGCTGCAGATTTTATTAATGGCCATAAAATTGTGGCATCCCCTTGGAAAGGAAGGCAGACTCACAGCCAGCAGGTCCTTTCCCACGTCGCCTCTAGTGCCAGCGAATCCCACAGGTTGGTGCAGCACCCCTCGTGTCCTTTGGTCGAGCGGCAGACCCTGCTCATCCGTCTTACCCCCGGTTTCCCTCTCATTTCCCAACCTGTAGTAACACTCTTCCCTAGTTCTGTCACCAGACTTGTGTTCTTGCCTCTAAAGGTTTTACCATTCTTGGAGCCCATTTCAATGTGTTTAGCAACTGTCTGACCTTTACACCTCTCTCTTTCAGGCTCCTCCTGCTCGCTGGGTTGCTTTTGTTCCTGTCCCTAAAACCTGCTTTAATCCATTTCAGTTCCTTTTCCCCGGATGATGTTTTATGACTTTGTAAATCAGCCTGAGTGGTACAAAATCAAATGCTTTCCTGAGATACTGATAACTTATGTCCACTGTTTCACTCTTGTCTAACCTAACGATTTGGTCGTATAATAAAAAGGATTTCAGCAGATTTGTCAGGCATGACCTTCCTTTTATGAATCTGTACAGAATGTCCTCTACTAAATTATGCATTTCTAAATGTTCTGCAATTTTGGCTTTTATCAACACTTCCAATGCATTCCCACAGCTGAAGCTCTAGGAGAGCTCCTGCTCTGAGAGAATTCAGCAGAACGCTATCGCAGCCCGACAAAATTCATCAGTTTTTCAGGATTCTCCGTAATAAACTTTTCCACTCCTTGTCCTCGTGGTATTTAGATTCTTGACTTTGGGATTAGCATTCTGCTTTAGGGCTCTAGGCTGTAGAGCTCGGTCTCAATTTTGGTTCCAAGCTTGCTAAATAATTTCTTTTGAGACCGTGGATGTCAGTTCACCTCTGTGTGCAGGTTTGGTTTTCTGGCCTCTTTCCTAAGGGCTATTTCACGTTGCAGGCTTGCTTTGTGCTTTTGTCTGAATATATATGGGGGGGGTGGGGAGGAGAGACACTCCAAATCCTTCAAGTGCTCTTGCTTAAAGCCCTTCTGCTCGTGTTTATGCCTCCTTTGAACGTATAGCTTGCCACTTGGGCTGCGGTTCCAAATACGGATTTCTCTTGGAGGTATGTTCTGACCCACCTACTTTGCGCTGCAGATATATTTAGCCAGGTTTTGCTGTAACAGTCGCGTGGTGCTGTCCCAAAGCTTCCCGTGTCATCTGCTCTTCTGCCTACCTCTTTCCCCGTTACCTTGTGTGCGTCACAAGCCACCTGCCGGAGTTGGGCATCTGTAGGCAAAGCTTTCTGCTGCTTGTATGGCTTAGTTTTGGCAGGAGGAAGAGGATGGAGGCTAAGCAGCCCCATTTTCCCCCCGTGCTGCTCGCTGGTCAGTGCAGCCTGCCCAAACCTGGCTTAATTCCTCCGTCTGCAGCGAAGATCACGAGTTCCTGAAGTCCCCGAAGTTAGGGATGAGGTCATAAATGGAGACTTACAAAATCCCCGGTGTTCTGATTGAGTTTTTAGGCAAAAATGCACGAATGTGTCCATGCTCCTTGCCCCCAAGGCTGGCTAGCGCAAGGCAAAGGTGCTGCTCAGCTGGGGTGGGAGCAGCGCACGTTCCTCTACTTGGATCGTGATGCCAGAGCAGTCTTGGGATGGGATGCCTTCAGACCACAGAGAATGGATCTTTTTTAGCCTGTGCTCAGCCTAGAGTGAAAGAAGCTCTAGAATACCCACTGGGTAAGTGTCCACCCTGTATCTACTGGTTTTCGTAGGAGGAAGTTGCCAAGTTGTGGAGATAAATAAGTTATGATAAGATTGGGGCAGGCGCTGCATTTAATGGGCTGACTTTTCTTTAGAAGGCCAGAGTCCCTCTCCCTCCTCGGCTTTTCCTGTTCGATGTCATCTAAGATGGATCCCAAGTGCGAAAAATAAATAAATAAAACACGTAAACCTGCGCCGAGTGAATCACTCAAACTAAATTTAAACCACTTATTATGGGGAGGGAAACAAAAAAAAAAAAAAAAAAAAAAAAGAACTTGGATTACAGGTTTAGCAAGCATGAGCACATATTTCAGCGTGTATTGCCGTATTTGTAATTGCCAAACTACTGATTTCTTGGAACTCTGCTATTAGCATTGTTAAGCAGTGTTCCAGACAGTCGCTCGTATAAATCCCCGTGAACGTGTTAAGCAGGAGAAGGACCTTGCAAAAATATTGAGCCAAAAAATGATCTTGATTTGGGGCATGCTGCCTGGGCTAAAGGGCTGGGCAGGGGAAGGAAAGGTGCTTGCTGTTAGGATGTCCTGCTGGGGCATCGACTTGAGGTTTGCTTGAGTGTTTTGTGAGATGCTTAGGAGTTTGTTTATTTTCTGGACAGAAGCATTGGTGTGTGGGAGCTTTCTGTACAGGGCGAACTTGCAGCATTGAGGCCCTGTGCCTTGCTGATCACTTACTCTCCTTCACAGGCTGTTCAGGCAATAAGCAACCACATGGAAAAACACCTAAAAAGCCTCCTTTTCATGGTCAGGTATTGTTCCTTATCCAGCACGTTTTTCCAAACAGCAGAGCCTGAAATTATGAAAGCATATTGCTAAATGCCCCATTTTTTTAAATTTTTCGTAACACTTATAACCAGAGCACCATTGTTGCTGCCAGTCTGCTGACCCAAGCCATCTCTGTATCTTCTGAACTAGTCAGTGGGACAAAATGAGATGTAGTGTCTACAGAATAAATCTACCAGTGTACCTGCTTTGCCTTGGGCAGAAAAATATTGCACTTGCATCTGCTGGACCGTGTACTTCTGCAGGGGTGAGAGGGCCCCACGGGCTTTCTGGCAGAGCATGCAAACAAGAAGAAGCGAGTGGATCCGACCGCTCCACGCGGATAATGCCTGTAGAGGTGGACCTGATGAAAATCTAGAGCATCTTAAAGAGTTAATACTTCTCCTAAGTTTTATGTAGGAACTTGTTATTGCTAAGTGATACCACATTCCCCTTAATGCTTTTCAGTGCCGTACAGCAATGCAAAACTAAGGGATTTTCTCTTCCATGCCTGTTCCTGGTACTAGAGATCAAATAAAATGTTTGATCAGCAGATAAACTCCTGGTTTCTTTTATTAGGTCAGCAGCTGGGCATGGGTTCCCAGCTCACTTCAGCTGAATATCCAGGCATCTTGCACTGGGCATTTTGGTATTCACGTAGGCTCTTGGCAGTTTTCTGTGCCTGCCAAGGGTTTGCTGTGCCCCTATCCTGCAATTAATCTCCCTCTGTCAAGTGACCTGATGCCAAGCGCAATTTCTGGAATTCTGCTAAAAAGGAAGATCTGGAGGCCATAATAACAATGGTTTCTTTTTTGTTCCTAGCACACACTGTCGGGCATCGTGTGCTCGCTCTGCGTGGTGCTGCCCGCGTGTTGCAGTCGGGCAGGCTGCGGTGTTCCCCTGTGCCCAAACCCTGCGTGGTGCTCGCAGAGCTGGCAGCCCTAGGGCACCTCGGGAGGTCAGAGGGAAAGTCGAGTTCTGCCCCAACACACCGCGTAGTAATTCCTTTGAACAGTTCCAGCTGGTGAGAAGCTGAACCGAGGCATTATTATGGCCACAGCCCCAGGTACGGGCTGCACGTGGGCATGCCTGGAGATGCTTTGCTTGGTGCGAGCACCTCTGCTGCTTGTGTCCTGCACCAGAGGTCTGCTTGCTCTGTGCAGACATACTCCGCTTGGTAATGTCGAATCTCATGTCAGTTGGCATATCCACTGCTACTACAGAAATCGGTTAAGGTAATTAGCGTTAATTGAGATCTCTTTTCAATGAGCCCCTCACTTACTGTATGGTTGGCCCAGGCTTGGATTTGAGAGGTTGGCAATCCCCCATCCCCAGTTTTCCCCAGATTAAGGTGTATAACTGTGTGCATATCCAAAGAGTTCAAGATATAGTCTGGACTGTTGGCGTGCAAATGCCTTGAATCTTGGTTCTCCGTCAGGGTGTGACTTTGTGACAGCTTCTGCTCGGCTGCAGGGTCAGACTTGGGACTGAACCACTCACCTGAGAGCCACCTTCTCCTTAAATTCTCTCCCCCGATTGACCATCTCTTCCTCGTCCATCTTGGTGCTCAGTCAGACTGATCTAGGCGGGTCAGTGACCTGTTTGATCACTGAGGCTTTGCAGCAGCTGCCAGCTATCGCTGTTAGCCAGGAGTTGGGTGCCTTGCTGTCATTCTTCCCCTCTAGGGATCGACTTGTAATTGGAGGCAGCAAGGCTAATTCAATTCTGGCTTCTGGTCCCAGGCAAGTTTTTTGACATGGTTGGAGGGAACAATGTACTGAAATTCAGGATATATAACAGCGTAGGTGCTTGGTACATGAAGTCCTGAAACTTATTTGTGAGTAGTAATGGAAATAGAACTTGGGGTCTGCTGGAGATGGGTCTTGAGGGCAGCATTTCATGTTCCAACTGCCATTGAGGAAAAAAACATACTAAATTGTGTCTTTCTGCTTGGACTGCATTGCCTTTTATGCATCTCTGGGACTTCTGGAATAGCTTGGGGTCCTTTCCAGTGAAATACAGACCAACTTTCTGGAAGCCTTCGGGGGGGGTTGGGAAACCGATTTTGTGACTTCAGTCTTTTTGAAGAGAGGAGCAGCTTCGGATCTGCTTCAAAATGGAGCCTGGCTTCCAGCTTGCCCGCTGGGCAAAGCCGCTACATTTGGTTAAGGGTGCTTCTTTTGTGTGGGATTGGGAAGGGAAAAGGGAAGAGAAATAATAGCCAATTGTTTTTATGGAGCTTTGCTGCAGGGCATGTTGTGGAAGCAATGATTTACTCACATTCTTTTTTTTTTAAGCGCACCAACTGTTGCTTTCTTTATCATAAGATCAAGGCATGTGTTTTCTAAAGGGGAAAAGGCTTGTTTTGGTGGTTTCCCTTCAGTTAGAGAGTTCTGAGGAAGAAGAGGATCGTGTCAAAAAAAATTTACTGTAAACTTGGCAGGATGCTCCTCCATTCCCTCACCATAATCCCCAAATAATGCTTTTTCCTGCATCGTAGTGTAAAGGGCTCGGTAAACCCTTGATTGGAGGTAACTTCTGAGCAGTTTCTTCAGTAGTTTTTGTTTGTGGAAAATATGCTCTCTTGTTCCCTTTGATCTCTTTCTAATTTACTGAAACAGGTTGCCCGGAGAGGAGGTGGAGTCTCTGCTTGGAGATATTAAAAAACCGTCTGGACGTGGTGCTGGGCACCAGCTGTAGGTAGAACTGCTTGAGCACGGCGGGGCTGCGGATGACCTCTGGAGGTCCCTTCCAATCTCTTCTGTGATTAGGAGGTCACATCCTTAAGATAAGGTCTCTGCCCTGGCAACTCGTGCCTTGTTACCCCGTGGCTGAGCCAACGTCCTCTGCGCAAACTGCACTTTGAGGTAACCCAAAGCTGCAGCATTGCTTAGCAGTGGTGCTTGGCCAGGGCTGCTTGTGCACCTTCCTTAGGGTCTGCACAACACCTTGCTTAGGATACAGATGAATGCACTAACTTAAAGCAATAATATTTAAATAACTTTGACCCTAGAGACCTAAAAGGCAACGCCGACTGCGTGAAAGTGGATGCTGCATGCTGCCGAGCCACAGCGCGTGCTCGGGAGGTGACAGGTCTTAAAGAAGGTTCTTAACCTTGCTTTCCAGGGCACAAATGTAACACATCCTCAAGTCACATGGCAGAGCATTTTTTTTTTTTTTTTTTTTCTAATAGGCCTATTTTGGGAAAATGGGCTAGAGAGTCCTAGATTAGCTTTAGTATTTTGGACGTTAGTCCTACTTTTGTACACGCACCCAGATGAATTTTAAGTTTTGATACAAATACAGTACCTGGAGTTTTAAAAGCCTGGATAAACAATAGCCTGTCTGAACATATCCCAAGAATAAATGACTCTAAGCTAGCAAAGAAAGGCTTAACAGAACCTATTGTCTGGCATCTGAAGCCGGACACGTTCAAAGTAGAAATTAGGCACAAATTTTTAACGGGGAAGGCGATTAACCATTAGAACAAACTGCAAAGGGTGTGATGGTTCCTTGGTCTCTTGCTGTCTTTGAGACAAAGATGTCTTTTGGACATGAATTAAGCCAGTAACAGGTTTGTGTTGCTTTACATTGGCTTCAGCGTAGAGAGGGTGAATTGGCTGAAATGAAGCGGCCCACATTTGTAGAAATGCACATACGCACTCGTCATTTGTCCTTTCCTTCTCCATCCAGCGACCAGGTTTACAAGCAAGCTGAAACTTGGTTCTTCAGCATGTCTGTAGCTCGTAGCATAACAGTCTGGGGCCTGTGTCCTCAGGCAGATACCACTGATACTCTCCTGGGTGGCTGGAAGGCCAGGATTTAAGCCCCTCTGTCCATATTTTACTTTGACGAAATGGTGATGTTTCTCTTTCCCAAGGACAGAAGGCTCTTAATTTATTTGTAAAGCCTTTTTTAAGAACTTACTGAGGGAGGTATTAGTGAAATACAAAGCGGTGCCGTTATTTTTTACTATGTGACTCACTCAGAAATTAAAAAGGAAAATCAATTTCTTTTCCAAATAAGTGATATGAGCCTCATCTTTACCAAGTGACTTCCTTGCTTCTGCAGAGTGTGGTGGATCAGGGTGAACTGTTCTTCAAAACATCTAATTGCATACAGTGAGAAATGAAGAAAACTGAAGTGGATCCCAAGAATGTATTAAAAATCTAAACTAAAATGAGAATGATTTCATGTCAAGTGAGACAAATGCAGAGTTGATACTCCACTGCTTCACACATCCACTTGTCCTTGGCACCGAGAAAATGAGATTTTTAATATCTGAAAAACAGATTGCCATGAAGGCTCATCCATTGTAAATTTAAGCTGCCTTTATAGCAACTTAAGCTGGGGACAAGATTGTTCATTACAACCGATTCTACAACTGTGGCCATGATTTCCATATTAATATTGAATTTTTTTATTGTCTGCCCCAGGAAGGAAGGGGAACAGGTAGTGTGTTATCCCTGGGTTAGCAGATAATGTATTTAATGAATAATGTGGAAAGGGCAAAGGTTTGTGCGTTCTTGCTTGCATATCAGCCATAGATTGTGGTGACACCTGTGCTGGGATTAAGCCTGGTTTGGTGCTTTGCTTTATGCTAAAGTAGACCAAGAGGAAGAGGAGTATCGATGATCTTATAATCATCATTTGGTGGTGGTGGTGGTGGAAGTTACGTTGTTTTGGGCTGATTTTTTTCCTTAAAATTATAGGTGAGGGATTGTTTCCTGTCTGAAATCACAAAACCGTTTTATTTAATCCTTAATAGGGGTGCAGGGAGAGTGGGGTATTTCTGCACTGAACTTCAGATCACCGTTGAGCCTAAGACTGTTTGTAACCCTTTCCGATAGCTGCCCTTCTGTTCTGGCAGCAGATGTAGGAAACCCTGGTTTCTTCTCCTTTTTTAATTTCATTTGCTTTTTCAATTCCAGCTGCCGAGGCAGACCTGAGGATTCCCTGACCTGCCTTATGGTTTGGCTTTTCTGTGAGAATTTACGATTGCATTCAGACTGCAATAGTGCCACCTCAACCTCTAACGGAGCACAAATTGAGAATGTCTCATATTTTCTTGTGAGCTCTCTCTTGTTTATTTCTGCTGAAATTCTACCATCCTTTTTGTCTGCACTCACAGATCTGGAGTATCTTGGAAAAGTTCCTTCTCCCTGCTCTTTTCACATCCCAGATCTGGGCTGGATCCTAATAGTTCTTCATTTATAACATCTGAAGCCTGTTCCTTTTTTTTTTTTTCCTTCCATTAGCTTCACTAAAATCATTGTCCTACCTTTGTCATCTCACACCTGAGTTACTGCAGCCTTTTCTTTGGCTCTCTATATCTCATCCCCTCGTGTTCCAGTTTAATGCTGTGTTTCATGATGATGGAAGGTGATCTTTTCTTTCCTTTGTGGGTTTTGTTCTCTGCTCCTTCCCCACTCCTCGCCCTCAAAGCACATCTTTCTCTGCGGAATCCAGTTCTCTATCACTAGCCTCTCTGACCTTCAGAAAGTTTGTATATATTTAAATCTAATTTGTTCCTCTTTGGGAAACAAAACAGTTCTCTGTATTAAACTCAAAAATTGGCAATAAGTCAACTGCATGATCTCATATTTTTTTTTTTGTGACTGCTTCAGGGAAAATGTTTTAAATACTGCTAACAGATTTAACCGAGAAGTGTTTTGGTGTAGAACTATCCTTAAAAGGGTTAGGGTGGCTGAGACTGCAAGGGACCTGCGTGTTTGTCTTTTCCATCCATCAGTTTTCCCGTGTCAAGGTTCCTCTCCTAGGCCACGGTACGTGACCTGTGGTCTGCCGGGACCACGCATCTCGTCTGTGACCTTGCTCTTGGCAGCCTCTTTTCCTGGAGAGCGAGAAGGCAACTCGAGACCTAGATGTGGGCCAAATGAATTGGTTTGGAAGTGGCAGCAGCCGGCTCCCCTCCCTGAAAACACCCAGCTCTTGCCTTTGCCAACCTGGGTGTGAGCAACTGGGGGGGAAGATTTAAAGCCCTCGTGGAAGCTGGTGGCCAGAAGCTGCCTGCTGCCCCTTCTGGAAAAGCTTGTTGCTCTGAGACTTCCAAAGATTTTCACCAGAAAATCAAAAACTCATTTAAATAATGCGGCGTATACCTAGTGAGCCTGGTATAGGCTGTGTACGCCCAGTGGGCTCCATCTAGAAGAGGTGCAGTTCTTCCCCACAGCCTTCAGCAGGTCCTTGGGTGAGATAAAGGAAGATCCTCGCTGTAGCATTTGGACCACGTTTAACACTGAGAAGAGCCAAGGAGTGTCCAGCCGCGAGGCTTGGGTGCTAATACTGCAGACACACCCTTGTTGGAGCAGAGTAAACTATTCCATGTAAATCCCCTTGCTTCTCTACCCAATTGCTTTCTATTCCAGCTCACGTAAACACAGAGCCTGAAGTGTAAATACTCCCTCTAGATCTTTCCACATCTGCCTGGATCTAATACCCAGCCTTTCTCTTTCCCGTTGGTTAATAGTTTGACTTTCGAAGCACTTTCAGTCTGTGTTAGTTTGTGGAGAAAGACATCAGCAGTGATAGCTGAAGAAATTTCTATTAGGTCATTCCTTTTCGGAACATAGTACCTGTCTTCTGAGCTCTTTGCGGATGTTAGCCAAATAATCCTTTTAATAGCTTTTGTGAGTTAAAAGGGTAGGTAACTGTCATAAGGCTAAATGATTGCACGGATTAATTTACTTGTGGCTGAAAGAAATCAATTGTAATTTAAATTTTTGTCTGTGGACTGATTACGCTACCAGACATCAACTTTCTCCTTAGGAATCTTCCAGGTGCATTGAAGCATATGTCTGTGATTATATAGATCATATAGATTGTATGGATCTGGATTAGTTACAGATTATCAAGAGTAATGTGAGTCATCATTTCCAGGTTTTAATCCGTTTGGTGTACACAAGTTCAGAATACTCATCTGGTTGGCCTTGTTTAGATCTGTAAAGCGTTCATGTGTAACATGAGTCACTGTAGTCCATAGGGTGGTTGGGTACAAAGGATTATTTACCGGGCTTTAAAAACATGGGTCTGTTGCAAACCATGGCAAAGCTTCTACTGAAGGCAAAGGGAAGAAAGCGGACGAGGCTTTAACGGTTCACAGAATAAAACATAGAAATTGAAAGTGGATAGAAGAAAATTCAGTGGTTCCAGGGAGCATTTTTCTTAACCGTGTTTATATTTAGTGGTTGGTACACATCAGTATCAACAGAAGGTGGATTTGGGTGGTGGAGAAGAATCCTTCAGAGCCTATCTTTGTTTTTCCTACTTGCAAGTGAATTGATTTGGGGCTACTGCCTGGTGAAACAGCCAGAAGGTTGCCCTCTGTAAGCTGGTTGTATAATTGTAAGCCAGATAACAAGAAGTCAATTTGTTTTTCACAGAAATATCTAATGTTTTTATATCTTTTGTGTCTTACAGAATGGTGAATAACACTGAAGACCCCCAAGAGGCGTTATAACGTCCCATCCCCATGTAAAGTATGCTCAGAACTTTTCCAGTAGTGTAAGTACAAGCTAAAAACAAAACAGAAAGATATCTTGAGAGATATTTTGCTGTTATTTTGTCTGGAAAGAGGAGTGAAATGGTTGCAATGATAATCAGCAGTTTGCTAAGCTGGAGAGTTCTGCTGGTTTGGCATTTGCTTGACGTTTAGACCAGCAAACAGTAGCATTAAGTTCTTTGCTTGGTCTGGCTGATACGTTATTTCTACTTCTACTTTTGTCACTGAAAGAGAAGGAAAATCATGCAGTGCTTAGAAACTCAGCCTTGATCAGAGAAAGGGTACCATTAAAAGCTGGAGTTCTCCATACATCTCCTGAACGAAGTAGAGGGATACCAGAGCTGTGTAAGAGAATTGAGCACCACCACAGACTTGGTGAAAGAAGATGAGTAAGCCCTATAAGTTGTATAGCAAAGGCACAAAAAACCCTAGCATAGCTAACATTAGCATTAAATGTGTTGGTTCAAGCCACAATTGCTGAATTGTGAATCCCAGTGAAGTTGTCTAAATCTCACGCTTGAATTTGAGCCTATTAGTTTGTTCTTTTAAGTGTCTTACTGAATCTTAAACGTAATTGGTACCCATCCTGTTTTCTTCAATAAATAAGCAAATGAATTCAAAGTTTGAAGCTTGTCAGGCTAAAAGGAGCAGCTTGTCCTGTACTGTGCTGTCATCCATCTCTCTCACTGAACAGTCCTATATCAGTGTTCCCCATACCTCTTACAGGCATGACTAAATGCTTGTCCAGTGGCAATCAGATTCTTGAGGTGCTTTGACCTCTTGGCTTCTGATTGTACCTTCTGTCAGACTGAGTTAGAAAGAGAAATCCTGTCTTGAAGAACAGAATCAAGAAAGTGGGCTGCCGTGGATGCAGTCAGAGTTGTCCCAGATGGGTTATTTCAAGGATGAAGATAATTCAGCTAGCATGTGGACATTCATAGTGCAAGTGGCAATGCAACTGTAGACTTCTGCGTAGAGCCACAGCAAAGAGTAGCAGCTGACAAAAGAATGGTTTATGTTGGAAACTAAACCACCAACGTACTTCAAGCAGGCTTCTTGACACAACCATTAATTAGTTATTTTCTGTTGCTGGTGACTTAGTCTTCCACTGGAAACTAGTGGTTTCTTACCCTGTTGACAGTCCCCTGAGTCACCTCCTCTTCTTTGTTTTAGCTGGAAATATGTTGGATTTCAGTATTAAATAGCCACCACTTGAAATCGTAAAGATCTAGTTCACAGCAGGAAAGAAATCTGGAGGTAAGGCCACACTGCCCTGTGCATCTTTATTATGCTGGTAATTCTGAGTCTGCAGAGTGATCTTAGAGCTCCTCTGTGCTTTGTATGAGCACGAGGACAATCTAGCAGCCTTAACTTTGAATCAGACTTCCAACAAATTTCCAAGCAATGAATTATATAGTCTAAATTTCTCGTGCTTTAGCCAGATATTAGGTGTGTTCTGCCCCTGTGCAGTTTTAGTAGGATATCACATGATTCTGCTGCTTTTTGGAATCACTGTGGTACATTGACGTGCGGTGTTAATCAGCTGCCACCCCCATCAGAAAGGTAGCTGCTTTTTTGATTGATTCCAGTGTATGTGCAGTTAATACAGTCATCAAGAATGCAATATAAGTATAGGTGAATGATTTCTGACTGGGTGAAAGCTGGGGTGAAGCTATTTGGAGGGGGTTGGAAAGTATTAAATTAGAGGAAGTGGCCCAAGATGACCCAATTCGGTTTAAAGTTTCCAGATTAAACTATAGATATCTTTTTAAAAAGGAAAGTCATTAGAAAAACAGGGTAGTATCACATCCCCCAGCCTATAATCCATTGTGAAATGATGACCCATCATGTGTATCTGCTTGTAGTGACTGTTGAAAAAAAAAAGTATGCATGGGCTATATAGAGCAGGAATAGAACTACCAAATCTGCGGTGAAGATCAGAACTAAGATGCAGTTTGCAATTTGTTTTGATCAGCCCTCTGAGCAGGAAAGAGTTTTTTTCAAAGTAATAAGCAATAGCAGTGTGAGAGTTTTAACTTAGATACCGAATAAGGTAAAAATGGAACAGCTGATATAACAACTGCCCCCAGTTGTGTGCTCACCTCTCCAACAGAGGTGAAGTAGGTTATAAAGCAATGTCTGAGGCATTCAATTTTCAGGCCAGGGTTTTAAAACAAGCTGAAATTAAAGTTGGTTTACATTAATAAATCAGGCTTAGAACTGCCATGGTTAGAGGGTAGTTTGGTTATCTGTACCCTGGGGTAGCATTATCTGTCAGAAGAGCAAAGTAGGCAGCTGGCTGCAATTACCATTTCACCTACCTAATTTTTATCTCCAGTTGGATGAGAGTGAGTACTTGAGAGGAATTTGAGGCATGATGTGAACACGAGAATCTTGATTTTGGTCTCAAAATAATTATTTATTTATCTGAAACTAAGTCCTTCTGTCACTAATGCGAGTGTATCTGTATTGGTTTCTTCATAAATATAATGGGAGCAATTGTACCTCACAGGATCACAACAATATAGATTAATTAATGTGTGTTAATGGTAAGATCTGGCCGTCAGTATTTATGTTGCATGTTTCAAGGTCTCTCTCAAAATACGATTTCGGATGGAACTGGGCAGTTTTAGCATTGCCACTTAAAGTTTACCTGAATTGTCAGGCTGGTGCTTATGGATCTAACTGCCAGCAATGACAGAGCTGTTTTGGGAGTGAGTAAAAGCCTGCTGAGTGGAAAGAAAATCAGGGTGAGTAATGCAGATGAAAAAAAGGACTGGGCTGAAGTCTTGTCATCAGTTAGGAAAAACAGCACAAAGAAAAGAACAAGTATGTGAATGATCTCAAAATTGGCACGCTCTGAAGAACAGCCATTGGATTATGGCGGCTCGGAAAGTCACCGTCCGGCTGAGCTGCGGTGACTGTCCAGCTTCCCTGAAATGTGACACAAAGCACATTAATTAAACCTTGGTGAAAGAGGCTGCAGCTAACTTGCTGTCTTCATCTCTCGTCACAACAAGGTGTAGTGTAAATAGCTGGTGGCTGTAGAAACGTTCAGTTGACATTTAAAGCTTCTGTAACTGAAAGAATGTCTTGTCTGAGCCTTTAGTTTTACTTTTAAGATAAACCAGATGACTTAATCCATGCTTTCACAGGCAGCTAACCCAATCTAACAGGGACTAAAAGAAATCTTGTTCCCTGTGTGCCTTCCTCTGTTTTTGGCCAAATTGACCCATCCCCATCTGTTGGGTTGGTGATGGCAATCATCAGAGCCTTCTCTAGGCTAAATCAGCTCATTTACCCATACAAGAAAAGTAGCTATGGGTTGATCGGTGGGTTTATTTTCCTGCTGGGTTAGTGAACTGAGCAGGTTTGTGGAGATTTCCCCCAAGCTATGCAGGAGGGGAGAAGAGCAGGACCAGCCCCTGCTGCAGGGATCTAAAATCATAAAATATCCTCAGCTGGAAGGGACCCACTCTTGTTGTTGTGTGCTCTGAAGTCAGCTCACCCTCCATCAGGCATCTGCACCCTCAGGACTTGTGTCCTGAGGTATTCTCCTCCTGCTCTGAGTAGGGCATAAAGATTTGGATTTATTATGAGGATGTAAACTGTGTCTTCTCTATGTCGTATAAGAGGAAATCTCCCTAGCTTGGGTCTGGTCTACATGAGAGTCTGTTACTTTAAGAGCGTTAATAGGATGTGTGTTTCTTTTTAAAATGCTTTTAAGTAAAACTCTAATACGGAAGCAAATGTAGACAAAAGCCCATGTTTTTGCCATTGGGGTTTATATTCTTCAAGGAGCTGCTGGTAATCTATGCCTGAGTTGTTCTCCAAGTATAATGTCTGTCTTCATTAAGACTGAATCCCAGTAAAACTATGCTTGTGGACTGTTTTCTAGTGGGGTAAAAAGTCTGCTTTGTAGTTGAACACAAAATTAGGGGTAGGTAAATTTTAGGTATTTGCTGTTTTTTGACTTTAGTTTTCTGAACTAACAATTTTTTCTTATAAGGAAGTTGTTGATTGTTACTGCTAGTGATACATCCTGAGGGAGAACACAGGTGCCTGTAATACTTCAGAGCATCTCTTTCTCTTCACATGTGGAAGAGAGGTGGTGGAAATCCTGGTGATGGCATCCTTTAAAGCATGTCCTATACCTTGTCATATCTGATGCTACAGATGGACCATGTAGGATGACTGTTCATGTGGTGAGAAAGTGCTCATGTTTTGGCCAGTTGCTTGGTCTGCCTTCCTGCAGAATGCCTTTGGGCCTTGGAACAAGTCATTTCATCTTGTCTGAAGGCCAGTCTCTTTCTCTGAGCTCTCAGTCTCAAAAATTAGCATAGTATTGATTTCTTGTCCCTTGGTCTCTGGGAAGGTGTTTCCAGTATTCAGATATTCCAACTACCAAACCTGATACAGAAAATTTCTGAGATTTTCATGTTTTTAATACGGGACTGGTCAAGATCTGCAGGAAACAGAAGATGACATTATTTCTACCCCTGTAACCCTGACAGCAAAAAATACAGGATTTGCCAGTTTCGGCCCATGTTGGGTAGGCCCATGTTAGGTAGGCCCATGTCTAGGTTAGACCCATGTCTCAGTTGGTAGTGGTGTTTTATGGTTTTTTACCACAATAACTCTGTTTCTTCCTGTGAGTTACAGAGGGTATTTGGCTGTGTTGAGAGATTTGTGTAACTGTGTAACTCAAACACATGAATCGGGTCCTGATTCTGTTACAGAGTTAATGTGTCTGGAGTTTGGTCTTTGGCTCCCAAATTTAGGAGCTCCTCCTTTGCTCTTGGCACAGTTTTGGGCTTTGGGCCCTGGTTCGGTGCTCAGCTGCCACTTGGGCTTTTCTGTGTGTCTGTCAGTCCTCCTGATCCCTCGTTCTGCCCTTGAATCCGAATTGCAACAATAGCAGGAAGCCCTCATTGTGGAAGTAGGGAACGTTAGGGTTAGACAGATAAGGTGTCAGTGTGAATCAGTCTGGACCTGGAGCAGAATTCAGAAGTATCTGGCTGCCAGCCCTATGCTTAGTCAGAGGTCAGTGCCTTTTGTAAGACTTGGATTATGACAATAATTGGCATTTATATTCTGTCTTTCCCTCGTAAGGTTGATCTCGAGTTCTCTCTCCCTTTTCCAAAGATGTAAAGTGGATACTATAAAGGACAGCAAGTTACGCACCCAAGTGGAATTAGTGGCAAAACTGCTAGGGTTTGCTTGCTGCCAGTGTGCCAGCATCCAGTAAAAAATATTTTATCAGCAGCAAAGAATATCAAAGGCTGAGTGGAAGAACAGCTTATGTAGAAAAAGTGTGTCTGGGTTTGGGGCTCTTTAACTAGCTAGGAAACTTGAAGCTTCCTGAAGAAATGATATGTTGATATTCTGCTCTCAGCTTGCCTTCTGTAATTTGTGTAGCGGTGAGTATTTGATTACGTTGGATTTATTTTCAGAAGTTTCAGGCTGCTCTTATTAACTGTCACCATTTTGATCGAAAGCGTATGGCAGTGTTCTGCATTCATAAGACGGTGTTTTGCATTCATAAACAGAACCGGTGACGTTTAACCTCGATAGATCAGCTTGTAGTCTGATTTCACTCCTTGCTGCAAAGTGAGGTTTTCGTTTGCCTGGGATGAGAGCAGTCATTACAAGCATTACATTTTGTTTGTGAATCAGGATGAATGGGAGTAGAGTCCTCTTTGAAAATCAGAACTAAGAGTGCAGGAGATAATTATGCTAACATATGGATAAGGATGGCTCTGTGTTCGTTGACATGATGAGCACTTGAGGCCTGATTTTTTTTTCCCCCTCTTGAAAACTGGTACAACTCCACTGAAAATACTGAAGTTGCAACTGATAAGCATAAATGTTGGCTCAGATGAGTCAGATCCTTAATCCTCTTCTGGGACCCAAAATTCATAGCATCAACTAGTGTTTTGAAGGCGGCTTTGCTTAATGTGGTGCAAGGCTTTGGGCATTTCTGAAGCGCTTAAATTGGCTGTGAATAAAAGGAGATGCACTTAATAAGTAAGAACAGAAAAGGGCAAAGATTGAATTTCAGAAGATGAGAGAGTGTTCTGCCCTAAATGTCCCAGCTGAGGTCCATCAGTGTCTTAAAGCTGCGCTTGATGGGTCTCGGAGTCTTAGCCTCTGAACTTGGGTGTGTGGTGCTCACTTTGTGAATGCACATCAACCATTGTGGCGGTGGAACAGCTCTAGCTCAGAAAGAAACTCCATCTCCGGCATCTTGTAAGGACCAGCTGCATCCCAGATGGGTAACAGTGGGATGAAATGTGTAAAGGGAAGGAGTGAACGAAACTTCGCTTGGGTGCTTGGATCTCGCAAAAATGTACGGAGAGAAAAGCAAGCTCACACAATGTAAAGCATGGCTAAACAAGTAAACTGGGTATCTGGAAGTGGAATTCCGTTGTAGTTACTGTAGTTCCGTTGTAGTTACTGGTTCTGATGGGAAATATTTGGAGCCATAGTTCATGTGACTCAGGGTGCTGAATATCAGGTTGCTTGGTAAGGAAGTCCTATCACCTTTGGAAAAAGCAGTGTTGTGCTGAATATCCATTTTTGTTTGCTGTCTAGATCAGAGACCTCACATAGCAGGGAAACGTAGCAGCCCGCTCAAAACGAACAAGGATCCTTGCTGTATGTTTGTGACAGCCAGAGGACGTACGTTTCCATGGTGGTCCGATAGCACCTCTCACCAGTACTATACGCATGTTCATGAAGGGAAAAACTCACAGGCTAAGGAGTTCACGCTATGGAAACACTGTGATAATTAAAATGTGTTTGGTTAACTAGTTGTAGAAAGGCAATTTTTTGCTGTATACTGATGGGTAACTTCCTACAGCTGGAAAGCTGAACTTGCGCAACTTTACCTTGTGCACACCTTTATTTAAAGTGCAAGATCGCATTCAGTGACAGCAAGAAGGTGCGTTTTATGTGACCAAAAGTGGTGGTGTTATAAAAGATAAGCGTACAAGTGCCCTGCCAGCCCTGCACCAGCAGGACATGCCATATGTCAGAGAAGGGGGAAGTTGGCATCTCTCCCCATCCTGTTTGCCACAGTTGATGTGACTTTATCAGAATGGTTCTTAAACCAATTACCAGACCTGGGATCCTGTTCTGAACACTTTGGCACTAGCCCACATCCATATTATGCAGAATTATATCAAATATAGGTCTCATATCTGGAAGCACAACTGGTTTTGTAAGTGTCTTGAGCTTTGCAGAGCTTATTAGATAAAGAAGTGAATTTTAATGGAGATGTGGAGAGGGATCTCTGCAGAAAAGGATCTCTTCACTGATGCTGGAGTACTTCCTACTCATGTACAGTAAGTAGCAGAGAGGAAAAAATGATTTCTTCTGATCATTGAAGAGTCCAGAGCCATTTTCTCAAGTGCTCGAGGTGTTAAGGCCAGTGTTCTGGCCTTATTCCCAACTGGGTAATTGAATTGCTTTGAACTTCTGCAAGTTCAATTGGACATGGAGTTCTCCACTTCCTGCTCTTGGCCTTTTAATGGGATTATTCTGCTGTGTTCACCACCTAGAAAGTTAGTGTTGGGTAAATGATACCTGAATTTGCATGGTTTTCAGCCACGGTAGTAGGTGAGGAAATCCTCTTGTGTTTTCCCTTATTTCTCTCCATGAGAGAGAACACCTCAATGTCTGGCCACATGCCCCTGGCTCAAGATCAGGACTTCCAAAGAGGGGGAGAGCCCCATATCTACAGGGAGAACTTAATACAAAAAAAAAAAAAAAGCCTGAAAACCTCTCGGTGGTATGACAAGGAAAAGGGTGTTGAGAGCAATGTCACTAAACAGCTTCTATGTCCCCAGACAGCCTTCATTTCACAAAGTGGTGTTAAAAGTAGAAATGATTGATGCCGCATCTTACTGGTTGGGACCAGCAGGATATTTTATTTCTGTGGATTTGGAGGTGAGAAAAGTGGATTTTTTTTAAAATTTATCTCCTTTAGGTCTCCCTTCACTCTGGTGTTTAGGCCCCTCAGGTTCCTCTGGGATGAGGCACAAAAGATAAGCATGAAGTTTTAATGCTTTATAGATACCAGGTGGAATTGGGCCATCTTACATGGGGCATGACGGCTAACTTAATGTAAGAAATGTAAATAAGTTTGATATTTTAAACTACTTTTTTTTTCCTATCAGGATCTAAGTAAGCTTGATCCATTTTAAGACCCAGATTCAGTTGTTGCAAAATTGGTCAATTTTAGTTTTGCGTTTAATTAGTACTTTACGGAAGTCTTGCTTTCAAAATTTCAGGGAGACAAATGCATGTCGATTCTCCCCTGGTTGACACTTTTTTCATCCATTTCCCCATCATGACTGGTGGGAGCTTTGGTGAACCAAGATCTGCTAGTTTTGAGGATATTTTGCCACGTCAGCAGCAAAGTTTGCTGAAGTTTGATCACAGCAGAGCTGCCTGTTCCAGTCTTGTTCCCAGGAACAATTTCTGTTGCCTTGATTTTTCTCTTGCACACCCCCAATCGTTCTACTTGTCCCTATCTTATTTTGCTTCTTGTTGCTTTTGCATTTGAAGGTTTTTTCCCAAGGAAAAAGAGGGGGGAAAGCAAATTGGATTATAGCTAGCCAGAGGAGTTCAGGAGGATAAGAGGCTCTTATAGCAATAACGGTGGGGAGAGAGGAAGTAGTAGAGAATATCCATTAATTAATGAGATGAATGAAATTAAGATGGTTCTAAAATGGTTGATTTACTTAACTGCTTTGTAAATTGATCTTTAAACAGGATAAGTTTATTAAAATATTTTGAAAATGGAAAATAACTGAAGCCTTGTTAGAATAACCGTTCTAAATAATGTTAGTGGGGTTATTCGTTAAAAAAATGGTAGGTAGTTGGCAGCGTTGGAACATTTTCAATAATACCAAGTTTTGCAATATTTGCTTTAGGTTTTTAATGGAAAATTCCCAATTCCTGCAGTTATTTTCAACACACAAAACTGTCTCAGAAGCACTGTTTCTAGATGTTATGGTTGTGTAGAGCAGAACATGAAAACGTGAATGACATAAGACCAGTAAGAAGTAGGTCAGATGCAATATATGCTGTGCATGTAACTATAAGCAAGGGAGTTTTTACCTCTGTACATGACATCGGTGAGAGCAGCAGTGAGATTCTGTATATGATTTTGGTGTTCATACCTTCTTTTGAAACGTTGAAAAGTTGTATGGGGTCGAAGTCTTCTAGAAAGGTTAGAGGGCTGGAAGAATAACTTGCACGGGCAGACTGACTGGTGGACTCATTGGCTTTGGTTTTGTTTTTTTCAAATTGCCAATGTTTTTTCCAGTAGTTGCGTTGACCACAGTATGATGGATTTAATCCAACAGTAGGGTTACCGTTCTTCAGTTGCTTTCTGTGGGCCTTGTAGAAGCAGTTCACAGATTAACAGGACTCCATGGGCCACGAGTTGGAGGTCGCTGAATATCTTGTTCTCATGGCCTTGTCCAGCAACCCTTACATCCTTGTGCATTTGAAATCACTGCACATGCACATTAGATCCCTGCTGCATCAACGTGGGACAAAGTGGAGGCCAGATCACTTTCCTACATAATGCCATGTATCACAGAAAGTCAACCATTTATTTGTCTTGCATATGAGAACACTGGAGTTCATGAGGTTTAATTCAGTAGTACTAAAGGATACTTTAATTGGGCTCAAGAACACAAATCTAGAAGCTGAGCCCTGACATTTTAGACAAATTAAGGATGGGATCACACCCTGATCCTAAAGGGAATTTCTGCCCCATGTCAGCAAACCGCTGCAGGAAACATTAGGTTCTTGACATTGTGTGGCATTTTTGAAACCATCTGGAAAGTCACCCTTTTGTCAGATGCAAGTTTTTCAGTTCACAAGACTAAAAGGACAAAAGTTTTGGGTTGCTAGGTCTGTGACAAACTGGAGATTAAATTAAACTAGGTAATCCGAAGTATATTTTGGTATTAAAACTTGAAGAGTCAGTAAAGTAGGAATTTTTATTAGAGGTAATTCTGCGTGAATGTAGTGGTTCACTAAATCCTTCAGTTCAACAAAGTACTTGGGGACATGAAACTCTTGAGGACATGAAACTTGGTGTTGACAGATAAATAATTCAGGAAATTGTAACATTAGAAAGACAGGTAAAAAAGATGGCAAATGTGGGTTTATCTCAAAGGAAAGGTGAGCCGGCATATCTAGTGAAAACAATCTTGAGTCCAGACATTTAAAAAGAGATTTTTCTATTTGAAAAGTATGCTGCTTGGAGCTGATGGGGGGGACTTTCAGGCTGTAAAGGGGTTAGTGATGTGAGTCAGTAAGTCAGCGTGGCACTTCTCGCAAAGCTGGATAAAAGGGTTGAGCCTCCCCAGACCCAGAGGCCAAACCCAGCACATGGTGTCTGTTTACAAGTGCTCCTTGTCAAGCTCTCAGTGTCTCAGCCTGAGGTTCAACTTCCAAATTTCAGTTGTTACGATTCCAGTCAGTTGCTCGAACACTGCTGTGTTGGCTACCGTGCCCTCGTTTTAGCGGAATAATCTGGGTGCTTGTCTTTTAAAATTGAAAATGGCTCGTACGTTTTCAGTAATTGATTGTCCCGAAGGACAGCACATTCCTGTTGGAACGAAGCACTCAAATGGCTGTAGTCCGTCTGTCTTCACAGATGGTCATTTTCTTGGATGGGAGTCATCCCCTTGTATTGTCCTCCTGCTTCCTTTTCCTACGTACACATTTCTAATGCTAAAACAATAAAAGGGACTCAGTGCTAGCTGTAAGTGGCCAAAGATAAGAGCTTCTTATCATTTTTGGACTTTCCAGGCTGCAAATGCTATTTTCATGGATGCGTGCATCCTGGTGTTGTAGCACCACGTTCACATTGCTACTGTCTAGCTACAGCTCTCCTAAGCAAACCACTTCTCAGGGCTGTTCTTCAGCCCTGAGGCCATCCGGGCACATACATGCTACAGGACTACCCTTAAAAACTGGGTGGCTGCACCGAAACACCATACTTGTGGCTTCTGGTGTTGTGAGATGTTGCTACCTTGAATAGATCCTGTTGCTACACCCCCAAAATTTGGCTTTTTGTGATGTGCTTATCTGAAAGAACAGTAAGTGCAGCGATTGAAAAAGGCTTCTCACTCCATGGAGGCCATTGGGGTCTTCCCATGTGCTAGTGCTGAGCTGGAAAAGAGGAGAAATCTTCAAAATCTGTGGAGAGAGGCAGGTGACCCTGTTCCTGGAAGGCCTAGTACAGTCATGAGAGCCGTTTTCCTTCTTGTGGTTTTCCACGGTCCCTGGATTTCTTGCTTGACTTCCCCAAGGCTGCTCTTTGTCTGCTCTTGCTTGTAAGGATTCTGCATTAGCTCTGTCATTGTCTCCTGGAGTTTGATTTCTTCACCCTGCTCTCCTGCAGGAACCGTAATAAACCCTTGGCTCTTAAGGAGATTCACAGAAAGGCTGGAGAGTGCCCTGATCTCTTTGCCAAGGTCCGTCTGCCCTCCGTCTGCTGTCCCTTCTCCAGATCTTGAGTTCTGAAGGTGATCTCGTCATTTGTATGCCATTTGGCTCTGTTGTGAGGAGATTTAGGAAGGAAAAGAGATCAAAGGAGCACGTCGTGCTTTTTTTCAGGTCCGTTTCTGGGCTCTGCAGCAAAGTCGTAGGATGTTCGTTGTTCTGATACCTTGGGAAGTTTAGGAGTTAAAAAAATCTTTTGATGAGCCACCATGTTGATGGAGTTACACAAAAAGCCTGCCTTTGGAGGGAAAAAAGCAGCAGACTTTATTTCTTTAAATGAAAGCTCAGTAGTAATTGGATGTGCTGCACTTTCCTTCTTAGGGCAGGCGATCTGTGACAACATTCCAGGTTCAAAAGTTTCTAACTTCAGAAATCGGACTTCAGTCAAATCAACTTTGGTCCTACAGGCCACTAGAATTTCCGCTAGGCATGTTTTTATCTTCTTTTTTCAAGGTAGCAACAAAAAGTTAGGGCAACTGGAACTCTTTGTACTTCACATTCAAAAGAGTTGTGATTCATAAATCTCATGTTATAACTAGTTAAAATTTCTCCACAAAAACTTCACCTCTGGCCTTGGACCTAGCTGGTCAGTTTGGGAATGTGAGATTTCTGTTTGGATAGTAAGCAACAAGCACAATTTGGTCTGAAATCTAGTTGCAGCCTTAATTACTGACCAGCCACTGCCTCTCTGTAACAGGTTTATCGAAAGCAGATGAGTAGTAACTGCTGGTTTAGTGGAGAAGGTGGAAGGAATACTAGCAGGAAAGAGAAATGCTGTTTGAAAACTTTGAAGAAATAAACCTTTCTGCTAAGTAGCGAGGCTAGCAGTCATGGGAGGCTTCATGCTGAGCTTGGTTGGAGATGCATGGCTTAATGTCAGACCAGAGTTGGGCTTTCCTGTAAGTAAGGTACTTAACCGTGTACCACAGCAAACTGTTGAACTGAAATATTTGCTTTTGCATTTCACCTTGTTTTCAGTCTGCTGGAAACCATGTCTCACTACACAGACGAACCAAGATTTACCATAGAGCAGATAGACCTGCTTCAGCGCCTGAGACGTACAGGAATGACCAGACATGAAATCCTTCACGCGCTGGAAACCTTGGATCGTCTTGATCAAGAGCATAGTGACAAATTTGGAAGAAGGTCTAGCTATGGAGGCGGTTCCTACAGCAACAGCACCAACAATGTCCCAGCATCTTCCTCTACAGCCACAGCTTCAACACAGACCCAGCATTCTGGGATGTCCCCATCACCGAGCAACAGTTACGACACCTCCCCACAGCCTTGCACTACTAATCAGAATGGGAGGGAGAGTAACGAGAGGTTGTCTGCATTCAACGGGAAGATGTCACCTACCCGCTACCCGCTTGCAAACAGCTTGGCTCAAAGGTCGTACAGTTTTGAAGCTTCTGAAGAGGACTTGGACATTGATGACAAAGTGGAAGAACTGATGAGGTTAGTAGAAGTCTTTGTAAAGAGGTTGGAAAGGCAGAGTAAGAAGTGCCTCAGAAGAAGTCAGCGTGTTGGAGGATTCCTCTAGTACTGATAGGTATTACCAGGAGAACTTTAGACAGCTATTCCCCTGCTGGTTCCCTTAAGGTCACTATCTCAGTACCCCTCATCTGCCTCTTAGTCTTGTGTAGACAATCCCTGGCCACACACAGATGTACCAGAAGCTGTTTTCCTGTTGAAATGCTTTTTCCCATGCTGTACCAAAGATTAAAATTCACACTAGCTCACTAAATTTCCACCCTACTCTTATTCAGAAGACTTCTGAGTCTCAATTCACATGAGTCTTCCTCCCATAATTCGTACCAGTTGAATTTCCTTCCATATGTAGTAGGGAAGCTGCTTGGTTAATGATTTCCGCTGTGATCTGCAGTGCATGTATGTTATCTGTTTAGAGTTTGTGTCAGGGTCTGACTCCCTCTTGGATTTGCACAGTCTGCAGATTGGTGCAGGAAAATAAAAATAATAAAAAAAAAAAAGAAGCAGAAGTCTTTAGTGAGAGCTAGTTTTATTTTTTTCCAGACTGACCTTCCTTTACTTCTAGCCACTTCCTTTGCATTATAGCAAAGGTTAAAGGAGTGGCTGTTCCACTGCAGTGAAAGATGGAGTTGATGGGCTCAGTAGCAAAAAGAAATATAGGAAAAGACCAAATGTCTCAAAACTATTTGGATTATAATGTTGGAATGTTGTTGTTGTTTTTTTGGGGAGGTTGTTTTTTGTTGTTGTTCTTGTTTTTTTGCTTTTCCCCTGAAACTGCAACATTTATAAAATACTTATGGGATAACTAGGGTCCATAATCTCCCAGATATAAATATGTTTGGAGATTTAGGGTAAAGGTGTGTTTTCAGGGGAGAGGATTAGAGATGAGCAGCAAGAAAAGCCCATCAACCTTGTTCCCTGTCAACTTCAGGATAATGGAATAATACAGGAAGATGGCAAGTATAGCAGTTTGCAGAAGTTCCCATTGCTGAGGGTTTAATTATTCCTTTGAGTTTTGGGTTCCTATGAAGTAAGTCTCAAGTGTTTATTTAAACTGAAACCTCTTTTCTTTTCAGACCTATGGAGGATGAGTGTTGGGTTCAGAAGTAAAAATGAACCCCCCAACATAGCATTTATTTTGCTTTTTACAAGCCTAAATCTGCCTTGGAATCTGCTGGGGCAGGAGGGGAGGAGGGGAAGGGAGATCACCAAATAATAAAGCTTAATAAAGTTACTTTAATTGTCTGCACCTTTCAGGGAAGAAGGGAGGAAGCGGGAGGGAAAAGTATGTGCCTTCCACAATTAAAATTTGCTGTATATCACAGTCCCTATGCAATTGCCAGATTATTTCCCTTTTAGCACAGTCCCTTCTGAACTATCTTTGTGCTCCTTTTAAAAATCTTACAAAGGCTTTAATAACTGGTGCTTGTTCATTCAGTGCAAGCTGTGGACTAGGGAGGTAGGGATGGGGGATAGAGGTTGCAATATCTTTCTCCTCTGGGTCTTTTCCTTGAAAGGCTGGAGAAGGTTTGTGTATGTGTATTCATTTGTGTAGCTAACCATGCAGACCCTGCTATCCTTTATTTTTTATTTTTGTGCCTCATTTTTATGACTGAGTTTTTTATGCTGGTATGAGAGATTTATTCATCCCTGTGTAATGAAACTTTGTACATTCCATATGGCAGCCCTGCACCTAATATGAATTATATAGGACATGAGTCATCTATTCTCCTGCTAGGGTACTTTGCTCAAACGTGACACTTGTTAAAAGAAGTGTCCACTGGTGAGGCACTTTGCCTATTTAATGCCTGCCTTCCCCACTCCTCATCCCCTAAATAAAGGAAATAAAGCCATTTTGCATCTTCAAAGTGCACTTTGGTCTGTCTGTCTTTTTTTGTGCTCTTTTGTTTTTTTTTTGTTTGTTTTGGTAGGAGGGACAGCAGTGTGATAAAGGAGGAAATCAAAGCCTTCCTAGCCAATCGGAGAATTTCCCAAGCAGTTGTTGCACAGGTAACAGGTAAGAGCTCAGGAGTCCTTTCTTCATTTTGGGAAACTGTGTCTAACTGCCTATGTGTGCATGGTGCAGATGCTGGAATATTGCTTGGCTTTCTGCATTGCAGTGCAGATCTGTCAGCTTAGTCATGATAATGTATGCCTTTGATTTAAGACCCATTGTCCCGCACATCATGGAACTTCCCCAGTGAATCACTTGTTCTTTTCTCTTTTTTTTTCTTGTGGCTTATGCTAGCAGATTTTATTTTACAGCATTATAATAAGCCCAAAGTTTTTATCTTAAACTGAAACCTTTTTCCTTAATTATTAAGTTATTTGTTGCAAATAGATACATATCTACATCTCTGTGGATGGAGGTGTATATAATACATATTCATATTGTAAAATGCATATAAAAAGTCTGGAGACACAGCTAAAGCTGGTATCACTACATCCAGCTGTCTGTGATAGTTTTAAAGTTTTTTCAGTTGCTCGTCTTTGAGTCACGGTTAGTGAAAATCAGATGTGAGGCTGAGGGGGATGACCATTTTGGTAGATTTTTACATAGAAGGAGAAGCAGTTCTTTTTTACCCTCTACCTTGTACCTTCTCTCTTTCACATTCAGGACAAGTGAGCAAACTGCAGTGATACCATTGACTCCTTTGGTATATTTCCAGAGCTCTTTACAAACACTAATCCTGCTGCTGCTCCATGGGGCACTGTTAGTCCTCCTTTACAGGTGTATTCTGCTTGTCCAGACCAGTGTAGCTAGCAGCGTACTTAGTTGAAGACTCGATGATAAAAATAAATAGCTCAATCCCATATTATAGTTATAACATCTATTCCTTTTTAAAACCAAGCTTGAATAAAGACCTTGGAATAGATCCTTTTTAAGAATCCTCAATGACTAGGAATGCCAAACCAACAGGAGGGAAGTTGTTCTTTTTTGATATTTCCAGTGTTTGAAATGTCATGAGAACCCATCTGTCTGGGAGATCTGGGTTTGCAGACGCTGTGTGTGCTAGCAGTTGAGGTAGGCAGGCAGAAACGGGTGCTTGAGCCGTGGAGCCAGGAATTTCTTCCACATCTGTGGTCTTGGGCAAATTACTTGTCCTTTCCTGTTTTCAGTTTCATCTGTAAAATCATGAGATTAACATTTTGTATTACTCTAAGGAATGTTATTAGCCTTATCAGGTGTTAGCACTAGTACTTCAAAAATTTAATGCTAAGTCTACTTGCTTGAATTGGACCTGAACTGTGACATTTTGGCAGTTTGTGGGTCAATCCCTTACTTAATGTGCAGTTCTTGCTTAAATATGGTCCTGAAATGTCTCACATCTAAATTAACCACTGCGTAGCTTTTTATGAGGGCAGACAACAGAAAAACGTCTGACTCAAAGACTGATTCTGAAAATTCTCTGGACACCCTTCAGGGCTTCGATGTCCTTCTTACAGTGAGGGGCCCAAAGCTGAACACAGTACTCGAGGTGCACCACTGCAGTGGCACCATCCTCTTCATATACAGGTGACTAAGTCTCACACCCAACCCACTCAACCCTAATGTGTTACGTAGGGGTGAGACCAGGACACATGCACATGGTGGTCAGAGAAAATATTACTACATGTCTCTGGCAGTGGGACGGAACGAAGACCGAACTAATGGCACTACAATATTACCTTGTTTTCTGGGCAAATCAATGGGAAGCCTGGTAGCTCTACAGGTTAAATGGCTACGTCCTTTTGCAGCTAACCCCGTAGTGTTTCCGTGGACCTTTCAGATACGAAAATGAAGTGATATTTTGCGCCTGACGCACTTTCTCAAGCAAAGGTAGCTGCAAGGCTTGTGCTATACGGTGTTGCATGAGTCTTCCCCCAGCTACCCGTTGCAGTTGAACAGTTATCCTCCATGTATTTGCTGGGGGAAGGTCTACGGGAGCTGATTCATTTTAAATGTAACCCTTAGCCTTGTGTATGCAGATGGGTAGCACTTAAGCGACACTATTAAATACATAATTATGGCTGTAGTAAATCTCAAGGAGATTGAAGGGACCAGGTTAAAGGGCATGCTTTACCGGGGGAAACGTCAGCTTCCTTTCAAAGGCACAGTACAGTGAAGAGTGACTGAAAATATTTCAGGACAGAGGCCCAGAGCAGAAGGCATGTATCCCAGGGCTCTCACTCCCAGACTTGTCTTAGACCTGATGAATGCTAGCTGATTTGTGTGTTCTTCAGGTATGTCCATCACCCCTCCCCATTCAGAATATATGATCCCAGATGTTACCATCTCAGTATTTACAGGCTTCCAGGTAAAGATGTTCTGTAAATCATTCATTAAACAAGAGAAAAATAGATAAATAAAATTCAGAGAGTGGTCACTAACAGATGGCATAGGAAAGGTGTGAAGTGGTATCTCTCCAGATTACTGCTCAGCTTCCAGTGATCTGTGTCTCGGGGTCCTCTTCACTGCATTACACACCAAGGTGGAACCCTGTTCCGGTCGGTGAAGGGGCTGTGAAAGCATATGAAAGGAGGCAATTCTGCAGGAACAGATCAGCCAGATCACCCAGAGAGCCTGCTGTGCTTACAGCCCGGTGGTGGCGTAGCAGTATGTAGGTCACGATGCTCTCACTCCTCTCCAGCTCCAGGCATCCTTCACCACCATTTGTTTAAATCCAAACAGCAAGCTGTTTCTGGAGGCTGGATGTCAGATGTTGGGTGTATTTGACTTGCCCAACCCCTGGTTGCCACCCTCCATCAGCTGGAAATAATTTCTTTAGCACTTGAAATAAAATGCAGAATATTATACAAGCTCAGCTTTTACCATTCATCTCTTCTGCCCTGGGAAGAGGAGCAAGAAACAAATGAAATGAAAAATGTATGGCTGGCTCTGTCCAGGAGGAGAGTTGTTTGACTTGGCTACCCATGCTGTGAACTTTCTCCTTTCAGTCTCTACCTGTTTCTATGCTACTTTAAAAATTCTGCTTGAGTATGTAAATGGGAGAATGGCATGGAGAGAGGAAAGGAGTAAAAGTGTATCTGAACCAGAATGATCTTAGACCTTTAGCTAGGAACCTAAAACTTCCTAATCTTAATTATTGCTGGGTTTGCAGTTGGCTGAATTGGACGTAAAAGTGATGAACATTAGGTAAAAAATGTATTTGGATGTCTTCAAATTGCAGGTCTTGGATTAGCTCATCACAGAGTACTGCATCCTTTGTGCTTACAGTCATATTTGTCCCCATTCTGTATCTTGTCATCTTTCTGTCCTTGGTGCAGGAACTTCCACGGGAACTTCTGCAACTGGAAACTTCCATTTTACCTAATTTTGTTAATTCTTCAAGGCACTTAAGATTTCATTCGAAACTATCTTTCTTCTTTTTCTAAATTCTAATATTGCAGTGCACTCACGGAATATCAACCCCAGTCCTACAAAGTACACCGAACAGGCCTGCATTTACAGCCTCTGCAACTGTAAACTGCTTTTCCTTTTGTTTTTCCTGTGCTGCAGTGAAAGTGGGTGGGAAGTGGTGGAGGTCAAGGATATGCAAGAGAGGGACACGGAGCTGAAGGTTAAAGTCAGCTGTTGCAGTAGAACAATTTTTTAGGCTCTCTTAGTCTTTATAAAATTACCAGAAACTTTTAAAGTCATTTAGATAATGAATCTGACATGGAAAATTAAACCTGGAAGACATTCTACAGAGCTGCCTTGTGTACTGAGAGAAGAGAGCAGACTGGAAAATAGTAACAGAATATTAAATGGTGACTTGGAAATAAAGAAATGATTGATAAGAAGCAAAAACCTAGCATAACACTTATTAGTGCTGGTCCTAAATACGGGAGCTGCTTTTTATAGAAACTTTTTTAATGGTGTCTGTAATAAGATAAACAAGAAGCACTTGGGTTGGGCTCTGTATAAATAATCTCCTACTGATAAGAAAAATGACAGTATAAACAGGAGCTAATAATAGTTCCTGCTGAATTTCCTATCTTGTTGTTTGAAGCTCCTTTTACCATAGCTGCAGCTTACTTGGGGGTAGCTATTTAGCCCTACGTGGGGCAGGTGAGATGCCAAATTTTGACAAACAATAATTTGAAGTCGTGCAGTGCGATTTGCTTTAGTTGTCGCCAGAATTGTTTCTGGGCGCCAACTAAGCTATGGTCAGAAGTCGAAGGTTAAAGAGATAAATGCGTCCTTGTTAGGCGATGCTGGCTCTTGATTTAGGCTCCAGGTGTAGAAGGAGGGTGGGGGAAATGTTTTCTGATACTAACATCTTTCTGCTATGTACTACAGTAAAGGAGAGAGGGAGGAGTATTCAGAGATGAGCCCTTTGCAGCCAAGCTAAAAGCTTTGATGGATGATGCCTCTGCAAGGTTTGGAAGTGTTGCCTTTTCCATTTTTTACACATAGGGAGCAAAGGAACGAAAAAAACATGTTTTCTTGAGGTCACAATGAAAGCAGTCTGTGGTAGAGCAGGAATTTTTATTCAGATTTCTCAATTCTCAGCATAGTTTTTATGGCACTAACCTATTGTGTGTAAAGAAAATAATAATAATAACAATAAAAGAATAAGAATAATAAAATGCAGAGGTCATTTTTCAGAAAAAATACATAATGGAACTCTTCAGTGTGCAGCTCTGCTAACCTTCCCTGTTAGTCTGCTTGTACAGTTCAGGCTTGTCCTTCTGTCTCTGTCTTAATTGATATGAGATCTTCAGGACTTAGCTTTATATTATGCTAAACACACAGAGCATCTCGTGCGGTGGAGGGCAGCCTCAAAGCAGTGCTGTAACATCAATAAAATCCCTGAAGGTTTGGAACCTACACACAGGGGTGCTCAGCAAATACAAATACAGACCAAGTGAGATGTAAATAGTTGAACTGTGAAAAGAAGATTACTGAATTACCGATGATCAGACGTGGTGAGAAATTAGATGTAAAAAAAAAAAAAACCAAACCAACCAACATTTCCTTTTTTTAATATTCATGAAAACAGAGGGAAAGATTTGTTTTTATATGATTTTGATCTTTGCAGGTTTTCTGTAAACAAGCATTTGCTAATCTCCTAAATTGATAGATGTCCTTTGCAAGCACGTATTATATGATTCTAGGACTTTGCTTACAAACTGAAGAATTAAGACACTGTCAGTTATTTCTTCTCCAAATCTGATGCGTTCCAGGTGCTTCTGAAAATCTCTCCTGAAAGAAACATTAAAGAAATGCAAAACAGAGTCACTGAAAAAATCTATATGTGAAGGTGAAAACCAGTTACCAGAGACTTGATGAATGGCAGGTTTGAGGTGTCTGAGCAGATTTGTACTGTAGATACCAGTTGCCTTCCCTTGATGATGCATTTTGCCATTTCTTTTATGTATATGGGAGGGAAAATTCTTCCCCATATAATTTAGTTAGGAGAAAGTGTACTTGTACTGTCATCTCCGTTTTGTTTATAATTGCGAATAGTAATTGTAAATTACAAATTGTAACCTGCTATGGGAAGGAGTGACATGTGACAGAAGTCAGCATTTTGATTTAATACAATCCTTTGTGATTACCACTTCTTTCTTGGGTATTTTCAGTGAGCGAGCTAGTGGTGCTCATTGCAACGTGTTCCTGCTGATCCTGAGCCCAGAGGACGTCAGACTTCCTTGAGGTCCGTAGTTCAGTTGGAGGGTGAATTTCCTACAGGCAGCTGGATTTTCAGTACTCCAGAGATCTTCTTTCATTAATCTGCTTCTGGCAGCAGGATGATTTCTTTTTTCCTGCCAGTGCAATTTTCTAAAGTAGCATGATTACAGCCTATGTGACAGGATGGCACTGGTGGTAGGACTAGTCATTGTCCCTGTGAGTCAACTGTACAAAATCCACGTGAGATGCAAGAAACTCTAACATGATGATCTGTGGGATTTTTATTGAAAGGGGTGAAGGGTGGGTTTGTGATTAAGACTCTGTGCTGGGATCTAGGAGACTTTGGATCCGTCCTTCTGCTGCTGACTTTGCACATGACCTTGAATCATCACCCTTGGATTGTACGGATCCTCTAAATTGAGGCTCCAGATGAGCAAATGACAAATATTTTGTCTTAAAAAGAAGAGTGGCATAGGTAGAGAACACCTTTAAGAAGCTCAGCTTTCACTCTGTCTGTGAGAGAGGGGAAGAGACTAATAAAAACCAGGATGGAGTGATAGAAAATGTGATGTGAGGGGGCTTCTGGAGGTCTGCATCCCTATGAACAAGAGTAAGGTCAGCTGCCTAAGCCATATCTCACGCAGTGCTGCTGGGTTTGTAGCATTTCTATGCCAAAGAGCAGAACTGGCTTTGGGCTTTTTACTAATGCAGAAAGTGTTACGGACTGCAGTGCTGCCCAGGAGATACTGTAATAAAGTAGGAATGTAATGAGAATTTATCAGTCTTTGCAATCTTTGCATCTGTTCATCTCGTGTCCTGTAGCAGCGCTCCATTTTGCAGAAGTTATTTTGTAAACTGAGAAGGCTCTCGAGGAGTCCAACGTGGACGTGGCAGTACACAGGGCAGTTCTCAGCGTGAATCTTCGAGCTCCTGCTCCTTTGCTGTGTCTCCAGCACATTGCCTGACGTGGCTAACATCCGTACCGCTTCGTGACAGTATCAAGCAGCTTCCTGGGCAGAATTTGAGTTTTCCACTCTTCCACTCTTGTTGAAGATACTTAATCTCTATTTATAATTTTTATCTAATTATGCTTTGCATTTGTATCTTCTGTTGTTATCCAAACACTCAACGAACACTACTTCACTGCAATAAGTGTAAGTGGACCGTAGCAAACAAGTAAATTAGTGGTGCTGGAACCCATTGATTAATAGGAGCCCTGCATCTGAAAGCAGTGAGACACAACTATTTGTGTCCCATAGCCCTGTATTAAAGACATGGCTTTTAAAAATCGTAACAGTAGGTGGGAAGCTGCAAATTTACAAAACTTAGTCCTTTTCCTGACAATCAGGTATCTGGATTGCATGATTTCAAGAGTGAATTTTTCAGAGTGGCACCTCAGTTTGGGCCAGACAGTTTTATCAACTGATATTGATTTATGTTTGGTATTAGTGTATATATATTTGGAATATATATTGGTATGTATTAGGTATATATATATTTGGAATATATTTTGTATATATATTTGGTATTACGTGATTTAAATTGTCAGAATCTAAAGTTTGTATTTGGCTGGTTAATTCCACTTCCATAGTAGTACAAACCCAATTATCTGTCCCGGAATGGGCCCAGGGGATAACCAGCCCCTGTTGTTTCTGAACTCCTTCATACATCAGCCAAAGACCATCTCTGGCAACAGGCGCTGAGACCATCGCTAGATGTACAGGAAACCAAACCAAACCAGGGTATGTTCGTGGGCAGAGTTCTGCTGAACAGCAGTCAGCTTCTGTACTCAAAACACACCTATCCCTTTTCCACGGGACAATTAAAACTTCACAGGCTCTGGGATTCTCTGTAACAAAGAGCAGTTAAGAGCATAAAGCCCCGTGATTCTGGAAATCTGGTTGGAGTAAACCCACATGAATACGGCACCTGAGGTTTGAGTTAAATCATTCTCACGTTAACTAAATTCTGTGTTCAGTGCAAAGAAAGCATAGTAAAAACCCTTTATTAGAAGCGGTAAAGCTACAGGGGGTTGTTTTTCATGAGTTAAATATGATTATGAGAAAGATCTCATAATCATATTATGATTAATAAAACCTTGGCGCATCTCAGGAGGGGAGAGGCGGTTTGATTTCTGCCTGAAAAGCAGCCTTCTACTTGCCTTAGTGCTAGCACCAAGCAGGTGTCGGCACAGGTGGTGCTCAGCAATATATTGTTACTCAGAGCACCTCCTAAAAGTTGAATTCTCCGGAGAGTTTAGATGTTGTTAACCCTTCCTGAGAGCTGAAGAGCCTGGTGGAAGCACAGGGAGCCCTACTGCCTGGGATATAGCTGCAGTTATTCAGCAAATAATTTTCAAATGAACATACAGTTCCCCTCCTAGTGCACCTTTAAACCTCTTGCTTTATTTGGTTCCTCTCCTGATCACTACATTTCCCTTTCTGCATTGATCTTTCATTTGGTGGCATGCTTTGGAAACAGTGGCGTTAACTTCTAGGTTTCTTCCCCCTCTAACTATTTTCTTAGAAGTCTTATTTTAAAAATTCTGGAACTTTTTGTCCCTAATCCTGCCTGGATATGTAGGGTTTGAATCCTGCTTTGCCTTGCTGACGGGCGGCTGCCCTTTCTGTTTTGTTTCCTGGCTGTTGTTACAGCAGCTGCTAGCTGCCTTGCTGCATTTCTGGGGTGATTTGATCCATATCACATAAACCGTTTCTGCATTTATCTCCCTCCTTATTCTAGCACCGAATGATAAAAATCTCCCACGGATCATTCCCTGTGTATAATATAGTGGGTAAGGGACTTGTTCCCAGTTCGCAGATGAAGAACTTTTTGAACCAGGGAAGCTGTGGTTGAGAATTGGCCAATTCAGTTGTCAGCAGATTCGGCTTCCCAATTTGTGCCCTACTTGCCTGGAGGCTGATTGTGCTGAGCCCGGGGTGAATCCTGAGTGGGGCTGAAAATAGCAACAGGGAGCAGTTGAAGCAGTTAGGGATGGGGGAAGAAGCTTGAACTCTACTTTTTCTGTGATTGAGCCATTAACATTGAGTTTCTAGGCTTTGTAAGACAACACCTTTTGTCGGTATATAAACCACTTTAAATATTTTTAAAAGACCAAGTTTTCTCTTCCTCTTTGTGTTTCTGTTTCCTCCAGGTATCAGTCAGAGCCGGATCTCCCATTGGCTGTTGCAGCAGGGGTCGGACCTGAGTGAACAAAAGAAAAGGGCATTTTACAGATGGTACCAGCTTGAGAAGACAAATCCTGGTAAATAAATTCACCCTAAACAGCTCCTGCTGTTCTATTTACAAAAAAAAAAAAGCCTTTTGTCACTGGTTTTGATTATTACTGATCATTTACTTGGTGGTGTACTGACGAGGTGTTCCCTCTGACCAGTTTGCTCCTTAGGAATAAATCTGAGCTTTGCTTGCAGCAGTTGACCTAAAACCAAGCCGTCCATAGGTGTCTGTCCAGCTGCTCTGACATGGTTACTCGCCCTGTTGTCTCACTAGCTCAAGGTTGAACAGAAAGAAAACATTAATAATGACTACATAATGTAAAGTTTGAGCAAGCATATGCATTTCAGCTGAGAAGTAATTTGGGATAACTTCAGAGGGTTTGGGGTTGTAGCTCAAGCTCGTGGAAGGGATATGTCTCTCTCAAATCCCACCTGCTTCTCCAAATCTCAAAACAGATCTTGAATGTATAACAAGAAATAAAGCTCTGCATTGTCTGTGACACACCAACAATCTTCAAAATCAGTTGAATTAATTTCCTTGCATTGTTTTTCTCCATAGATTTTGTTTGACCACAATTCTTATTATTCCCTTTAATGATTTTATTGTGAAGATCAAAATATTTACATTTAATTTTCTTTAAACAATGGCATGATTAAATTAACTGTAATTGTTTCAAGGAATTTAAGACTTAGCCTCTCTAACGTGAATTTGGCTTCAATATCCAGAACTCTGTTAAGAAGAATTCCAGTGAAAACAGATCCTCAAGACTTCTGCCTTGTGTGTGAGCTGTAAATCAAGAAGCTCCAGCTGTCAATTGGCCTGAGAATACTCTAGCTTAAAGTTGGGTGGGTTCAAAGCCAGAGCCAAGCCTGTCCTTTCTGTTAAGCATCTAGAAAATGCTGTAAGGAATGAATGTGCCAAGGGTTGTGAAGTGCTGACAAGCCGCAGGGATCGCTAAGGAGCCTTGATTTTCACAGTGCTCGAAACTTTGATACCAAGGAGCAGCAAAAGTCCTGGAAACCTTTCACTACCAGCATCTTTGTAAGCCTCGTGTTGTACCCCATGAATTAACTCTCAGCCATTTCCCTCTGACGGAAAATAACACCTCCAAAGTAGTGGATAAAACTGGAGGTTTCTTTGGAAGGTGTATCTTAGGGGAAAAAAAATAATAAATTTCCTCTCCCAGCAATGAAAACTGCTGCATGGATTTTTCTACAACTTTGCATCTTTTCTTTCCAATGTTCTTTGGAGCTGTTTAAGGAGTAGTGTTCTGGTATTCTGTGTTGGGAAAAGAGAATCCTTAGCACAAACTTAGTACTAAAGTCTTTACTTCTCCCTCCTAGCCTTCTTTCTCTCCCTTTATCCACAAGCTCACGTCTTGTTTATCCTTTCAATCTTGAGAAGTGTCTGAGGAAGGAAAACTAGCAACGCTGAAGTTTACAGCTTCAATTGAGACGAATCGACATTAACCTCTACTTGTCTAACGCACTGTGTTGCTGAGGTCTTGGTTCACTTTTCTTTGTGCACACATGGGAAAATTTCTTGAAGAGTGGTTATTTGAGTTTAACCTTTTTTCAAGGCAGAGGTATTAGACAGCATTTTCAAGAAGTGTAAAAGGCAGAATGGCTCCTCTGCCTATGCCAAGGGATTATTTGGATGCATTTAAATTCTCTTCAGAACCAAATAGCGCTTGGTTTATTTTTGGAGCCTGAGGTAAGGGTGGGGAGGCTTAGTTTTCCTGTAGCTGTGGGAGAAATCTAGTTGAGGAAAATGTGATTGTATTTATTTATTTATTTCGGGTTAATCCACTTCCTTAAATTATCGTCATCTACTATATTGCAGGTCAGACTGGCCAGCCAAGAGCCAGCCAAGAGCGTGCAATTAGCATGCAGATGTGCAAGTGTATGCAGTGTGCTGTGGAAGATACCAACCTTGTCCAAAGAGTCCTGGATTCAAATTACTGTTACGGAACGAATTTGGAGCCTAAATTTTGGATGATAGTTGCAGTATCCTATAATTCCTAGACTAGACTGGCTGTTCTTTCTTCTGGTTGCCTTCTTTAGAATCAGAAAATTAGAAAGTCATTGGAGTCACAAAGAAGGGAAATAGTTGTTGCAGTGCTAGTCACTCTCTGCAAAAGACTGCCCTCCTCTGATAAAAACTTCAGTCATTAAGTGAGCGGCATGACTTTTTTCTAGTTGCTGACTTACTCAGAAGTAAGTACCAAGACATTTGGTTTTCTGGTCTCATGTCCCATCTTTTCTGATTCCAGCTTCTGGGAGTAAAATCTCAGTCCTTCTCCTTTGTGCAGCGGAACTGGAATCTATCGCTCAGGAGCATGTCATGTGTGAGTTACCCAAGGGCAAAGTCAGGTCTCAGGGAACTTTTAGTTCCCTCATTTGTTTAATCCTTATTTTGGACACTGGGGGCCTTCAGGCCAAGTCCATTTTCTGACAATTCATTTGCGTAGCAAGTAAAAGAAAACTTACGATTGAGACAATTTTGCAGGACCACGACACCAGATACAATCAATTTGTGAACTGCGAAGGAAGAATTGTTTTATGAGGGAAGGACTGGAGATCCCTTGGCAGACCTTCCCTTGGCTCTGCTAGTTTTCTGTACAACTTTTAGCAAACGATTTTCCATTTGCACCTCACTCTCCCCTCTGCTAGGTAAAGATGAGACTTTCTTGTGCGTGACTTACCTGTAAGGTCCTCACAGCAGGGGCTGCCTTTTACTGCACCAAGCCAGGAATTTCTAATAATACATGGGACAAAAAATAACTTCTAAATGCATCAGAAGAGATTTTCATTTTCTCTTTTCAAATACACGATGGTGGCACATAACGCTTTTAAATCATCCACCTGCATCTGCTAACTGAAGGACTTTGTGTCACGGTTTTGGGGCACTGCTGCTATTGAGACGTTGCTAGATGCTGCTCCTCTGCAGAAGGGACTCGGCAATTCCACCAATCCCATTATTTTCCAGCTTGCTTTGGCCTCTAGAACATGCTCTTTGTTGTTTTCTTGCTTTTGGTTGCTTGTTTGCACGGATAGTTCCTGTATTTTTCGTATCTTCGGTGGCAGTTGTTCACACAACAGCAGGTCAGAACGGTGCAAAAGAGACCAAGTCTCATGAATCAGGAAAGAAAAAACCTTTCTGCTGTAGGCAGAACTCAAAAATGTCTTGATCAATGTTTTCCTGGTAGGAGTAATGTCGAAGTTAACAGCAATGCTGCAAATTCCAATGTTCCAGTGACCGTACTTTTTTCTGGAAAGAGTTGCCAGTTAGGGTGAAAGGCATTTTTGTCTCGAGGGGAAGAAGTCAACGCTAAATACTAGTGTTTGAAAGATCTTTAATCCAATTAACGGGGATACTTTTCATTTAGATCAGGCATTTTTTGGACAGGCACCACGTCTCTCATGTTTCGTAGAGGACTGGGAGCATTTTGGCAGTAGGTAAATAGGATATATTTCAGAAGCCAGCATATGACTGCATTGAGTCCTGTAGTGTTCTGATGATTTTTTCCGAGCTCCTGTCTTTTAAGTAAATAAATATTTCTTTTTACGCTGGTAGTTAGCCTGATTGGTTTGGCTGGCACTGGGTCTAGGGCAACGTGGAAAGTTCGTCGTGGAGTAACTTCAGCGTTTCTTTTGCCTCCGTGCACTGCAAACTGGAGCTGGCACCTACAAATGACGGGCTGAAGTTGCAGATGGATGTGGCCTGCTTCCAGTTAGGCTGGATGTTATATTTCTGCCAGTCCTCCCTAACAGGAAGGCAGCTGTGGTCACCTTGGAGGAAACCCCTGTGCTTTTTCTCCTTGAGCAAAAGGGAAAAAAAGAAAGGTAGTGATTATCAAGATGTAGCATCTCGTGTGTTATTCCCACAGCAGCTCTTGTTTAGCTGTAAAAGAAAAGCTTACAAAAAAAAACAAAACACCACGGGGCTGGATGTCCCACGAGATTTGCGCTGGAAATGTATTGTTAGTGATTTACTATTTTACAGAGCTTCAGAGAAAATCGTCCCTGCTGTGATCCTTTCCGTCCAGGCAGTGAGCTGGGTAGGGAGCGTTTTGCTGTGCAGGCTGCTGATCCCAATCCAGCCTGGCTCAGTAGTGACTGGAAGGTGTTTAGCATGCGGTCGCAGGTCAGTCTGGCTAAAAATAACGTGTGACGTCTATTCTTACCAGGGTGATACACGGTAGGTGCTTGCTGCAAAGGCTCGCTACCGAATGGCTTCGTGGAGAAGGCTCGAGGCTGGCTCCAGCCTTTCTGTGCATCACCCCCAAATTTTGGGGCCTCTCTGGGACGTGGATCAGCAATTGTACGGGATGCTTTGGAGAGCAACACTCTCTCCAGGATGGTGTCTGGGATGTGTTGAGAGAAGGAAGGCCTTTACCATGAGGATTTTCATTACAGAGCTAGCACTGTGCTGTTACAAAAAGTACTCAGCATTGGCAGGTAGTAGGAGAGGGCACTGTGCCTTTTTCTCTACGAAACACGTTCTTCCCAAATGGTTCACCTCTACACCCCATACAGATTCGTGCTTTTTTGATGCGTACACTGAGGCAAATTCCATACTGCATTTGCTCTGCTTGCTCTGCGGAAGAGAAAAGTTTCACTTCTTAAAAGCCATTTGAGGGTTTTGTGTAAAAAATAACAAAAATAATCCTGCACTGGCAGCCAGGATGTAACTTATTAAGTTGTAAAGAAGCTGGGCGGAGCGAGGATTGCAATGAAGCTTTGGAAGAGCAGAGGAAATGGGAGCCCAAAGTGGTTGCTTAGTTGAGGGAAACAAAAAAAAAACTCCAGAGCCGCCTTAGCAAATGTGGCAGCAGTGCACGTGTTGACCACTTTCACCACTCCCAGACAGATCCGAGCACATCTCGTGCCTCTGCGTGCATTCAGATGCTTCTGTCGTGTGTGTGCAAAGCCAGTGGTGTGTACCTGTAATTCGCAGCATACTTCTCTTTTATCTGCTGCTGTGGATGGTACCCCTTGGAAAAGAGAAATAGGGAAATGGATCTGGGAAGACTACGAAAGCAAAATAAAAAAATCTTCAGTAAGTGAACCATAGCCGCAGGAGTAAATTTGTGCTTTAAATGCAAGTGTTTTTACAACCTTTGTCTGCAATATCTCAGACATTTAATATAATTACTCTTATCTTTATGTTAAGCATCCCTGATATTTCCATATTCTCCCTTTTTCTTGAGAGCATAAAAATAAAATTCTTCGGTGGGGACAGTCCATTGCTAAGACAGTGAAGGGAAAACTAATTCCTTTTCCCATTCTCCTAGACTCTTAAATACATAAATAATATTTTTTAAATTCTGGGTGCATATTTAAAGCCTAGCAGCCAGATGCTGACTCAGCCCTCCAAACTGTGCACATACTAGAAAGAATAGATAAGGAACTTTCCCTGAAATGGCCCCATTTAATAAATTTAATAAATTCCCAATAAATTGGCAATATGGGAAGTATTTAACGTGTCAGTGAAACCAAGTGACCTGTGCGGGCTGCGTAGCTGGGAATTCAGAGTCACTGTCCCTCGTGAAGGCAAGGCAGGGGTTGTGGGATTCGCTTCCTACAGCCTGCTCCTGGGGAGAGTTTTGAAATGTTTCTGGACACGGCTACCTAACGCAGATGTGAGCCCCTGGCAGAAAGGAAAACATTCACTGTGCATTTCTGGAAAGGAGCGCAGCCAAATGCAGAAATAGCTAATTCCTTGCTTTTTAACTGTAGGAATTCGTTTATTGGATAAGCTCTAAATTCCCTTAACCCCTTTTACCCTGCTATAAATTAAACGAGCTGTGGTGTTTTTACTAACCCGGTATGGTTTTATGGTTAAATCCTAACCATTCTGAACAAGGCTGTGGTCCCAGGGGGCTCTCCTGTCTCAGCCCTGCTTTTACACACACGGTGCTGCACCCTTCCCATCCTCTTGGAAAAACTACCCACCAGTCTGCTTCAACGCCTGAATTCCACATGTGCCTTTTTGTTACGGGCGATGATTTAGCCGTTTATATGACTTTTTAATATTTATTTTTGCTTAGAGGAGCAGCTGTTTCTTCCCCCCAGGGGTAGTCAGTGAGCGCAAGTCCTGCAGGACATACATACCCTGTTTCACATTCTGTACCAGCTTCCCATCCTCACCACGGGATATATGAAAGTTTGTTCCCCCAGTGTGTCTTGATTTTTCTTGATTTATTAACAGAGAGCCCGTTGTGGAAGGAATCAGGGGTGAGTTTCAGAGGGCCTTTCCTGAAGGAACTGTCGAGTCCTGTCTCTCACTCGATGCTTTCCAGCTCAGGCTTCTTGAAAGGAGAAATATATCCATAGAAGGGGGACAGAAGAGGAGAGGTGTGATGTTAATCTGCTTTCAGTGACTTTTCCAGGCAGCCTGGCACTCAGGAGCCCTTATTTGAACAGGTCACAGAGCATGCTTCTATCGGCGGAGCTATTTTAAGTATTTACTCAGCTCTTTGGATACGTTGAAATACCTTTGGTATAAATTTACCCTTTGCTTCCTGAGACGGTTGTATAATTAAATAGAAACCTGCTATTTCCCATTTTGGGGCCAAAAAAACCACAGCCTGAATAAATCCCAGCTGAGGCGTGGCTCACCCCTTCTTTACGACACTTTTCCTCTTGATGAAGACAGAACAGCATTTCCAGAGTGGCTGTCAGCAAAGAGGACAAGCTGTTACGTCTCCCTTAGATATCCGTGGTCACCTTTTTGCTCTCTGGCTTGGAGGCTGGGGACGGGGACTCTAGCTGGCTTTGTGTGCCTTCAAGGTGTCTTTGTTTGATGATGCTTTACATTTGTAGTTTGAATGGTTTCATCATCTGTCTTTTTTTTTCGTGAGCAGGAGTGAGAAAATGGGCCTGATCTTTAGTGCACTAGGAAACGCAGGTATTTATTATTCTTAGGGGCTACGTTAAGCATGCGACCCGCTCCTATCCCAATAGAAGAGCCAGAATGGAGACAGACGCCTCCCCCAGTCACAGCTACCTCGGGGACCTTCAGACTACGGCGAGGCAGTCGGTTCACGTGGAGAAAGGAGTGCCTGGCTGTTATGGAAAGGTAGGTCGCTTCGGGGTTCTGCACACGGGCATTTTAAAGCCGATACAAATATCCTTTTACCTGCTAGCTTCATTTTCATGGATGTGCTTTAGCGTCACTCTTGCCAATGACAGTGTTGATCATGGTATTTTACGTGGTAGAGCAGGAGGAGCTATTTCAGCCTTTTTGTTGCTTAAAAAAAAGTGATGTACTCCTCTGGACACTGTCTCATATTCTGTAGCTGCTAAGCTGCTGTACCTTTCCATCCAGTCTATTCCAGGCTCTGCCTTGGTGGGGTTCTGCATGCTCTTTACATTTCTCCTTCCCAATCTCTGCTTTATCCTGCTAACGTATCAAGTTATTTTATATTTGAGAGTGGCATTTCAGCAGCACTGTAATTGTTCAGGATGCAGAACTTTGCTTAAGAAGCAATAGATTCCCTATCCAAAAAGGCTCTTACAACCCTTTTACATGAGCTGGGAACAGTACAGAGCAAAGTGGATCTTTCAAACACATATGCAGAGTGGCAGGTGATCATTAGAGCTCCCAGCTCTTCAGTCCTGCAGAGACGAAGCACTCTCTGAGCCTGGACTCCTGGCTGCCGACGTGCTTTTCCTTTCCCTCTGCTTACAGTAATCTCTCTTTTGTGGATAATATCACATAATAATAAAGGGCTAGTGAACTCAAACGTAGTTTAGGGATGAATGCTTATTTCTGTTAAAGGCTAAGTGGCTGGGAGGAGTTTTCTTCCCTCCAGGAGCGTGAGGAACCTCCTTTCCCTGACAGCACCAGATGATGCTCTGTGTGTGCTGTACTCCTCCCTGGTTTGCAACTCCATTGAGTCCTTGGCTAGCAGATTTTGAGGGTGTGCTTCTGCCATTTCCGTACTGCTGCTCCTTCTTGCTTGCACGAGGGTCTTTTGAGCTGGTGAGGAGCAGGGGGTGTCTCCTTTTGACATACCAAAATGCTGAGCTCCCTCGGGAGCCTTTTGACACACAACATGAACATACTTCTGTGAGCCTACAGGCCATCACAGGGGCTTTGCAGGGCTGAGGCCAGTAAGAAAGTGTTTGTTCCATATTCTACCCTGGCACTGCACCGTGTTTTCAGCTTTGGCTGAACGTTTCCCCAAAGGAAATAATGTAAATGTTTAAAATTCATTCTGCTTTATTACAGCCAGCTAATGCAGTGCCCTGGTAGTACAGGGGTCTGCATTTGTGTGGCATCCCCCTCTGCACGGGCGGGATGATGTGCAATGGCTAGTACTTCGAACTGCTTGTATGACTGCCCTGATTGCAAGAGGCAGGATGACAAAAATGTTACTGCTCCGTGTACCTTTTGGACAGTGCCATCTTCTTGTTAACCCTGTGTGTGTGTGAAGTATTGGGTTGCTCTGAAGTAGAATTAAAGCTCTCTTGGGCACGGGTGTTTTTCTCCTTGGTTTCTGCCTACCCTAAGCTGCAATTACTACTATTATTTGCTGTTTGCATCATGATAGTGCCTTAGACTCTTTGTGCTAGGTGCTGTGGAAACACAGAGCAGAAAAAGAAAGCTAAGCAAGCAAGCAAGCGCTGCTCTTTCCTCCTCCAGATCTCTCCTAAAGCCAGTCTCTGCTGTGACACTCGAAGTCAGACAACCTGTACTGGTTTGGTACGTGTCTGTTAGAAAGGTTTGTGTATTAAAAGAAGCAAGTCGGTGTTGATGTTGGAAATCATCAAGCACTGTATGCAGATACGTAATCACCTGATCTAATTTTTCGTTGCTCTCTTTCTCCTTTCAGCCACTCTTGGTTTTGTTCACTGCATCTTGTCTTGTGCTCCGTAAGGTATTGACTGCCGGAGGTCTCTTATTCTGTGGTTACATGGAGACTTCTGCCACGTTGCCTTAATCCTGGCTTTAATCATCATTTGCCAAGCCCTTGAGAGGTCACCACAGGCACAGCGTTTCACAACCTCGTGTGTAGGTTCTGGAAAGCATGGCCGAGAGTTTTACTAGAGGCGAGAATACAGTAAACTCGAGCCATGGTAAAAGCTTTGTATGGCAATAAAACTACACCATAAAGCAAGTCGGGAATATGGTTGCTTAACTGTGCGACTTTAATAGGCCTAGCAGAGCCGTAAGGATGAGCTCTTTTATGTGACAAATTTTGAAACAGTGGGAGGAAAACGCTCTCGTGGGAGCCCTGGGGAGAAGCTAGCTAATTTCTCTTACAAGTCACCAGAGTCCTCCAGTAACACGCCTCGGAGCCCCGGCCAGGCTGGAGGTAACCAGACCGGTAGATGTCTCGAGCGGCTCAGGTTCGCTTGGTGCCATAGGGTCAGGAAGCAACATCTGGCCCCCAAAAACAGTGCTTGGCATTGCGTGTGGTCTGGTGCCAGTTGGTAATTTGCGTTCTCTAAAGGATTAGGTTTTCACTGGGAGTGGAGGCATCTTACTCAGTTTGATGGGCTACAGTCCTTAATTAAATGTGTTTCATGGTGTTGTGTTTCTATGTCCTGCAGCACCTCGATGCGCTTTGGGTGCATGTAGGGATTTAGGCACCTAATTCTGAGCTGCTTTTTGGGGTATCTCAGCAAAGTACTTGTCTGGCTATTCAGCAACGAGAAGCAGGGATCTAGAAGTTAATTCCAACACTCTGCTGCAGCTCAGGAGGGGTACGTGAGCCCTTCTAGCTACGAGAAAGAAGCCTTCTGCAATGACACCTAACTTTGGTGATTTAGCTAGGTGCCTAAAGGAAGGAGGGCTGAGTCTGGACATCAATGGAAACTCCTGTGTAGGTGATGCAGAACTACTTTTTGCCGTAAACTTCTGAAAAGTGGCTGTGAAGCTGTATAAGCAGTTTTTGGATGAGGATCAAAGTCTTGGGCTGCTATGTGAGTTAATTGTGGGATGTGCTTTTGACTTGGAATCAGTTGGTATGAAATGCAGTTGGTAGAAGTCAGCGTGTCAAAGCAGCTGAGAGCACTTCAAGGGAAGAATCTGAATGTGATTGCAAAAATTAGAGAGATTCACTTCCAGCAGGCTCTCCAACTGAAAACGCACAGCACCGCTCAGGATTTGGTCCATGAACTGCATGAGAATGGTGAGGGTTGAAGGCTAGTTCCTCTGTTTTTAAAGATGCAAATCAACACTAATTCCAACGCAATTAATTATTACGTCGGTGCCAACGTGATGTAATTAAGATTATAGTTAGGGCCACCACACGTATTTAAATGTCTGATGTGCATAAGTGTCTGTATGTAGGGTATGTGTATTAAAGAAACTAATTGGTTTATACTGGATTTCCAGAACGCTGCTTGCGGTTCCTGTAATTCAATTCTGCAATCTTTACTGCTTTTTTGGAAATTCTCCCAGGATGGTTTATTAGTCGCTAGGCTTAGATTTCGGACAATAGATTCAGAAGGTCTCTTTCTCCCTTTCTCTCCTTTCTATTTTTTTTTAAATATCGCTCCGAATATTTATGCTCTGAAGGTTAAGAGGAGCAATAGTTCCAGAAAGTAAAGTTCTATATTTAACTGCAGACTAGGTGTGGTTCAGACAACTGCAGTGCAAGCTCCCTCTTGCTGCTGTGCTAGTGATATCAACCTTGACCTGTTCTCTTCTTGAGCCTCCTCCTCATGAAATATGCTGAGTTTTGTGAGCGGTGATGTTGTTGTGTGGCTCACCCTCCTTGGGGAATAGAGCTACGACTACAACAGTCCTTTCCATTGAAACCGGAGGTTAAACTTGAAAGTCTGTTGTTGGTTCAATTTCGTGTTCTCCTTTGTCACATCTTGTCCCAAAGATTTTTTTTTTCCCTCTGCTTTACCTCTTTTCAACCCCTCTCATTAGAACTATGAAATTGAAAATCCCCTTAGGGTTTTTTTCTTTTTTAATGAAGCTGTGTTGTCTTGTCTATCTTTTTTTTTTCTCCTTCTTTAAGTTATTTGTGCTTCTCCTGTAATTGTATGTTGCAGTTGAGGTTTATCTTCTTTTTCAGGCAAATTGTTGCTAAAAAACCATCTAAGATTGGCAGCAGAATCAATGGCTATACCCGTTTTAAGGCACCCTTACTGAATACCAGTGCAGACTGATGGGGGGAGGGCTTGAGTGTTGTTTAAGTATATGTTTTATCCAAATATTAAATTGAAATAACTATAAATTCTGCTCTAAACAAAATGAGTAATTAATTAGTTGAAAATATTTCAGTTTGTCTGGAGAGGAGGGACTTTTTTGGCTGAGGGTTGCTTTGATTTGCACATCTGTATTTTTATTGTAACACTTTTCTTTGCTCTCAAAGCAAAGATGTAAAGAAATATTTAGGTTAAATAAGACTAAATGATACCGATCCCTATTATCCCCATTTCACAGGTGACAAAATGGAGTCAGGTGCTCCACTTGGCTTTGTGATCCACGGCAACTTTATTCATAAAAGAAATGGGTTTAGATTTCCCAAGATACGGAGGGTATCGTTTCGTGATAGAGCTGAGCTGAATTAACAGTTTGTCACCATCTCATCCTTTAGGTGTTATCCTGTCTCATCACCCTTCTCGATTCCTCCTCCTCAGTTTCCCTACTCCTGCCACCCTGCATTGTGCCAGATATGTTTCTTGCCTGATGGAAATACCAGCCAATTCAGCTTGGTTTAGAAAAAAGAAATACTTTTTCCCTTCGTTTCAGTGAATTGATTCAGCTTGCCATGCAATGGGGGCATGCCAGGACTGGCTCAGGGCAAATGACAGGAATGCATGACGGAGAGCGCAGGGAAAGGAAAGCTTGACAGAAAGATGTGCAATTTTTCCATGATTATTGTTGTCGTTGTTGGTTTGCTTGCCTGTATTTTGTTCTGGTTTTGTTTGTTTGGACTTGGATGAGTTGGTTAAAAGCGTGGTCATCCTGGCAGTTGCGCTGGCATTGTTGAAGATGCGTCCTTAGGTTTTTGCTGAGGAGCAGGAATGTATTCCCGGTACAAAAAAAGACAGGGATCTCCTGGAAAGAGTCCAGCGGAGGGCTACAAAGATGATACGGGGCCTGGAGCAGCTCCCCTGTGAGGAAAGGCTGAGACACCTGGGGCTGTTCAGCCTGGAGAGGAGAAGACTGAGAGGAGATCTTAGCAATGTCTATAAATACCTGAAGTGTGGGAGACAGAGGGATTTGGCCGACCTCTTTTCAGTGGTTTGTGGGGACAGGACAAGGGGCAACGGCCACAAAATGGAGCCCAGGCAGTTCCGCACCACCATGCGAAAGAACTTCTTCCCGGTGAGGGTGACGGAGCACTGGGACAGGCTGCCCAGGGAGGTTGTGGGGTCTCCTTCTCTGGAGATATTCAAGGCCCGTCTGGACGCCTGCCTGGGCAGCCCGCTCTAGGGAACTGCTTTGGCAGGGGGGTTGGACCCGATGGTCTCTGGAGATCCCTTTCAACCCCTACAGTTCTGTGATTACACTGGTGTTGCTGCCAAACTTCTTGTCTGATTCAGCCAGGTTGTAATCTTGCTTCCTGTTTGCAGCAGGCCCATGCTGGCTACGAAAGTCATCTTCATGCCCAAACCAAGCCACTGCTGTTTTTCCATCAGCTGAACGGTCACTTGCAGGACATTTAGCCTTGCCTGTCCTCCTGAAGAAGCGACTTCTGCTGTGGTCCCAGCCCGGCGGCGCTGGGCTGGGCCAGCGGAGCCCTGTGCATGGTTCTGGCCCCGAGCGCTATCAGGGCTGACATGCCTTATTAGAAATTCTTCCGATTGTGAAAGCGCTATTACTGCTGCTCTCCCCAGCGCTGGGGCTTCCACAGCTTCCCTGGGGAAAATGAGAGCTCTATTAGCTCCTGAAATTCAGTTAGGAAATTTTCTTAGTTAATTTCATCCCATTACTCTTAGTTATGTCTTCTAGCAGAACCTTAATACCGGCCCCATAGGGGATCTAAGTTTCCTGTGCAAGGCTTTGGAGGAGATTTAAGTTTTGGATTCATTGTGTTTCTCCCTCTTCAGGCTGACAACAGAGCAGGAAGTAATGTCTTTCGGTCTCTTCCATTAGGCTCGTATATTGTTAAAACCAGACCATCAGTTTCTCATCAATGTAACGACGTCCACCAGTTGGCTCGGAAATTCTGCTCATTTTCCTCGGGTTTGTTGGAGCGAGCGCTGAGAATTGTGTCGCTGCCCCTCGGATGTCATTGAACCTTTCTCTGACTCCGTTCTTGACTGTAAAATATCTGGTACCTGTTTGGGAGACTGCACCAGAGCAAACAAAGGTACGAGCAAGAAGCTAAAAGCCTATAACCTTCAGGCTACCAAGGAAGATTTGTGTTCGGCATTAAGAAAAACTTTCTGTCTTTAAGGATGGTTGAGCACTAAGGTTATCCACAGAAATTATGGAGTCTTTCTCCAGAGCATATTAGCTAAAAACCTGTCAGGATTGTTCTGATACACTTGATCTCAGCGGAGAGGGAAACGTCGAGTGACTTCTTTGCATTACTTTCCAGCTCCTTCTATTCTATTATAAGGCGTTTGTTAGTCAGCAAGTCGCAGTGGGAGGTTTAACTTCATTAAGTCCTTTGAGACCTGGGAAGGGAATTTTTTTTAGGATCTTTATTTTCTGTTCATGCTCGTGAAGGGCTTTGAGATCTGTGAGTACAGACACTTCTGCAGAGGCATTCAGCAAAGTTCGCTTTACAACTTAGGCACAAGCAAGATCATTTTATTATCTGAAAGTTCAAGTGGTTCGACTCGGGGTCATTGCTGTATGTCTTCATAAAATGCAAGAGCAGCCATTTTATGCTTACTACACAGCATTGTTCTTATTTTGCATTAGATCAAGCCACGTTCCCTCTTAGACATGCATAATATGCAAGCTTCCTATTCTAATCAGCTGTAAACAAATCCCAGTTGTTTGGCAGAAAGCACGCAGTAAAATGTAATACTAGGATGTCTGTCCAAAGTGCCCACCAGCTGCTGGTCTCTTGAAGGATGCAGCACCTAATGAGTTATTTTTCTTCTTCAGGGAGCTCAGGTGCTTTTTGTATCTTTGTTCTCTCCCTCTCCTTTTTTTAATAATAATAAAAGAGATCTGTGGGAGGGGCAACTCCTTGCAGCAGACTCCGGATAATTTTTTTTTTTTGCCAAGGTCAAAATAACTGAAAGCAACATTTGCAAAGCAAGCCTTGTCAGTCTGACCTGTAACAGCACTGTCTGATGCAGTAAGCCCATATTTCAAGAGTGGGAATTCTTCTCTAGCCCAGATACTCTGCATTTCTTCATGGCCAGTTGAGATATTCAGAGTTCTGTCTCCTGCTCATGAAGGTCAGGAGCAGGATCTCACCTTAAGCTATGTCATTGTCTTTGTCTTTGTCTTCTCATAGAATCACTTTGATTTCACATGAGCATCCCCAGCTTGTAGAGCTGTGTCGGGGCATTGCATGTGGGGTGGTGTGCAGGCAACCTCAATTCATCCTGAGTTCCTGCTGGGAGAACACAGATGTGTCATGGCACGTCCGATAGACCACCCTGAATGATAGGCTGTGTAATAACCACCCAGGTCAGCCTCATTAAAGAGCATCCATGTCCTTGTGCACCTTTTCCAGCTCCATCCTTTGGCACAAAGGCTGATTTTGCAGCGTGTTCCTGTATTGCACCGAGCACCGCGGGGTTCTGGCGCCTGACTGCTGCTTGGAGGCTTGGCAGTAACGCAGTGATGATGATGATGGTGTTTGTCATTCTTTCTACCTTTCCTCAATGGTCAGGAGCTAGCTCACACATGGCTAGTAATCGTACATTTGTGGACAAAACCTTTTCTCTCTTACTCTTATTTTCTTAAAACCCTGCTATTGCAGCTGTGGGTATTCTTATTATTCACATAAATATGTAATTCCTTCTAAATGCTCTGAAGGTCTTCAGGGTACTTCATGAGAACTAATTAGTACCTAGTTCCATTTGGTATGCTAAAATATGTGTAAAAACTTGGAGGTCCCTTTTGCCTGAGTAGAAGAAGGAATCTGAACATTGCATTACATGGCATTTGCCTTTCCATGATCATTCATTTTATATACTACTATTTTCATCATCATTCATTTTATATACTACTATTAATGTACTGTTTATTTATCTTCAGTCTGCACTAAACATTCCTTCTCTTACCTGTTCTCATATGGAAAGTCTTTCCTTGCCTCTAATAGCATGCGTTATTACTCTTCTCTGGACATTTTCTGTTTCTTCTGAGCAACCTGCTCTAGGCAGCCCTGCCTGAGCAGCCGGGTTGGATCAGGCGACCTCCAGAGGTCCCTTCCACCCTCAACCATTACAGGATTCTGTGATTCTACATTTTAATTTTTAGTGATGCAGGGTAGGGGAGAAGGGACTGGAGCAGTACTGATTACCGTATTTCCAGAGGGAATATTCCAGCTTATACAGACAGCAGAATCCGATTCCTGTTGTTCTCTGACCTTCAGCCTAACAGCTGATTTTTGCTGATCATTTTTGTATATTGATTGTAAGTATGTTTTCTTTGAGTAGTCCGCAATGATTTGTGAGTATTTTCCTTAATGGTTATAACTAATTTAGAACCAGTTGGTGTACATGAGTAGTTTGTTCTGTACTGTGTGCATTACTCTGCTTTTTGCAAAGACAGCTAATGAAGTTCAATTGTGGGTGTGTTTAGATATTTCTGAAATTTATGGCAATGATCTGCTTTATTTGTATCTAAAATAAATCTTCTACTTTCCAGAACATTAAGTAATGCCACTTTTAATTACAATCTTTTTAGGTCACAACTTCTTTGAGCCAAGGACTGTATTTTGTTCATATACAGAACGTACTACAGTGGGCTCTCTACAGTCATGCTGAGACCTCTAGATGCTGCTTGCTCTATGTGCAGTGTAAAACTAAAGTCCTGTGCTGTGGATTTCTCTCTGTGAGCTTTCTTCTATGCCAGCACTAGACTTCTTGGAATTCTTCTTCCTATGATTATCCTGTTTAAAGTACGCAGGATCAAATAGTAACAAAAAGCTTGTATTAATTAGCTACACCATTATTTTCTTACCTGTATCTTTGGATGTGCTCTGGTACGAGGATGTAACAGTTTTACTCTACTATTTCCATGTCTGTACTGAGAGAGCTTGAGACAATGCTGGGGAGTGTACTCAGTTTTTGACAGCAAACTTCTCGGAAGTTTAGCAGATAGTGCAACAGCAAATGGCTCCCTGGGCAGTACCGAGCACAAGTGATCGTAAAGCTGTGATCATTCTTTTTGGCTGTTTTTCAGCTTACTTAACCTCCTGAGAATGAACTAGACAAAACCTGCCAAGGAGGGTCGTTGCAGGTCCAAGTTCAGCTAAAAGGGACAGTCATCGCTCACAGGGAGATTTACCTGACCCGTATGTAATATTATCCATGGAGTAAACCCACTTAAATGAATTACAAAATTAACATCTTGAGCATTCGGATGGAATTAGCGATCAGGTTGGCTCCTTGTCACTTCGTATTTTGATGCAGCCAGCTGTCAGCATGGAGTGCCCATGAGCACCGTCCAGCTCAGCTCACTGCTGGATGTGCCCATTTCTGGTTTCTAGAAGGATGCAAACTCTTCGTGCTGACTCTCGCTGCAGCTAGCCTGTGAACAGAGTCCAAACCTACCTCAGTGAAAGGAAATTCTGTGCCATCTAGTAACAGATGTGAGGTCTTTATACAAGTAATAAACAGAGTAATTACAAGGAGAAGTGAGGGAGCAAAATTCCTAAGTAAAACTTTTAAGTATGTTGCATCATGTATTTATGGGCTCTTGGTCAGACTGTGGAGCACTTTAAACAGACTAAAAAGAATGTGTTATCAGGGAACCATATGGGCTTTAACCACAAAAGTCACTACCACATCCTAGATTCTTTTTTATCCTTTTCTTTTTCTAGTCCAGGATTGCACAATTGACCTTTTTTTTTGCTTGAGTTTCCTTGAGAGCATGCATAAGTTTTAATCTGTTTTGAATACTGCACTGTTTGTGAGGAACTTTGTCAACAAAATAGAAGATGTGGAGCTGTTCCAAAGAGCTTTTTTAATACGATTTCCTTATAAACAAAAAAAAAAAAAAAAAAAAGAAGAAGAAGAAAATAGGGTACATAAGAACCAAACATATAGAAAAGGTCATCTGATTTGTTGGTGATTATGTACATAGGCTGGCGCTCTTTCGGTTTTTAAATGCTCCTTGATATTCTCTTAATCACAGGAGCATTGGACTGGGACTTTGTGTTTCATGTCCAGCTTCTCGTTTCAGTCAACCTTTATTATATCCTTTTCAAAAACTGATTAAATTCTCTATCTTACAAGCAGATATTGCCAAGGGTACAAAAGCCTACTGGGAGACTCCTACCCAGCAGGCTTTTATTCTTTCAGCAGTTAAAAATCTACGTTCCTGAGATTGTCTGTGACCAGTATGTACCCATCCTTCTTGGATCAATATTATCATTTAACTAGAATAGATCCTGACCTCCAGCTCTTGTCTCCAGTGTTGACCCTCTTCATCCTTGATGTATTTATGGTAAACCATAACCTCATCTCAGCCTTGAGGTTTGCTCAGGTAAAACAAGCTGTATCTCTTGAAAGATAGGGAATTCCATTCCTCTGCTATCCTGATTGCTCTGTGGTCTGATGAGTTTTAAATTCAACTTTCTTGAATGTGTGACTAGGACTCTGCATCTCACAGGTGAGGTCTTGTGATGGTTTTCTTTCTGTACTGGAAATAGCCAGCATGCTGATAGAAATATCCAGGTTTTGCTTTTTTGGTGGTTTTGCTGCACTGTGTCTTTCAGTCATAGTACAGTCACTTAACAGGAAACGATCTTTCTATTCCAGCTGGTGATATTTTTGTGTACATAAGAAGCTGCTGTTGTTCCCAAACTGTACCCTTACATACTGGACTCTTACATTTCTCTCTAGTTCTTGCCCTCAGGTTTGTCTGTTTCTTTTTATGATACTCCAGTTCTCTGTATTGACATGGCTTCTGACTGTGTCATCAGCAGATTGCGTTACCTTGTTCAGACTTCGTGGCAAGATCACTAAGTGTTTTCATTCTTAAGATACTCCTACGATGATACTTGAGAAATACCACTGATAACCTCCTTCCAAGCCATTATTTTCAATTTTCAGTCCAGTTCTTAAGGCAACTATCTCATAATTATACGAATCATTATTATTAATAATTTTCCATTTGTCCCTGTATCAAATGCTTTGCTGAAGTCCCCAAATGATAAGAATAATTGATTTTTCTAGACAGAGAGATATAGTCAAGAACTCCTCGGTTGCTTTTAGAGTATTACTACCAGTGCTGTTTTAGTCATACCTCCTAAAGAGCAGATGAGGCTGTCCCCAGGGAGCTCGGCTTTTCTGAGCTGCAGTGGCAATGACATTTAAGAGGAAGTACATGGCAGAAATCACAGCTCATGTTATAGACTACAGATCCAGGAGTCGGGAGCTGTGGATTTATTTCATGGCTCTGCAGCTGCTTTCTTGTGTCTCTCTTAACTTTGCTGTTCTCCCACTCTTAAATTCTTCTATTAATATCTGAAAATTAAATTCATTTTTCTGCTTTGTGTCTGTGCAACACTTAATGCAATAATAGTTCTGGTCCCGGTCTTGAAGGTACCAGGCATTAGGAAAAATACATGTGATAAGCCCAAAATCAGAGGCTTTGATCCTCAGCCTCTTGACTTTATGCCCTGGATATCCTGCAAGAATTGGCCTTACCTAAGGCTTTGGATTCTGTAGGGTCCTTTCATTAGTTTAATCACTTTTTATTTCCTGAAAATGCAGTAACAATGATGGCTGGCTGTGCCCTCCAAAGCTAAGCTAAGCTGAGTCCGGTCAAGTACTAGAAATTGTAAATAAAAACTTGTGGACCTTTGGGGGGAAAAGGCTAGTGATTTAGCAGTGCACAGGAAGTTGTCAGCTCAACCTAAGCTTTATCACAAATGTCATGGTTGGTATTTTTCCTCTCGTGGAGGCTTAGGACAAAGTGTGACTTAAAAGCTTCACAGCTAGGAGGAGTATAAAATTCTGAAAAACATGAGCACGCCGAGACTTAACTAGTAAAAACCTGGGGGACCTTGCTGCTTACAAATGGCATTCTGTATATATGTTTTTTTTGTGATCCAGTGCTGAACTTACCACTAAAGCACAGTTTTGAGGCAAGGATAGACTATACTTTTAGAAATACCTTATTTCAGATGAGCAGAAAACTCAGATTCTGACTCTTCAGTATTTTCTGAAAGAGAACAGAATGAAGTTTTGGGTTGAGTAATGTAAAATTCAATTCATACGTTTTTGTATTTATTTGTGTTGTCAGATAAACCCCTGGAATCCTCTGTTGTCCTGCAAGTCATATTTCTAATAACCACAGTTTTGATTATGGTGCATCCCCCTGGAAAGCTGGGCTTACCAAGCAGCAAAACATGCCCTAAAAGTGGATAGGCTCTTGCTGAAGTGCCAGGGATGATTTCTGTAGGGTCTCATCACTTGGAGATGTTTCATCCATGGACTGGCCCTGCTTTGTGAGCACTGGCTAATCCAGAGGATGTAACTTCAATAACTCTTCCCCTGTACAAAGTTCAAAATCGTAGATGAGATGTTTGTTTCACAGATGTCTTCACAAAGGTCTGGTGTATTGTGGGGTTAAGCCCAAAGGATTTAATGCGCATAAATAGCCTTCTAGTGTGTAGGTCTCAATTTAAAAATTGCAGGTAAATAAAGCAGAACAAGACTCACACGTTATTCATGCTTAGATGCCTTGTTAGGAAGAGCTTTGAAGGTGCCATTTGCTCACACCAACTGGTTGTGGAAATATTACAGAATAATTCTCACTTGATCATGTCTTGATGTGATGGTTGCTGGCTTAAAAAAAAAATCCATCATTTTTTCTCTCTTATTTTGTGAACAATTTAGCCAGCTATGTTAGTTTTAGGAGTCTGGGACACCATAAACTTTAAGGATAGTTGTACAAATTTAGCCATTGCGTGTCAGTGTCTTCAAGGTGCCTTAAGCAGAACGTACCTATGTGTTTGTTTCAAATTGCTAAAAAGTCCAAATATCTCTGCTCAGAAGACAGCTGTTGTGTAATTTCAAAAATATTCTTATCACCAAATCCAATTACAAGGAAGAGTAAATCGCCACCTCTGATGTCTTAACTATTCTTATTTTAATTGTTAATTATCTCGACAGTAGGGTGCTATAGATTAGGAGGCATAGATTATCTCTTGAAAGTATGAGGCTTTCAGAGCTATTATCAATTAATTCTGGTTTTCAACAATTTGGGGGATAATTTTAATAGCTTGATAGGATTGTGTTGGTGCTTGAGGCTGCTGTCAAAATATCAAGAAAATGACTTGTAAAAAATTAGAAACTTGTTGATACTATAGTTGCTTTGAAGGTCAGAGTTTTACACAGCCCAGTGCAAGGTGTATTTCTGATGTTTTAGTCTATGTTGTGGAGATTGCTCCTGCCCAGAAAAATCAGTAAAGTGACTTTTTGAGTTTAGCCACGGGTTTGTACAACCAGGGTAAATAATCGACTCTTGTGTATGAGTTTTTTAAATGTGTACTGACATGATTATGCAATTTCTGTACACAAACAGAGACTAACATGCAAAACAACAATTACAATTTACATATGTCTGGTGCTGTAAGTAATCAAGTCCTGTTGAGATCTCTCCTCCCGATTTGCACTTTCCATGAAAAGAAGTATGAGAATGAAACTTCTGTTATAATGAGAGAGTTCAAGACTGTTCTCTTCTTTTAGAGTTCAGCAGTCCACTGGGGTTGAAAGCTAAAGCTAGGAATGATATGCAGATTTTTAAAGAGTGAGTATTCCTAGAATTTGGTTCCAAAGCATTTTTTTTAAAGTTATGGTAGTTCTCCGTTGGACAGAATGCAAGATTTTTACATTGGGGCTGAATATCTCTGAAGGTCAGACAGAAGAGCTGGCCTTAGTGTCAGAATCGCTGAGAAACCTTGGGTCAATGCTGTAGAAGAGGTCAGGCTGGAGTCCCACAGTGGTTTCTTGTCCTTAAAATCCAAGGACCTCTGCAAGCCCCTAGCTAAATGATAGTCATATATGGAAAATAGTAGGGAGCTGCAACGGTTGTGTTTGTCAGTATTTTGGGGGATTTTTGGATTTTTTTTTTTAACTTCTCTTTTGCCTGGATGGAAGATCCAGTTGAGCCGAAGGATTGCGTAGACTCAAGTCCATCAGCTCACACCCCCAGAGCAGCAGTTCTCATCCTCAGCTGATCTCAAGTGCAAAAGTGGCTCACCAGATGTTCCCCATAGCAACTCCACTGCTGCTCACATTTTGTGGTTGTGGAGGAAGGAGAAGGTAGTAACTTCAGAGTAATTCTCTGTTCTGCCAGAGTTCATCAGTGGCAATAATATCTTTGAGCTTTAATTTTGCAGTCTGTGTTGTGGGGTGCACTGGTTGGTTGACACACATCCTGTTACTGTAGGATCTGTAGAAATAGCAGTAGATAAAACTGATAGTGTCATCTGTTGACCCCGGTGAAAATAGCAGTAGTGATATTCTTGGCCAGTATTTACTGAGAAATAAACTAGTAATTACAATTTCCAATGAGATTATGCTTTGAATGTCACTTCCCTGACAGTCTGCTTCATGCCATGCAGAGATAAGATCTCAGGCACAGTTGACAGACCAACTTCAGGAATATTTCCAGTGATTTGACAGCCCGAGTGATAGTTCTGTTAAAAGCCACGAAGACTGAAGCGGTGACCTCTTGCTACTGGGCAATACCAGGTTGATAAATATACTAATGAGAGATAAAATAGGTAACTGTATTCGAGTGTTTTGTGTAACTTGTCAGTGGAAAGCAGAGGGAAGGTTTGAAGGGAAACTAGATAGGGAGCTGAAATTACAGGCAGTCTTATCGAAGACAAAAGAGCAGCTTGCGCTCTCATGTATTTTGAGACTCCGGAGGGTTTGGCAACGATCTCTGTTCCTGGTGGCAGGAAGATCTTCTTTTCATCAGCAGGAGTCAGATGGGACCTGGGGAATATGGGCATTTATTTATTTATTTATTTATTTTTATTCTTTCCCCATACATCTCTGGGCCAGTCCACAAGCTCATCGCTCAGGCTTTGGTTTTAGCATCATTTTAAGAGGATATATCTGAACTGCCAACGAAGGAACCGGTTCCAGCTGTGCGTTTCTGCCATCTCCTGCCTACATCCCTCGGCTATGCAAACACCGCTCTTGGCATGGGTAGGAAGCTGGACCGGAGGAGCAGTTGGGCAGAAAACCTTTCTGCAAAAAGGGAGTGAAGGAGAGGATAGGACCATCCCTTTCAGCCTGCACTTAAATTGCTGTGCCGTGCCTTAAACTAAGCCTTTCCCTAGCCCTGGGGTCTGCTGAGCTGGGTTTTTATCTGTTGATGTCCAACATGCAGCACCATGAAAACACCCTGAATATGGCCATCCCTCAGCTGCTCTGCAGCTTGGCTTGTTTCAGACACATCCGTGGCAGCTGCAAAGCTGATAGGGAGCAGCAAAACTTCCACTGTGGATTATCAGGAACGCTACCAAAGCATTGCTTAATGCATCTGATATCTCAGCCTGGATAACAGAAGCCGTACAGCCGAGCAAAGAAGATTGGCAACTGTTGCAGGAATTCAGATAGGGGCACCTTGGTAAAGAGGGGAGGAATTGCGTTAACTTCCATTACAGAGCCCGGGGCTGAGATGGATTCTCTCTCTGTCATTGTCCTAAGCACATTATCCCTGAAAGAAAGAGGGTTTCTCTGAATCTGCAATTTTTCTAGGCTTCAGTGTTATTGAAATGTAACTGCTTCAAGGATATCTACATTCTTTACCATCATATGGGTTCTCATCTCATGTAAATTATTTGGCCACTTTTCATTTTAATCCTCCACTGTCATTTTCCACAAACGAGATCATTTGGTTTCTTCACTGAAGGTATTCAGTTGACAGCTGCCCTTTGTCTAGAAAGCAGGATGCCTTTGTAGGATTTACTTGTGCCTGCTATTTTTCTTTTTTTTTTTTCCTTTGAAGTTCATACTGCTTCATATTTTTCATCTGTAGTTTTCAGGAACTCTCAGGTTTGTGAACAGGCTGTGGTTTGTAGCTGTGAAGAGAAATTCAGATGTCCTGAGTTCTCTCCCTGTCTCCTGCAGGAGTACATCTGACTGATTAGAAAAAGAGCTGGAGGCAGATTAATTCACTTGCAGTTTGCAAGAGGAACTGGAGTAAAAAAAATCACAACGTGTTCACGACTTCTACATGAGCAAACCAAACCAATCAATGACGAAGTCTTAATTTTTCTTTAGTGGTTTCTCTATCTTGAAAACCCAGCTATTAGCTACTTCCCAGAAACATTGGGAAGGCTTTAAATGTGGTTTGTGTCATGGCATGTCACCTACAGATCCTATTAAGATCTCAAAATAAGTGAAGGGAGAGAAACATGATGTGGTAGTAGAATGGAGAATTTGGAGGCTGATGATGAAAATCAGCTCTTAGAGTTGCAATCGTGTAATGTTTTCAGTCACTTGTAGCTATGAGACCTTTTCCTTTAAAACAGAATTCCTGCATGTGATCTCTTCTCTGATAAAAAAAGCTGAGAATCTCTGTCAAAGGTTATCACCAAAAAATATGGTGATAGGAAAGATTTTTTTTCAGGAGAAATCCAGGGGCACGTACTTTTTGGGGGAGCCTAAGTTGAGAGTTGAACAAGTCCATAGGCAGCTTCAGTGCATGAGGGCAGGAGGAAGCATCTCATGAACATGGATGAGGAATAAGCCAGTTGGTGGAAGGAGAGGAAGGTACTAAGATTACTGCACCAACTACAGAAACTAAATGTACCTATTCAGGTAGTTCCCTTCCAACCCTCCTCTGATACTTCCTTAGCTTTCTAGTCTTCATGAAAGAGTCTTGTTTACCTAAGGGAGCTGCCTGAAAACTTGTCAAATTTTTAGTATTATTTCATAAAGCATGGTGTGGGGATGAAAACAGTTTCAGATTTTCAAGCAGGGATCAACGTTCTTGTAGAAGCTGTCAGATATTTACATTAAAAGATACTTAAAGAAAATGCTTAAGAAGATTGGATCGAAATATATTTTTCCATCAAAATGAAAACACTTTTAGTTTATTCTGTCTTCATGTGTGTAGATATGAATTACTGTTTCAATTGAGAGTTTTTCTCAATCACAAAAATGGTCGAAATACACAAAGAAAACTTCCTCATTTACCTTAAGAGATGTCTTATTCATTGTCCAGTTCTGAAAGTTAAGAAGAGATTTCATGTTATCTCAGAGAATTGTAATCCTGACCTAAGTTTTGTTATTAATAATAAATGTGACCTTTTTGTTGTTTGTGCCAACCAAAGTGTATGGCACTCAGTGGCTTGCTAAAAGCCTAGTGTTTAACTACATGCCAAGAGAAAGGTCATCCGTGGCTCTTGCATTGTCTTGTCTTGATTAATTGGTGCCTGTTTCTTGCATCAACATAAGGATGGGCAGTTCAGATGTACACCGTTTCTTGGATTTTGCATCTTCTGTCATTTCTTCAGTGAAGTTGAGCATTGTCTAGCATCTCTGTGACCACAGACCATCTAGATCCGTAATGGCACGTGATACCAGAGTTTTACCCTTCGGTTTTAGTACTTCATCGTATAGATCCATCAGTTTGTCTAATTTAATAGCATTTTGTTGCGTGGTGTTTGTTCTTGACTTCTGACGAATATCCATAAACAAAGGAAATAATGTTTGGCAAAGGGAGTCCATAAAATACCTAAATTTGCTGAGTTAATTTTTGTTCGCATTGTGATGACTTGGAGTCCTGACCACAACTCCAGTGCACATGATATAGTCATATAAATAATAGTCCTGACTGTCCTTTATTTCGTGGCACTCAGAAGAGGAAATGGTTCTCGTCTGTGGGCAGAGAACGGAGTCTTCTATTTTGTAGGTGGGATGCTGAGGCACAGTCATGAGACAATTGCACTAACTACAAGAAAAAGCATTTTCTAGGCTGTTTTCCAACTTTCCCTTCTCCAAAAATGCTTTCTGCTGAACATCACACCTTTAAGCAGGAATTTTCAAGTTTACATGGGTACATATATCACTATAAAAGATATAATAATAGAAAGGATGATACCTGAAAGAGGAAAGAATATACTTTTAAAAATGCCATGCCCAGGAATTTAGGGTTATTTCTGGGGTGAGAAGAAGGTCTCTGGTGCAGGGAATGTCCCTGCTGGTGGCAGTGCCAGAGAGAGAAGTGCTCTGTACTCAAAGCTTCCAGTAACCTAAATGTAACCAGGTGTTTTCTTCACATCTAGTGGCGAAATCTCAGCTATTTTTCAGAGGAGGTTCAAGCCTAGTGGGAATTACAGTTCTGGGCAGACTCTCAGGACCTACTTCGTAAAAGCAACTCTGTGAGGTCCGGGGAAGACGTAGATGTTTATTTGTAAATATGATTGCCTCCAATGCCCAAATTAGTAGCATAGACATAGCCTGCCTATCATTTGGTGAAAATGTAGCTGTTTCTGTGGTTTCATTTGCTCTCCAAGCTGCCAAATCAAGTGGAAGTACATTAACAGTGCAACTAGCAGTGCTAATGTGTGATTTCTCTTAGTGAATGAAGAGCAACTTGGAAATAGCACTGCGTCTGTGGGCATAGCTGTAGCTGAAAATAACACTGGGAACAACAGGGTGAAGTAGTAGTACGTAGAATTCAAACCTAATGTCCAAAAATTTGTATTTCCAGTGGATGGTTCTAAGCTGGAAGTGAAAGAGTGGGATCTGCATTAGCACCACTTATTCAAAGGAAGGTTGGAAAGAACCAATTGCTATGTGACCGGAGGGCATGTTTCCACAGAGAGCAACTGTGCTGGGGCAGATCCACCAGAGGAGAAATATGACTGTGGAAAATAATAAATGCCTAATAATGCCTAACTCTCCTACTAGCAAATGGTCTACAATTAAAGGAAAACCGTAGGATCATTTAGGTTGGAAAAGACCTTCAAGATCGTAAAGTCCAACCATCCAGCTAGTCCAGAGCAGCTGTCCAACATCTGAACCTGCTGCTGATCAAAGTTGATCAAAGAATTCTCAGGATTATGTATTATGGACAATCTACAGAAAAATGGAGTAGTCCCTGCCTGTGCCTTGCTTATCAGAGTCCATTGAAGTAAACAGGACTCTGTTTGGTGTTTTTAATGCGAATCTGATAAGATCTGTAGAATGTAAATCAGTTCATTAAAATTTTTAAAGCACTTAAACTGGTTTTTCTTTTACTTCATTTAACTTTTATAGGATGTTAACTGCATATAAAGTACAATAAAATCACAATTTCTCAGAAAAATACTGTTAAAATATGATATAGTCAGAGTATGTTGTTTTGGGGTAGATCTAATTTTTTTTTCATTGTGATTTAACAAAAAAGACTAGAAATCTTACCGTATTACTGTGTAGTTTTGTCTGTACAATATTAATAACATCTGTCTAAATCCACAATATTTCTGTGTTTGTGTGTAATATATATTGTATATGTGTGTATATATTAACCTAGTGATCAAAATAAACACTGAACGGCTCTTTCATTTGTAGGACACTGCCTGAGCTTGGGGTGAGAAATTAAAAAAGAAAGTAAATGGTAGTTAAAAAGGCAGAGGCATGGCCTATGAGGTCTTGTAACAAGATGCTTCGGTTGACAGTCGTAACTCCGATATTCGTGGCGTTGCCTCCTTTGTTGTATCTCCTACTACGATATTCCGAATGCTGAGGTGATGCTGCAAATGCTGAGATAACATTCAATTGTCTGAGGCATTTGGGAAGTTTCCAAAGAGTGGGTATGAGTGCATGCTGATACTACCATATGCATATAAAGGTTGACATAAAATTTACCGCGTCTGTATTATCTCTGTAAGAGTGATGCATAAACTAGCAGTTGACACCTTCTAGTGAAGCTGCTTTGGAGCATTCATGCTCTGATTTCTGAAAAAAACTTTTTTCTTTCCCCTCCTTGCAGTTACTTCAATGAGAATCAATATCCTGACGAGGCAAAGAGAGAAGAAATTGCAAACGCCTGTAATGCAGTTATACAAAAGCCAGGTGAGGAGCTGATCACGATGTCTTTTCCAAAGGCAACTGCAATTAGATTTCACCATCTCCTGCTAAACTCAGCGAATCTCATTTTATGGCTATTACTAACAATTTAGGGTTCTCAACTAGTTGTAGGTTTCTTCTCGAGCATTCCCTGGCTTGCGTAGCTGCCATACTTGGATGAACATGAAAATCAATGCAATTTTCAGCCCTAAATGCCTATGTCTGAAACTTAAATTCCCACCAGTTGAGATATGAAATACAAGTTTGTGCAACTGAACATTTCATTTATACAGCATTGCTATGAAAATAGACATGTTCTGAAAGGCTTTCATCCTTCAAGGTCAGTTATTTCTAAGTACTTCTTCAAGCACTTAGTGATCTGAGAATTTCATTGCACTCCACCAAAGTGGGTTTTACTGGCTCTGTTTTACAGATGGGAAATCTTAGGTTCACAGACTGAGACCTGGTGGAGATCATGCAGCAGGTCCTGGGAGGACTAAAGAACACAGCTTTCCTATCTTTCAGTGTTCTTTATAATTTCTAGACGGGGCTCTCATGTTAGAATCTTTGTGTTAATGGAGGACCTCGTATTTGGGTCAGCAAGTTGCATTTTCCCTGTTCCTTGAGAAGTCATACTTGGGAGAGCAGCAGCAATGTTCAGTGAGCTCACGCTCAGGACACACCTGCCCTTGGTTAGTTTTACCAAAGATTTGCATAGTTTTCAGAACCTCTTTGGATATATTTAGATTTTATATAACCAGAATAAAAATGAATGCAAAACAAAGCTACGTATGACTCCTGAATGCTGAGGCAGTCACAGAATAGCACAGAATCGTAGAGCAATTTAGGCTGAAAGTGATCATCTGGTCAATAAGGAGCATCTTAGAATAGGCTGCTCAGGGGCTCTGCCTCATTCAGTTTTGAATATCTCCAAAATCAAAGTTTTTCCCACCTCTCTGAAACCCTGTTCCAATGCTGAGAGCTCTCATGGCAAAATACATTGTCCTAACAGCTAGTCAGAATTCCCCTTGTTGCAACTTTTGTGTTTCCTCTTGTCTTTTCATGGTGGAAGCAGAAGGATCTAGTGGTTGGAGGACCAGAGTTCAGGTTTTTAGTGCTGGCAGTGCCACTGGTGGGTTTAGCAACTTCGAAGGTGCTTAAAAGGTGTGTCTCAGGATGCGTAAAATATTGAGTGGTACAGATACACAGCATTAGGGAACAGCATAGGTATCTATTTCCAGAATTTTCTTTCTTTCACTCGTTTCATCTCTCCTTACTTACTGAAGTTTGTAGATGCTGATTGCTGCAATTAGATGACTTTCATAGACTGAATAAATAAACTTTGAGAAAGTCTGAAGCACGCGGTGGGGGCTTCATCCCTGTGTAGGCTGCAGAGGACTGAAAATGTTATCCTGAACATCCTGAATAGTGTTAGGGCCAGTTTCCATCATGTCCCTGCAATGCTGGATCCCTCCTGTCTTCCATTTTTATGCTGATGATCAAGAAAAGGCATTATTTGCTGTAGCTGGGTGGTGGTGGTGGTTGGATTTCTAATGGTTTAAGTGTAACACTCTAGTGATCTGGTTTCCAGCATCCCCCAGCCTCTTCTCCCAAAAGATAGAAGGCGTCCTGGCAGAATCGAGAGGCTGTGATTAGTGCTGTGGGAGCACAATAGCAGCGGCTGGTGGAAAAGAAGGAAAGCAGATCAAGGGAGGGGGGCAAAATTCCTTCCTTCAGTTTGCTGCTGCTGAGGAAAACACGTCATTGAACTGTACCCTCACGGCACATAGCAAGAAAACTAGCCCAAGGGTATGCAATTTGTGGCAGGGCTGTGAATTGAATTTGAGTTTTTTGAATCTCAGTTTTGTGCTTGAACTAGAAAAGCAGCCCTCTATTCTCCCACGGCTCTGGATCTGGGTGATTGAAGCTGCAAAGAAATTCGCGTATTTCAGATTTTAAAAACAGAAGAAAGGCTACTTTGTTTTTAGAGAGATATTTGGCATTTATTACCATAGCATCTGGGCACGGTATTCTGGTTTGCATAAAATTCTCTTCATTCTCAGTTATAATAACTTGTCAGTGCTGTCTGTATTTCAGGAGTTTATCAGATGTATAGGGGTAGTTTGCCTATCTCTGGAACCTGGTGAGCACAATCTTTTATTATTTTTTCCCCTGTTACTTTCATAGGAAAAAAGTTATCGGATTTGGAGCGAGTTACCTCCCTTAAAGTGTACAATTGGTTTGCCAACAGAAGAAAGGAAATCAAGAGACGAGCCAATATCGGTAATGTATCAGAGAGCCTGCTTTCAAGGTTCAGTACATAGACTTGCTCAGGAGAGATGGAAATTATGTGAGATTATATTAATGACGATACTAGAGGCTCCAACATTCTTAATAGAAATGTGGAATCATTTTTTAAAAAAGAAATCTTGCTGTTCCAGATTTTTTCTCAAGTATGGGTAGGAATTTAATTTATGAAATTCCACCATCAGTGCAGGAAAAATGAAGCAGTTATGAAGTTTTACTGTAAGACTGGTTTTTAAAACCAAAATAAGCATTTTGCTAGTGGAGGGAGAATCATATTTCCCTATGCTCAGGCTCCTTGGGGTATCCCCAAATAAAATCTGAAATAAAACTTGAAAATATCTGCATGGGAAATAAGGGAAATGGAGACTACTGCGAGTTCAGAACCTTAGTGCGCTGTTGAAATGAGAAGTGGTGGTTGTGAGGAGCTTTTATGGGGTTGTAAGTTTCCTTGTGTCTGTGTCCCATTGAAATGCACTTGTTTTTTCAGCCAAAATGTGGGGTTGTCTTTCTTACTGCCATCCCTGAGACCCCACAGGGATCTAAGAGTCCAGATGAGTTGTTTTACATCTCAGATACAGCCACTAGGACCAAAGGTTCTGCCGCAAGCCAGCTTTTTATTCTGGTTACACCTGTGCTCCTTATTGCTTTCCGTGGGGTTGCACAGTGACAAGTGGCTGGAACAAAGTCATAATTTTTGCTTGATGATCAGGATAAAACAAAAGTCACTTCACAGAGTTAGCCCTGCGGGTTCTTTGCTCGAATACCTCATCGTAAGGAAATTAGAAGCAGCTCTGAACTTCTAAGTAGACCTTCTAATGTGGATAAGAACAAGGCATTCTAATGAGAATAAGCTCACATTAGCAGCCAAGGCTTGACAAACTTCTGTAGTGTGTGCAAAATTTCATGCACGCACGGAGGTACTGTGCAGAACTGAATTTGCAAGGTGTAGACGAGCGCAGATCCGTATCTGCCTGTTGTTAATTAGTATTTTTGCAAATGTCAAGTGTGTTATGCCATCTTGCTGGCTGCGGCTTTTTGCTGTAGTTGTTCTTTCTGCAGCATTTGGTGTAGTACTGAAACTTCATCTAAATTTATTTTTTTTAAATGAAACCTGTCGGTTGAACTGGGGGGGAACAAAGCAAAGGTAGTCAAAGATGGGTGGAATTGGAGCTTTATGTGTACTGTATGTTATCTGTACTGTATGGGGAGGAGGGTTGGAAAGAGATTGGAAAGAACTAAAGGGAGCTTTAGATGCATGGATCCTGCTGGAAGATGAAGATGTATTGTTTTTAAATCCCTTAAGTGCTTTTAAAAATTTCTCCATCTATTTTCAGACACTCCCCGCCCCCCTCAAGTCCTGCCAGTCCAAACTATGTGGGAAGATCTACAGGGAATGCCTTTGCCACTCCAGTGCATTAGAAATTAAGCTAATTTCTAATAGGACTGGCTGGAAAACAAGGATTCTTACTCGCAAACAAGTCTGTTAGTTGGCAGGGAAGGATTTCAGGCAAACCAGTATCTGTACATGTGCTACCTTCCCAAATACTGGAGAGTGAAGAGGAAGAGGCTAAGAACTAACTCTGTTCTTCCAGTTATTCTAACTTCTTGAAAAAAAAAAAGTTACTTTTAATTACTCTAATGCATCAGATAAATTAGGGATCCATTTGCTTTTTTCGAAGAAGCAGCAATCCTGGAGAGCCATGGAATAGATGTACAGAGTCCGGGAGGTCATTCCAACAGTGACGACGTTGATGGCAATGACTATTCAGAGCAGGTAAGCCTCGTGGCTCAGCCGCGTGTCCCCAAATGGGAGAGTTACCGTGACACATGAAGGAGGCTCTCTGCCTCGTACAAATCAGATGTCTCTTGTTCTTGTTTTGTTTCGTTGTAATTGTAATGGGGAAAGTGGAAGAGCACAGCTCCCCTGTTTGAATGTGTTGAGCAACCAGTATTCACCCACACGGATTTGTTGTCATACAACAGGACACTTGGCAAGTACGCAATGGGGAGGAGGAGGGAAGATGTTCAGAGGGAGGCAGAGAAGCAGAGAAGGTAGAAGAAGACAGGAGGATCTGCTCCAAACAAGCAAGTTACACCATTCACGCCACACGCAATGTATGAAAAATGTTAGGAGAGTGTTAACTCACCCAGTGCACCATGCATAACTTGAGCTCTCCTTCCCCCTGGCACCGTGCTAGTTATCCACCCTCCAGAAAGGATGTACAGGTCTTTAACAATTGCTCCAATATACCAGGCACCAACATGCTTCCCTGCAAAACTAGGCATGTGTGTTCCTCTCTCACCTTTTCTTTCTTTCTGCAAGAAATGTCTTCGTTATAGTCTGTTACAGCTGTTGTGAGTTGCTTATCTGGCACCCAGACACGTGCACCAGTAAGCCCCTGCCCGGTATGCTTTCTAAGCCCTTTTGTCAACCTTGCCACAGGGTACTGAGCACCCTCCCGTGAGTTGCTGAGCTCCCTGTGCTTGCCTGTGGGAGCACCCTTCAGGAGTGGCGCAGGATCAGTCCCTAAGATGCTGACAGACAAAGTGGGAAGGGTGGGGGGGAAGGGATGTGATGAACTAAAGCTTTATTTGGCCCCATACCTGCTTCCTATTGTTCTGCGACAATGTGCCACTATTTGGATTGTTTACATATTATCTGTCTTTATTTTTTTTTCTTTTTTGCATTTTAACTCTTGCCTATTCTCTATTTTTCTTGGTTATTTTTAACCCTTGACAGCAACTTCTTTTTTAAATTCTCTAGCAAAAGAATACCCCTTCCCGCACTCTGAGCCCTCACCTACCCTAAAGTTGGTGACCCTTCCTTCACACACCTTCCAGACAGGTATTGCATCCCCTTCCCAATTTTCCCTCAGGTGTCAGTGTTAGCCCAAACCCATCAGGGATATGTGCGCTTGGCACCACTGGACTTGTTGAACAGTTCATTTACTTGGTTCTGGCTTTGATATTAGCTCTGTTCTGTGCAATGCCCAACACCTGGGGTGGGCAGATTGTGTTTTAATTGACTCATTTGGGAGAAATAGATACGTCTCCCTCTGTAGGGGCTACTGGTGGAGCGTAGTAGCAACGAATGTCCTGGAACGAGTCCCCAGCAGCCTTGGCTGGGGCCCAGTACGACAGATACCTGGCAGAGGTGTTCCCAGCCGCTCGGCTTTGATGGGTATTAAGAGGGCCTTAATAGGTCATCGCCAGTAGATTTGGTGGAACCAGCCTTGCTAGCTCTAGATGATGAGAGTCTGCTCTGTGACCGTTAGAAAATATTTTGAAACTGCTGTTGAGTGCAGTTAATTCCTTATCAGTTAGATCCAGGAACTGGATACTGAGATGAAGGGTTATCTAGACGCCCAAACTGTATTTTTATTTGTGTGTTGTCCAAAATGCTTTGAAAACAGAAATAAATTGGAAATTAAAATTTAAAGATCTTAGTTTAGAGTCCTTAAAACTTACATTTCTCACTAACCTAGCTGGGTTCCTCTACAAAGTATAATTAGGCATTAGCAGATTAAATGGCAAGCTCTCTTGATGACCATTTAACATCCCTTAGCTGTTAAAACCATAAAATCTGTTTTCCACAGTAGCTCTTAAACTCTAGTAAACTTCAAAATACCAAGTTCATCCAAATATTAATGAAGTGACTAGGACTCTGAAACTTCGTATTTCTTACCATGGTAAAGATTACTGAGATGACATCCCAATATTTGCCCTATATTTGTTGGAAATGAATGCATTCCTTTAAATAACTTAGGATTTTACCAAATCCTGTCTCTTCTGTCTCCCTCAGCATTTGCCACCTGTCATCTTAATTTAAAAACATGTAATGCACATTTTAGAATTTAAATTTTGCATGTTCATTGCTTAACGGCTGTTGGAAGGCTGATAAATGTTTATCATTTCCTTTCTGTAAAAATAATAATGGCAAAATCACTGTGTTCACTATTAGTGCCTCGTTTTAAAGAGAGGAAACACCACGATTTTGCCCAGCGTCCCAGATGAATTTATTTGACAGCTGAAATTAGTTTTGAATATTGCTCGTTCTCATTCCTATTATTTTAAACCAAGCTCTATTTCTGATTTAGACTAAGAAACATGCCCACTTCACATAAAAATTATGTTAGAACAATCAGACTTTAGGTCTGATAATCTGTGGCTATTATGTACCCATGGAAGTTAACCCCTCTTGCACCTTGATTTTAAAAATTTCATTGCAGTCCTGTAGCATCAGCTTCCCCTGTATTAATTTTGCTTACCAAGCATCATAGTCATCAGCACAGTGGTCCTTCTACAGCTGAGAGACCACGCTCTTTAGAAAATAAGCACGAAGAAATACATGGCACTCAGTTCAGTGAACTGGCGAATTTGGCAGGATGTTCACCCAGATATTTGAATTATGGTAGTTCCAGTCCCCTGCAATCCTTGCACTGTTTTCCTTACCTGTCTAGGAGGTTTTCAGCATCTTTTTCGCAGTTCCCGTGTGAATTCAGTTTCTTCATGGGATACTGCCTCAGACCAAAGGCTAAGCTAGGTTTGTTTCCTATCTCTGAGTGAGGTCAGTAACAGTATTTCAGGAAAAAGTATTTTTAAAGAATAGGACAATTATAGACTGATTTTATTATAGTAGCTTCCAGGTTCTGGAAGGCAGTAGTTTGGAGGAACTTCCTGAGCCAGGCAGTGTATCCACTTCCTTTTTGATAGTTACCAGTAGACAAATTTTCCATGAACTTATCTAACCCCACTTCTTAAAGCCGTTTTTACTTTTGGCTAATCTAAAAATCAGTGAATCCTACAACCGATCTGTGATAAGTGAAGAGCTGCTTCCTGTCGCTGCTCCGGAATATATTATCTCATCATTTCAGTGAGCACCCTTGCTTATTAGAAAGTCAGAAGTAGTGAACAATTGGTCCCTATTTACTGATTATTTGTAATAAGCATTTACCATATCAACCATCAGCCATTTCTTTTCCAAGCTGAGGAGTCTAGGTCTATTTATTCCCTCCTTGTAAGGGAGCCACCCCGTGCCTCTGTTCCTCCTGGTTGCCAATCTTGCTACCTTTTCTAGTTCTGCTATCTCCTCTTTAAACGGGATGACCAGAACTGTATGCAGTAGTCAAAATGTAAGCACAGCATGAATTTGTGCAGTGGGTAATGGTTTCTGCCTTAGTTTTGTTTCCTGACATATGTTGTATATCACTTTTATCTTTATAATTTAGTATTTTTCTCCAAATATTCTCCCCTCCCACCCTTTGCCTTAAATTTATTTCTCGAAAATCAGGTGCGTCACCCCATGCCCTGCTTACCTTTGTCTGCACAGTGAGGGAAATCAGTCCTAAGTCAATTGTGTGAATTCCTTTCATGTTGTACCCCCTGCAACAAACGTGCAGTTTGCTGCCCCTAGTCCATTATTTATACCCTAGCTTTTTTCCTGCTGGTTTTCTGCTTGTGGAGTAACCACGCTTCTCTTTTCTCATTTCCGCCCGCGCAGGATGACAGCACTAGCCATAGTGACCACCAAGACCCCATCTCGTTAGCCGTGGAAATGGCAGCGGTAAACCACACCATCTTGGCATTGGCCCGGCAAGGAGCCAACGAGATCAAGACAGAGGCTCTAGACGACGACTGATACGAAGAAGGGGGAGGGTCAGAGCGAGAAGTAACTTAGTTTTAGACGTAGCACCTTAGCAGACTTTCCTCGGTCCTTAATATGTGTTCTTACAGTATAACTTTGCAGTTTCTTGTACGTCAGTTAGCTGTTAGGGTCTTGTTCTGTGAAGATGGCATGGTGCCCTCAGCCTTTGCATATACTCTCTCAGTATTAATTCCCAATAAATAATCAATCAACCAACCAACCTCCCTCTCCCAGCCCCAGTGGCTAGAAAAATCTTGCTGCTCTGTCTTAGCATTCAAAGTGCTTCCAGGTATTTTAGACAGTCCTCAATTACAAGTCTTAGGCTACACTTAAAATCTTGGATACCCTTAGAGATTGTGTAAAAATAGTCTGTATGCTTTTCCTTCTCTGAGACTGAAAGGATGCAAGCTGAGGTAGTGGCACAGGGTCGATGGACACCAGATTGGGATTATCAACAGAGAGTAAAAAGAACACTAGAAACCCCACTTCAGCATGGGAATAAATGATTTCCAGCTGCAATAAGCTGTGCCTCACTGGTCATACAGTGACTTGATATACTTTTGGGTGCTGTGCTGAGAATGTCCATTGGAAACACATTCACATATTTTGGTTGATGTTCACATATTCAACACAGACATCCTCTGCTCTCACAAGCTGCGTGGCTTAGTGGATAAGTACTGCCTTCTGCCTCTGGGACCATGATTGAAGCCCAGCCTGGGATCATATGAAAAATGAGCTGAATGTCTAATGGACAACAGTCCACTTCTCAAAACCACTATTCATTATTTGGCATGGCTAGCAGTGCCTGCTCAGAAGAGGTCTAGACTCTATTGATCTGTCACTAACAAGTTCACTTTTTATTCTTCCTCTCACCTTTTCTGTCCCCACCCTACTCCCCTCTCCACTTTGCCACTTTCAAAAGCAATGTTTTCCAGGAAGGTATTAAGGTCATGAAATGGGTGAGTGAATTTTTACACGTCTGTGTAACTAATGCCTACACCCCAACTAGCCTGAAGGGTTATTGGAGAACTTTTGCATCTGACCTTTGCTAGTTAACCATCATAGCATAAATATTCTCCTAAATATGAACTTTTGTATTTGCTTAAAGGCAGGAGGATCTCTTACCTGAGAAATGGGGTGTGAATGTTTTGTGTTCTCTTTACTCTGTCCTTGTTAAGATGTGAGAAAGCTATACTGCTACGAGCAATTTAATTAATAATTGGAAGCCATACTGATAATGGATGTGGTAATATTTGTAAAGCAAACCTACTTTAAGTAGCAGAAACTAATGGAATTGTTTTCCTTGATCATATGTAGCACTTTTGTTACTTTTTTCTTAAAGATATTTATATTTGATAAGTCTTTTTTTTATCATTTGAGAATTCAAAATGCCAAACAGCAAACTTGCATTACAGAGTCACCCTGCGATCACCTTGTCATCTAGTATCTAAATGATGAACTGTGTGTGCATCTAAGAAAATTACATCTGCTGGCATTGTGTGGAAATGATCTCCTGGCATCCTGATAAAATGATATGTTGCTGCCGGTAAGAGGAAACATTTCAATGGAAACAGCACGGGAAGTGTTAGAGACGGGCAGGACTGTGTTACGTTTAAAAAAGAAAAAAAAACTATGTAAATTTTTGTATATAGATATATAAAAATTTGCATAGTATTTCCACAACATTCCATTTTTTACGTTTACGTGGGAATAGCTTAAGAGGGGAAAATAGCTTAATTTTGAAGGATGGTCTTCCTTTTTCTCTCGTCCACTTCTGAAGGTGGAGGGGATGAAGGGAAGTTGCAATTACTTGGTTTGTTCTCATCCTCCCTCCCTTCCTCATGCATAGCTCTCTGATAGCATTGTGAATTCCTAAAATGTGGTTCCTCAGCACGTTTTTAGGCAGCCTAAACCCCTTCAAGGTGTAGGCTAACTAGATCATCTTTACATCTGTTAATCTTGCAAAAATTGCTTAGGTAAGTGTGGAGGAGATTTTGTGCTTTCAGAGGGCACAGAGTTGGCACCTCTTTGTCTCCGTAACTTCGAAGATAAATAGGTAGAGCTTGGCCTCGTCTTTCATTTATGGATTTCATTGGAAAATGTATGTGCTTTCCTTAGGTATAGATCACTGAAGCAGAATGAAGCCGTCTTTTTCTGTTTTATTGCAGTTCTTGAGTAGGCAAATTCGTAAGTAGCATCAGGGCAGACTCAGGAAAAAAAGGAATTGGATCAGCTACCATTGCACCATCGTAGTTTTTTACTTAACGTGTGTATGAATGTTTTGGTACTAAGGAGTGAAAGGACGGGAGGAGAGCTTTTCTTTCTATTTTTGCACAGCAGAATGATCGAGCAAACTATAGCCTTAGTGGAATTTTACCTTCTTATTCATACTACAGTCACACACCAAGCTGACAAGCAACATCCACGATTTATAGTAAGGAGATTTTAATAATCGATGGCCTCTTTATGTTGGGATTGCCACCACCATTTGTTCTGGCTGTTTCATTTTAAAAAGAACAGGCTCAAACTGTTGGACAGCCGCAATTTTAAAAGAAATATTGCTTACTATAGCATCTTAAAAAAAAAGTCATTGTTTCAAGCACTGCCTTTTTAAAGCAATAGGAAAGAATAAAAATAGTACTAAAATATCCATGTCCTGATTGTTGGTCCATGTGATGCAGGATCAAAGTAACACCACTAAAATTGTATGTCTGTACCATCTCATGTAGAATAATCTGGCCTTAATTCTGTCTGTCAGTGTCAGGTAGCTGCTGGTCTCATCATGCATGAATATCCAATATGAAGGTTAAACAGATAAACCACTTATGAACAACGGGAGATTGCCAGATTCTCCTTGTCTGTAGCTTCCAGGTATATATCAGTTTGCTGCTCTCCCCCAGCATCCTCTCACCAGAGGAAATAACAAATGACTTAACTAGGCAATTAGTTGTCCTAAAAAAAAAATAAATTAAAAGATTTCCATGGCATGTTTCATTTTTTTCACGTTGGTTTGCACCTGTCTACAAAAGGTACGAGGAAAGAGTGAGACATCAGGATGCTCACGGCAGCCTATTTCCTTTATTCTGAAAGCTCAAAATGGACAATTTGCAGTTGACTAAATATTTTCTGGTTTGACATGAATTAGCCTAAATGGAACAGATGCTGGTGCGATGATTTCAGAAGAACTGCACCTTGATTAGATCTAGAGTAATTGGGAGAACTGGTGGAGAAAGCATCCCAGGATTTAGACTTTGTTCTAGGTTTTCTGCTGTAGTATGGGAAGTTGTCTTTGTCTTTCTGGATCTGGATTTTCTTGATAACTGAGCCTGTTTAGTTTTTTTGTCTGTTTTGTAGCATTGCAATTCACTGGCAGTTTGTTGTAGCCAACCAGGAGTTACTGCAGTTCGTTCTCACGTGGATTCCCTTGTAATGGATCTGGTGGCAGGCTGGATCTACCTTTTTGTTCTGTGAATAGAGAAGAAATCTTTCAATATGCTTCTTTTCTGTGATGGGCACAGATTGCTTTTAACTTTGTAGGGTAAACTTTGGCTGTTATTTTGTGGCCGATAAAGTCCTTATACTTGAGTTGTTGTCTCTAACAGTCTTCTTAACACAACAATTTCTACCTCTACTTCTTTTTTTGGTTTTGTTTCGAATTCTCCATGTCTTTTTCCTGAAGTATGAGATCCCAGATACTTACAAAAGCAGTATGAGTTGGAAAAAAATAACATACAAAAACATACAAAAAAATAGGAGCAAACAGACATATTATCCATTGATGTCCTAGAGTTGTAGAGCCATCTAATACACTATAAGCATAGATACTGGTCCAGCATGATCCCATTACTCATATGTTGGACGTGAACAAGTTGGTCATGAGTCAGCAGCGTGCCCTTGCAGCAATTAAGGAATCTCATTAGGAAGAGCTGTCAGCAGGTCAAGGAAAGTGATTAGGCCCCTCTGTTCATCACTTGAGAGAGCACATCTGGAGTATCGTGTCCAGTTTTGGACAGGAGTGAGTCCATCGTAGGGCTGCTGAGATGCGAGGGCCAGAGCACATGTCACGTAATGAGTGTTGAGAGAGCTGTTTTTTTTTTTCAGGCTGTTCTGGGGAGATCTTATTTTGCTTTTGAACTGTCTTAATGGGTAGTTTTAGAGACAACAGAGCCAGGCTCTTCTCAGAGGTGCGTAGTGAAAATATTAGGGGTAGTGGGCTCAAATTTCCATCAGGAGAATCCCAGATGAGTATAAAGAGAAATATTTTCACACTGAGAGTGCTAGAACAATGGCCCAGAAACGCAGTGGAAACCACGTCCTTGGGCATATTCAAAACTCAACTGGACAAGATTGGGGATTGGATTAGAGACCTCCAGGTCTCTTCTGCCCTAATTTATTCTATGACTCTGTGTAAGCCTGCTCAGGTCAAGGAGTTTGATCCATACGTTTTCACTTGTTTAATGAAATTCTGTTAGCTTGTTTTTTTTTTTTTTTTAATTCTTATTTTTTATTTTGCCTATTCATAAAAAGTTATCTCATGTATTCTCCTAATAGAGATGAGCTTTATTTGCAGGGTCTGGCTACAGGTTCTAATCAAGCCATAAATCAAGTAATAAATGTCATTAATTATTTGCTCTGTTTACACAGTTCTTCAGGGATATTTTAATGATTTTGTTTGTTTCATTGGCTTACATCAAACTGGTAAGTTCTCCATGTTTTTGTAACACTTGCGCTGCAGATTCCTTTTTGCCTTTGAGAGGATTTTTCATTGTCTTGCTGCTGTGAGTGTAGACTTGAAAATTTTCACATAGCTGAACATATTAGAGGAAAAAAATTATTTAAATTAAGCCCACTGGTGACTACTATGATAAGCTAGAAATTTTTGGTTCAGTAGATCTTCAAAGAAGATCTGGTCTGGTATGTTAGATCTTCTATACTTAGAGCTTTATGTTATTTCCTTAAGTGTTTGCTGTTGGACACTGCTAGGAAAAAAAAAAAAAGAAAAAAACAGAACAACAAAAATATACTCTACTAGACAGATTTTAGGTCTGATTTAGATGTTATTTTGAAAAGAACTCATGATGGTGTTTGCCAATACGGAACAGCACAGAATCATTATCCCAAGCATGACTCCTGCCTTTAAGGTGCAGAGGAACATGGAGATGAGTTCAAGATTTTCAGTTCCCCTACGTGGTGTAACGGTTTTCCTTCACAATGAGTTGCTGCTTGCAAAGAAGTAAAATGAAAGCATCATGCTGGCCTTTCACCTGGGTCATTGAGTCACGCAGAGACGCATGGCAGTTGTAACAGGATTTCATAAGGAGAAGGTTCTTTATTTTTTACGTAGATAAAACCAGCAAAATTGGTAAGAGTTTTCAAAACTCAAAAATGCTGCCCCTAATGCATTTAATACAGGATTTTGTTTCACTGTGTGTAATTTCAACACTGTTGCAAATCTGGATTCACACATTTCTCTGTAAATTACTAAGATTCAGAGATAGATTTTGCCCAAAGTACTGTGGGCAAACTGTGGATGTTTTTTTTTTGTTTGGTTGGTTTTTTCCTTTCTTTTCTTTTGGATATATATATACTTTCCCCCCATTTATCCCTGGAATTCTCCTTATTTCAGATAATAATTTTCTTACCATAAGGTTTCTGTTCCTCTTCCTACCCCAGCCACATCACTGTGTAGCCCTCATTCCCCAGGGTTCATCAGCTTTTTTCAAGTTCGTTGGATAATTACCAGCAAATTCTACTTTTTTATGTCAAAATAAACTTTGCTTCTATTTTAGACAGGGCTTCCCACCCAAGTAGCTCTTGCACTCTTTGAAGTTACTTGACTTGGTAATATTCTTTTGAGCGAAATCTTAAGCTTGTAGGCAATAATCTTGAGTTTAGTGTAGCATTTGTTTTTTGGCAGGAATTTTTGTTGGCAAGATTGGTCTTGAAAAAATGTGCTCTGTGTCATTGACCTAACATATGCCTCTTCTTATTAGACAGCTGTAGATTGTGCGTGTGTGAATTAATGCCTCTTAGTAGGAGTATTCAGGTTTGTATCACGATACTGGCTAATTGAATGGAAGTTCATGGAGTCAGGCATTTTCACTGTGACTTCTTGGAAGGGAAGGTTGATGACCTGGCCAAAAGTACCTTGCAGTTTCTAAGGAGAAGAGTTGCGGAGACATTTCAAAATAAAACTTTCCCCCTTGGGCCTTTTTGCAGCTAGGATTTTTTCTCAGGACCTTCCTTGAGTTGGTTACTGGCCAATGGGCATTTGGCAAGCTGAAAAGCATAGCCCCAAACCCTTGATTTTAGTTTCTGCGAGTGTCTTCTAATTTATAGGCTTTGAACTGTCCAATTAAAGATATTGCACATTAATGACACGAGGCATTCTAGAGATGGCAGCTATAAATTCAAATTTAAAATACACAAAAAATTATTTTTCTCCTTTGGGTGAAATGTGTTATAACTGCAAAAGTGGACGTGGTCATTCTGAGGGCTGTCGGTAAGCCGACAGCATTTTGATACTGGTTTTTGTCCAGCAAATACAAAGAAAATGAAATAAATGCAAGTATTCTCAGTGGCACCAGTGAAACAAATGTAAGGAGAAAAATTCAAACCTCTGAAGAGTTGTTCATGGCTAACCTTGGCCTTAGGTTTTGCCACATAAAAATAGCTTGGGATTGTTTGTGCCTGTTTTCGCGCAGGTGATGCAGTAGCTATGATGGCATTGGCACCGTTACAGCAATCGGGACAAACTGCTCTGCTTTTGGTAAGGTCACACACCCTGTGAAAATCCAGGTCGTACTTTAGCTTGTACTGACTGGGAAAAGTAGAGAAATACATTTTGCTCTTTCAAGATACCATCTGCGATGTCTGCGAGGTGCTTATCGGCGTAGTAGTTGGGCGGTATGTCAAGGATTTGCCATTTTAGGTTGGTGAAAACTCCCCAAACTCACTTTAAATGCCCCTTTTAATCAGGCTGAAGAAGAAAACTGACTAACTGGGTTGGCTGCTGTCATGCTGGGCTCTTCCCAGTCCTTCCCAGTAAGCTTTGGAGTGCTCTGGCCAACAGCTTCAGCACGAATGAACCAAATCCATGGCGCTGGGGTGAGCTGCGCGATGGCCCTGCCGTGCTTCTGTATGTGCCGTGCCACTCTCAGATGGCTTGGCAGGCTCTGCACCATTCATTCCCTCTCTTCCCTCTCCTGTTAAATGGAAGCGGGTGTGTTCTGCTGATCAAAACATCCAGCATGCTTCTGCTAAATCCTTTCAAATCGCAGGCAGGGTAATTGGGATGGGTAGATAAATGCCTAAGTGTATGGCAGCGAAAGTAATGGCAGGTCTTTTGAATGACTGGGTGTCCTCCTGACATGTAATTAGCTGCTTTAGAAAGATGTGGATTGGCATGGTCATAATTAAAAGGATTTCTGTCTTTCTGTGATTGAAAACAGAAGATCTTCTTCCCCCTAATTCTCTTTAATACCAGCGTTATTAGTGACACTTGGAACAGCTACTTCGTAAACTTAAATAATGACCTGCTCCCCACGGTACCTTATAGCAGCAGGGACTGAAACTGAGTTTAGTTTTCTATGCAAAGCTGATTCTCCTATTTTTCATGGTTTTGGTGGGGTTTTTTTTGTTTTTTTCCCCCCTCTTGTTTTTGTACTTCTCCTTGGTGAGTTTTAGAAACAAAACTAACATTTAGTTGCGTGACAATGTGATTGCAAATTACCCAGGTTTTTGATCAGCTCTTCTTGCTTTGCCACTTGGTTGTAGAGTTGTTTTAAGGAAGATTAGCCATGGTCCAGGCCTCCACTGAATTACTGGTGCTGTGTTTTGACCCTGCCTGCAGGTGGAGAGTACCGATTGCACTGTTAGCCTCCAGTTCCCGAAGCGGAGAATGTAGCTGGCTCTTTTGTGCCACTTGACGTCATCTTTTGTAGTGTCTCAGTTCGAAAGCCTTACCAGCAGTCATTGCCAAGTATGTAGCTGTGCTGTCCTGAAGCTCTCTGCCGTCTCCTGTTGTGCTTAGCATGGGGTGGTGTTAGGGGCTAACTCACCTTTTTCTTAAGAAATCTCTAAGGAGCCTGCAGCTGGATAATTGCCTCAAGAGTATTCTGCCATACAGCAGGAGAAGAGCTGTGGTGATGTCCTATAATTAATTACACCATCATCTTTCTGTGATACATTGCCAGATTCTGAAAAGGCATCTGTTGTAGGGTGTTAGGTGCCTTTCTATTCTGTTTTTCTGAAAAACGGTATCTGCCAATCAGTCTCGAGCACTGCAGAGCCTGCCTGTAAACTTTTTGACGATATTTTGCTATAGTGCTATTCTCCTGCTGTAGCTACTTATCAGATGAGTTTCTGAAGCTTTTCGGTATTTAAAGGTGCATATATAGACTCCTAGTCACATTTAGAAAAGTCAGCATGTTCCTAGCTTCAACGGATTTGCAAAGGAGTTAGGAACTTAACTTACTTAGGCTCTTATTTAAATCTTTCGGTTACTTTTCAGCTTCTTTGTACCGAAATACTTCTGCAAATCTCATCCCTTGTCACTGTGGTTCAGAACAGATTTATGGGTCTTGAGTACTTGGTTCTTCCAGCACTGTTAGCACTGGTGGTACTTACTCACAGGAGCAACGGTAGGAACTTCTTTCCTAGGACAGAAATTTTGGGGTGTTGACGTGCTGCTGTCACCAGCCTCGATACAGCTTCCTATCCTTCTTCTCACCCCTTCTCCTGAACTAATTAAAGTCTTCCATTCTATGGCAAGATGGCATATGTAGCTTAAATAACCCACCTCTGTAATTAAGAGGTTGACTTCAGCCTTCTGAGATGTATTTTACATCATTGGAGATTTAAAAATACATTTTACTTACGAAGTTTATCTGTCAAATTGCTCAAGGAGGACAAAGACTTAATGAAAGCAAATTATTAATTAATACTTCTTGATATATTACAGTAAGAATATTGAGCATATATTCCATTCCTCAAAGCACATTTGACGTTGGATTTTTTTGCCTGTCGGCTGATAACATTGCTGCTATCTCTCTTTGACAGGACTGTAGTGACAGTGCTGAAAACATCATTCAGGAGTTAACCAGAGCCAGGGACTCACAATATCAATTCACTGTCCAGTTTTTCCTATACCACAGCGCAAACCTTTTCATTTATACTTCACAGCAAGTAAGCAGATCTTTACAAGACCAAACAGCATAGACGCTCCCCTGGCACATTCCAGCTGCCTTCTGCTCAAAAGGTCTGATGAAATTTTGGAGTGGAAAGTAGCAGTGAGAACATTTCACCTTTCTGCATTGAGTAGGCTGCTCTGAGTTTAGATGGAGCTACACTGGGTTCAACGTGGCAAAGGGGAAATGTGATGCCGAGAAAGACTAGGTGCGCTGTGCAAAGTGTGTAATTACTGGTTGAGAAAAGTAAACATCTTGGACGCTTTATTGATGAGATCTTGGAGGTCTCTTCCAACCTAGATGATTCTGTGATTCTGTAAGATAGTTGAAGCAGCTTATTAAATGCTCTGACATATCCAGTGTATGTTTCTTTGGCCAAGGCACACCTTATAGCATTATGAGGAGCTGCTGTTGGAATTTGAGACATGCTTTTCTTCTGTTTGTCATAGGGGTAGCTGCCTGTCACTTTAGCTAAGCACACAGCTGCTCACTGGGCAGTAACAGTTTAATTCTGCCTCTCTTCCTTTCCTTTAGAGCTCTTTCAAGTCACAGCCCTGTTTCTCCAGGTGTTTGGAGACAATAAATACTATCTGAGGTTAGGGAATAGATCCTCCCATTTGCAGAGCTACTAGAGTTTACTCCAGTTGAGAATTGCCCCTAGATTTCAACAACACTCAGTTAATTCCTGCTAAGATTTACAGCAGAGCAGGAACAAAACTGTCCTGAGGTTGCATTGTCAGTAATTCAATTCAGTGAAACAAGCTTGAAAATCAGGCTTCTGATTAGGAGTAAAGAAGTCAGTGAAGTATCCATGGACATGAAGAAGGCATTTGTAAATGTGTTGGGGTGGGAAGTCTGTTTATGTTTATAAATCCTTAGGGGATTTTTTTTTTGCATTTGGAAGGGCAGGATGGTTCATTCATCCCACTGGATGAAGACAGAGTAGGAGGTTTGCATCAGACATTTGAGAACCCACGTGATAAGCAGGGTCTCCTTGTAGGTGATAAACTGGTCCCTTCTGGCCTTAATTGTAAAACTCTGATTCCAAAGAGGTAGACTTGTCTTCTACTCTTACAGTTATAACCTGTTCTTAGTATTTAATCGTTTGTAGAGATTTGAGTACTAGAGGGGTTCTCTGCAGTACGAACTTCTTTTAAAAAGTATGACTTTCCATCAGAGAACATGTTGTGCCTTAAACCACGGGAAGTTCCAGTTATGTATGATAAATACCTTTTTACACTTTGTACTTCTGCCATAATGGGAATCAAACAAATGTAGTTTTGATTAAAGGTGGTTTATGTATGCTGCTGTATTACTTAGATTTGCTTCAGTATCTTACAGATTCAGTGTATCTGTTCTACTGAGACAGCGATACATCCTCCCAGCCTTGTCGAGCAGCTATGGTAGCTCTGGAACGGCGTTACTCTGTTCAACCTTTGTATTTTGCTTCTCGTGTAAAAGCAAAAAAGAACCCAACCAAAAGCCAGACCAGGTCAGTCTGAATTTCTAATCCTAACTTCTTTGTTGCTATTCTCTATATTAGACATCTGGGTACATGAATTCCAATTGTTAAGGGTACCTTGCGATGTTTTCTATTGTTACCTGGGCAGATTCATCGTAAAATTATTTAACATGAAAAAACGTTGATCAGTCATGACCATTTCCTGTAGCTGCATTGCCTCGAGCAACTGTTTTTACAAATGCTTTTATCAATTGCCAGAGCGCTTCAAAAATATCACAGCCACCAGAAGGCGTCTTGCTGAACTGATGTCTCCTCCTGAAATTAGTTCTTACACTGAGCCTATGCTTCCCTGAAGGAATTCCAGATGAGTGTTTTGAGTTACACCTCCTTCCATTGCTCTAAGCCATTCACTTTCTTCTGAAGCCAATTCTTGTTGGTACCGAATTTCACACATTTCTTTCCCAAACTTTAGTTGTGTTGCTTCATAGAGATTATTTCTTCTGTCTTTCATCCAAGCTCCTTCTCGCCTCGGTAATCCATTTTACCTGGTTTACCAATGTTTTTTTTACACTGATGTGCTCTAACCTGAACCCAGTAGTCATATAGTCTCTAACTAAGTGATATATATGATTTCCATGCTAATAACAGAGCCATCCAGTACTGAATTTTAGGTTTGGTTCCAAATCTTTTGAAAACTTTTGAGCTTTTTGCTCTACAAAAGACCTTGGGGTTTTTCAGCATGGTTAGCAGCACTCCTCCCTTCCCTCCTTTTAGTTTTGATGCTTAGGTCAACAAATCAGGGACAGAGTAAATTCTAAGCATAATCTTTTTTCATTAATGTTGGGACTGTCTTTTACTGGGAAGACTGGCACTGCGCCTTGCACTTCAGTAGATGTTCAATGATATTCTAGCAAATTAACTTGGAAAAATACAGGTATTTCACAGATGTGGCCGTTCTTTGTAACACACTAATTTGACATTTCTTGCACAGGTAGAGTGCTCAGGTTTATCCATTTGGTTTTGTTCCCTGTGCTAGTTGTTGGATGTTGCCGGACTCTTGTTGGGACTAACCGGTTGCTTTCTGTGCCCCTTTTCCCCTTTCAGAGTCTTTGTTGACTTCTGCCATTTGAATTTCATCCCTTTTCTCATTCTTCTCATTTCCTCTACAGGCACTTTATTACCTTTGCAACACCAGGCGGTGTATTTATAGTTAGGTGTTTTCTAAATTCTTTTAATACTTTAGTCCAAGTCATCGCAGATTCACCTTTCCTTCTGCCTATTAGATGGTGCTTTATCAGTTGCCTACTTGAAGTCCAGTTACCTATTGTCCATAGTGAAGTATGAACATGAAACATTTTCCAGAGTCCACTCTGACCATTTAAAAAGAAAAGAGTTCATATATTCAATCCTTTTACAGCAGGCTTTTACTTGAAGCCTCCTACGTGAAAAAAACATAGTTCCAAGTGTTGGACCGTGGTTAACGGAGGTAGTAGCAATTTCTTTCCTTTAATTTTATTTTGTCTTGCTTGCACTTACTGTTGGAAGCTGGATTAATTGATATAGTTAGTGTGTTGTTGCCTGCTTTTTTACTGCAAGGGTTTGGGACAGGATGCACGGATTTGCATAGCCTTGCCAAAGGGGCTGTGTACTGGTTGTCACGGCGTTCAGCCAGGGCTGGGGATCACCTGTGGCAGCCACAGTTGCTTTTTAATTTTTTTTAAAGTTGTTTTAGATTTGAAGGTGATTAGATAAACTTGAAATGAAATGGCTTCTCCAAATAGATACAATAATGAAAATAGATTGGATTTCGATCTGCCCGTCTTTCAGCATTATCCACTGAATTTTCTCTTTCTCTTTGCCTTTTGCATACGTTTAGACAACATGTGGAGACTTGTGCTACCTGAAGCTTTTGACTCGTTTCTAGATTCTCTGGGGTGAGAGCCCCGTTGTTCTTTGGAGGGGGGACAGATTTTCCATGTCATCACCCGTTGCAGTACAAGACTTTTGGATCTAGCCGTGGTGTAAGCAACATAGTTCCATATCTCATCAGCAGCCGACCCTCCTCACTTTGCCATCAGGGTTGTTCTTGGAGGGGAAGGGCAGTGCTGGCTCAAACCAGTACAGGTGCTCAGCGCCACTGGTTGGGACTGGGAGAGCCCCATGCCTCTCTGGAAGTCGGGTGTCAGCTCCAATACGATAACGTGCTAGCACAGTGCCGCAGGACCACCGCAGAACAGGCTTTTTACCTTAAAGATAATACAGGAATAACAAATCTAGGCTAGATTTAGTTCAACAGCAGTTCTATCAGAAGGTGACAAGTAAAAGTCACTTGTGTCCGTGGGGAGCACTATTTTCTTGACGGATCGCCTTGGCTGTCTCCCTCTTGGTCTCTACGATCTTCCCAAGGCCCGTGAAAGCCCAGGAAGTGTGAAATATGTGCAGTACTTTTTTAATTATTTTTTTTTTCTTAGTGTCAATTAAAAAAGTGCCTAAGTGAGTAACAGGACTCCAGAGTGAGCTGGAGGAATAGGATTAGACCTCATTTCCCTCTTAAGAAACGAGCCCTCCCTGCAGTCCCTCCGCACGTGAGGCTCCCGAGGAGCAGCAGGGATCCGGAGCCCCGCAGAGCCCGGCTGGAAAGAAATCTCCACTCCTTCCCCGTGCTGCCCCCCTCGATTTTCAGCCTAAAACTTGTTGGCGGGGAACTCCTTAACAAATCTTGTTCCTCAGCCAAACCTTAGCAATCTCCAGTTTGGGGTGGACGGGGAAGAGGGGGAAGCTTGGAGAGAATTTGGTAGGAAGCTGCCTCTTGGATTACAGATGCAAATAGCTTCATGCATTAATCATGCATCTCTGGATGCCTGTACGTCTGAGATTCTGGGTAGAAGTGGCTAATATGCATATTTAATCACCCCGTTTTGGAATCACAGAGGCAGTTTCTTCCTATATTCTTAATTATTTCTAGGCTTATAATAGTGGCACCTGCTAAGCGTTTTTGTCAAAGTAATTTAACTGTTGGCAGGTGGTTATAATTTTGTAAACATACAGGAGAATTTTATGTGGGTAAAAGAAAAGATAGATATCGATGCTAGTTTAAAAAATCGCATTAAAGAATTTCTTCTGACCATAGTAAAAGGAAATGAAAATAACAGAACACTATTAAGATGTATTAGTACCACTTAAGGATTCCGAAAATGAAAGCAATCCATATGTAGATGTTTTATTTTTCATTAGTAACAAAATGTTGTTTTCACTCTGACAACTTAATAACACATGAGTTGGGAAAGCCTAGGAAATTACTATTGGCAAGAAAAGCTATAAGGACATCTCTTTCGCAGAGAACAGAAAATTAGCTTGTAGGATGTTGATGGGTGTTGATACAAGCAATGATCAAATGGGAATCTATTGCTGGGGTACTAATGAAAATAAAGCATTTGTGGAGCCTATAATACATGCCGACCGTTTGACATTGTACTGCTGCCCTGCTCTAGAGATGCCTTTTTTTAAACTGTGATTTTTTTTTTCTAAACAAAGCGATTGTCAATAACCGCGGTTGTAATTGAAAAAAGATTAATGTAGGAGTGAGCGCTGCAAACCTAGAAGGGAAAAGACAACGGAACAGCGTCAGAGGCACAAAAAGAGAAAAAGAAAAGCAAAGGCCCCGACCAAAACTAGCCAAGCGCTAGGGACTTGGTTTGCCATTTCAGGTTCTGTGCGTCTTCGTTTCGCTCCGCGGCCGTGGTGGGTGCAGGGTGGGAGCGAAGTGGTCTCGTGCGTGCCGGGTGGCTGGCAGCTGCCTTCATGTGTCTGCTAAATGCAGAAATAATACGAGGTGAGCTGTGTCCAGCCTCTGCTGGTCAGCACAACTCACCAGCAGGTTCTTAGGTCTCCGTGCGTCCCTCTGTCGGCATCTTCCACCCGCGTGTCCGTTCCTCGCGCCGCGTGCCCCGATGAAAACCGCACCTGTGTCTCATCTGCTGTAGGTGTTCTGCCTACCTCAAGAGGTAAACATGGTATCCTGGAGTCATACGGTCACAGTCTGTTCTTCTTTTTTTCCATTAGCACTAGCGCGCACACACACACTGGAATGTATATTCCCCCCTCGCCCCCAAGTAACCTCGTGACCTGATCCTTGCTGTAGCCACCACCAACTCCTCTTGCAAATTGGATGCTGCTTTAAATGTGAAAACAAATGTTCAAGAAGCTATAAAACCTGAATGAAAGCTAAAGCTGAATTTATAAAGCCTTGTTGCATATGAGCCAAAAGTGCAAAAAGCTCTATATAATGAACTAACCTGCCACTCATATAAATATAAATATATATAAATATATTAAAATCAGACTGTTCTACAAAATTGTGTATTTGTATTTTTGTGTACGTACAATTTTCTGCTAAGCAGAAGGAGGATGTAGTATAGGATGATGTGAGAAGAGATTTTGTTTAATCATATTTCTTTGTTACTTATTTTTGTTAACATCCAGATGCCTGTCTTTGTCTTATGTGTATGACACTGTTCGAAAGGTGCAGTATCCCTCTCCCGCCTGCGTGTTAAACCTCGTCCACCCCGAAAGCGTTGGGCAATGCTCCTCATCCTCATCACGACCCTGCAGACGTGCCTTGGCCTTTATCTTAACCGGGGCTGCTTGTTCAGCCGAGAGCGTGGTATTTATTCATTGGCTTTTGGTGGGCACGTTGTGTCGCTGCTCCTAGCGGTAACGTCAGATCTTCGGCGCTGGCTGCTTGCTTTGCACACGCGTGTTCTCCAACCACGCTCTCCACGCCATCCACGGTCTGTAGTATCTTTGCTACTGCTCCTCAGCCTGATATTTCAGGGGGAAAAGAAAGCAGTAGCACAGACTGGGAGGGAGGACGAGCGGATCCTTGTAGTGGACAAGAAAAGGCCAGGAAGCAGCTGTGAACATCACAGGGGAGCGCATCTCAGGTAACACCACCACGGAGGAAGATGGAGCGAGGAGCTCTGGGGACCTCGCATTCCCCACAGCTGTCTGCGCTCTGCCAAAGCGTATTTTTGCTTTCAGGAGGGCAAGTTGGCAAGCCAGTGCTGTCACTTCCCCTGTGCCACTTCCAATGCACTCTTCCATCCCCAGCAGGAGCTGCACACGAGCCACGCGTCTCTGGTGGCTTTGCAACAGTTGGGTGCGTTGCTGGAAGAGCACTTGCAGTAAACAAGGTCCATTTTCTCATGGCTCGATCCCCTTGCGGTAAAGGTACTGATTTTTAAGAAGAATTTGCTAAAATCTTCTCTGAATCACTGCCTTTATCTGCAAGGTGCTGAGTGGGTCTGCTCCGCGTTTTGCTGCAAGGAGAGAAGTCCTCGTTTTTCTCCCACCGTGCACTTGGGGATTGTTCCTTATGCATTATTGTTTGGAGACCTGTCCAGGGGAAGAGAGGGTCATAGGAGGCCTGGATAAAACAGGTTATAGCGGGAAAAAAATGCAAAGCCTTGGGAATCAGGTGCTGTAAGCTCACCTTTCAGTTCTGCCACAGACTTGCTGCAAACCCTGGAGGCAAACCGGTCCTTTCTGTGTGCTTCAGTTCCCAGCTACAAAATGAAGGTGAGGTTAATACTTGTCACATCTTCCGTAGGCAGCAGGTACTGCGAAATTATGAAGTATCAACTACTTCCCTTGTGTCCTTTGCTCTCTCCTTTTTTTTTTTTTTAGTTATTTTTTAATTTCTAGCCTTGTTTGAGCTGAATTCTGGCCCAGGGAGAGCGATACTGCATCTTTACATGTAGGGCTCATATTTATAACAGTGTGTAATGACTGTAGCAAAAGTCCTTGTTTCTATATGTGAATGGACAGAGAAACAAGTGCTCTATTGTATTGATTAAAATAGTTAAAATGAGTCCTGTATCATTGTATCTCCTATTCTGGATTAGTGCCTTTTGGACAGTAGACTGTTCTGTAATTAAAATGTAGTATAACTGCTTTTTTGTACAGTTTTGTTTTAATAAAACTTTTTTTTAATTTGTGTTTATTTTAGTATTGTACCTATTAGAAAATAAAAATGTATAACTCAACAAAGATGGATTTCTCTTATAGTCCTTTGTGTACAAAGCTGTCTGGTGTGAAGGCCCCGGAGAGGCCTTGAACGCGAGCAAGACAAAAAACGTGTCTTTTACCTTTCAAACTATGGATAAATGAGCTTGTTTGAGAAAGACGCATCTTTGTAAGGATGTCTTTGGGGGGTGCAGGGGCTGGATGCTACAGTGGTGCTTCGGTGTTGCGCAGTGCTGGGCGGCTGTGCCCCTGTCCCTGTCCCTGTGAGACTTCTCCCGAGCCTGGGGCAAGGCTGGGCTGGGGCAGGCGGCCATGGGGCCACCATGGCCTGCAGGAAGCAGCCGTTTGTCTTCGCAGCACTGCCCAAGAGCCTGTTCTAATCCCATCCCTACTCCGGCAGGCTCTTAGAGTCACAGAATCACAGATTGGCTTGGGTTGAAAGCGACCCGAAAGCCCATCCAGTTCCAACCCCCTGCTGTGGGTAGGGACACCTCCAGGGACTCCAAACCAGGTTACCCAAAGCCCCATCCAGACTGGCCTTGGCCAGGAGGTGCCCAAGGAGTTGCTGGAGGTCAGCAGTCCTGGGTAATAAAACCAAAACGATGAGGTAATGAGCACAAGTCGCATTTAGAAAAGCCACAAAGGCAAGAGGACGCTTTGGCTGCCCTTCCCTCCTGGCCCGGTTGTGCTCAGCATCATTGATTTGTTCACTGAAAGGCTTTCTGGGTTCTGTAACTGGTTAAAATTGGTGAGTGCAGCCAGGCCTGGAGGGTGATTTTGGTGCTTTGCTCAGGATGGAGGCTCCCAAACCAAGGAGCGGGGCTCTGGGTTGGAGCCCCTTGGGCACATAAATCAGCTGGCAGCTGGGCCACATTGGATGAGACAAACGAGGACAGTGAAAGTAGTATTAATTTGAAGGAAGGAAGGGGAAAGAAGTGTGTATGTGTGTGTTGTTTTTTTTCTTCTTCCTTGCTTGTTTTGATTGGTGCCTTTTAAAAGCAGCTTTGGCTGGAGAACACAAAGCAGCGTGTGGTTGTGGTGCGGGAAGGTGCTACACCCCCCTTCCGGGAAGAGCGAGCCTCCAACAAAGCGACGGCACTTCAAAAGGCTCCTGTGTTTCAGCAAAAGGTTTTTTTATTTTTTTTTTTAGAAGGTAAAACATTAAAGGAGATCGGCTTAAAAAAAAAAAAAAAAAAACGTATATCTGTGCACTGATTGCAAGACACTGATAAAAATATCCTTTGCTAAATGACTTTCAGCATGGATTTGGGGAATCAACACGATGTTTGTTGCTTTAAAAAACACACACACACACAATAAAAACAAAAGCAAAAACAATGCTGCTAGCTGTTTTCAACATGAAGCTCTATTTGGGAGGAAAAAAAATGTTGCTAAAGTTATTTAAAAAAAAAAAAAGTGACCTAGAAAGTGAGTTTCAAGGATTTCTTGGCAGTCTAAAATTCTGGTTGGGTGCACTGGGTTTCTCACAGCCATGAGGCCTTTTGGGAGGCAGGTTTGGCAAGCGTAGAGTTTCCCCACGGCCCATGTACCAAGCGCTCTGCCTCCGTGTGGGCCCTGCCTTGGAGGGCATGAGAAAGGATCCTGCCCCTCTGCTCAGCACTGGAGTGCTGGGTCCAGTTCTGGCCCCCCCAGTACAAGAGGGGCATGGACATACTGGAGAGAGTCCAATGGAGGGCCCCCAGGGTGCTGCTGTGCCCGGAGCCCCCGTGCTGTGAGGAGAGGCTGCGAGAGCTGGGGCTGCTGGGCCTGGAGCAGAGGAGGCTCCGGGGGAGCTCCCCCATGGCCGTCAGTACCCGCAGGGAGGTGCGGAGAGGCCGGAGCCGGGCTCTGCTCAGCGGTGCCCAGGGCCAGGCCCAGAGGCCCCGGGCCCAGCCTGGAGCCCCGGCGGCTCCCCCTGCCCCTCAGGCAGCACTGCTGGGCTGGGCGGGTGCCGGAGCCCTGGCACGGGCTGCCCCGAGAGGGGCCGGGGGCTGCTCCTTGGAGAGCTCCCCGAGCCCAGGGACGTGGGGCAGCCCCTGGGGGGGGGGGTGCTGTGAATAATCCCCTGAACCCACAGCAAAGCCCCAGGTTACCCCCACCCCAGAGCACCACAAGGTGGGCCCTAGCTCTGTTCTGTGACACAAGATTCGAAGCAGGCCACAGCAGTGGGGTTGTTTTCAATGCGTTGATTCACTGCCATTATGTTAATTAGCGACAATGAGCACCTGGAGGGAACACCTGCCCAAAGCCCCAGAACTTGCCCCTGCCTGACGGCAGAAGCCTCCAGCAGCACCAGCACTCAGACCTCTTGAGCAATGGGAAGAGTTTTTTTTGTTGTTGTGCGCCTTTTTTCCCCCCAGTTTTGGGAGGCTGCAAGCAGTGGACTTTTGCAACCTATTGGGGAATGGAAGGAGCAGAGGGAAAAGAAATCCCTGCTGTGACCAAGGAAGGGCAGGAGCAGCATCAACAGCCCCTTGAATGGGCTGCAGTGCCCTGGGGAGGGAGCACAACACCTGCTTTTAGTCAGCGTGAGGACAGGGAAGTCTTACAGCTTTCCTCCTTGGCCATTAGGCTGTGATGAGGGCTCCCACACCTGAATACTTGTAGGTAAGGGGGTATTTCTCCAGGCCCCATAGAGGAGGCAGGATGAAGGGGAAGCAATGCCGTGGCTTTGTGCTTGTCTATGGGAAGATCCCTAAGTTGCAAGAAAGACTACAGGAAACAGGGGGAAACAGCCTCATTTGAATTGGTGACAGACCACAGCACCCTCAAGGAACGGCACTCCTGTCGTACTGCTGGGAAATGCATCTGAAAGTTTTGGGGATGCGAGCTGGATCAATAAAGCAGAGACATACAGGCTCTAAAGGAGTTTATTTAGGTACTGCAGGCTGCATCGCATGTATAATACAATATTACAGTAATTTAGTATTGTACAGAAACAATTAAAAACTTTACAGCTCATTACAAAGTATCTTTGGATTTTAGCTCATTTAAAGTACACCAATCAACACGTGATACCACAGTGTAAATATCCACTCCTTATATACAGACCCACTACATTTACAAAAAAATCAACAGAAAGAAAGACGAGCTGGAAGAGGCTCCCAAGACACGGTGGGCATGACTGGGGGTGAAAAAGCAAAACGTGCAGGGGCTGCAAGAGGCACATATGGGGCACTTTTGGGGTGCCCTGGGGCAAAGCAGGGAGCGCGGCTCCTGCATCAGGGAAAGCAGGGATGGATAAAGGAAATACAGGAACAAGACACTTATTTGTCACCCCAGCTCAAGAGGGTTTTGTAGTGTGACCAGTCTGCACATTTACCTACCACGATCTTCATTCCCTAGAAGCTACAGAGACTCGAGGTCAGTGCGAATCAACCTCCTCGCTGCACTAGTTGCTGACCTGGGGATAAGGCACTGCGAAAACTGAACTTCTTGTGCAAAGAGCTGGCAGTGCCAGCGGGAGGACAACACAAGCATCGATATAGAAAAGAGACTCTTCGGCAGCTCCGGTACAGTGTGAACAGGCCCGTGCATCGCCCAAGCTCGCTTCGGATCAGTTTTCGGGACCACCAGGCACAACGAGCTGGAGGCTCTTGGTTCGTAGCAGAGCAAGGAGGTGCTGAGCCTCCCAGCCTGGGGCTGGGCAGCTGCGTCCAGGCAGCAGCACAGTGGGGAGGTCTGAGCCCCTGCACAGCTCTTTTTTTAAGGACGTGGGCGATACTCCCAGGTGGGACTTGTTTCTCCTGGTTTTCCTCAGCTAAACTACATCATTAAACAGCAAAGAGCCAAGGCCCTTGAGCCGAAAAGATATTATTTTGGCCAAAAAGATCAGAACACCGCAAGAGTGTTGAGCACAGCACAGTAAAAAGTCTTGGCTTGGCTTAGAAAACCCCAAAAAACTCCCCACAAAAAAAGCATCCTCTCGGCTGACTTGGAGCAAACGACCCTGCACGGCCAAATCCTGCTCCACGTGCAGGGGTGCGGGGGTACCGAGCTGCTGACACGGGTGGACCGCCACATTTTCGCCCCCACCAACCTGATTTTCTACCCCCAGAAACCGAGACTCGACCACAGTTCACAGATACAGAAAGCAAGCTGACACAGCCAAGCAGACACAGGAGATGAGACACTTGCTACAAATTACACTTCCTGCATTAAATATTATTCTTCCCTGTATAAAGTGCATGAAAAATCTTGGAAAAAAATATGCATAGCTATTAATGCGCCAGCCTCTTGGCTGGGCTGTTCCAGTTAAGAGCACCTCCTCCTTTATGCTGAGGGTAGAGTGTTTCTATTGCTAGTTATCAATTTTAAAAAAAAATAATAAATTTACCTTCATCATGGTTTAAACTGATGCTTTCTGGTTAGCTGGTGCAGAATAACAGTTGGCTTTGAGCAGAGGGATGTGCACTCACTGCGCCCAAACAGAGGGAAGCATCTTGAGAAGAAACCTCAGGTGGCTGGGAAAGTTGGAGGGGGCAGGAGGGAGCCAGAGAAGTCCTCCAAGAGCATCCTCATGGCCAAATCTGATTTGTTTGGCTTTGGGGAGCTTGTGCCGTGATTTGGTTGGGATAGGTGCATTTTTTGGGGGGGCAGGTAGGATTTGAGGAGAGGCTTAGTTTCAAAAGTCAAACAAGACGGTGAAAGCCCAAAGCCGTATTTAGGATGTTTCCTTCCAGGACCATTTCCCCTAGAGGAGGCAGCAAGCAAGTGCTGTTCAGACCAGGCTCCGTGCCCCTCTGCAAACATACAGCACAGTTTTGTAACGCGACTGAGGGCGGGTGGAAGAGGAAATCCACCCCGCATCAGTTGGCTGCAGCCTCCAAGCACATGCCCCAGATGTGCAAACATTTAAATAAGTCCTTATAGAGTCAAAAGTGTAGTTAAATACGGCCGGAGGAATTTATAGCGGGTAGAATCCACAGCGAACTGTTAGCCCAGCTGCTGCTGCTTCACCCTTTCACTGCTGCACCTTTGATAAACCAGTCCTGAAGAGGGTTCAGGAGGACTTGGACAGGTTCTTCCCTCCTATCCCCCCCAAAGGGGCCACCTCGCAGACACCGAGTTTCAAAGATATCCCTAAATCCAGTAAATGAAATGCTGAGACTATAAAAACCTGTTGGTTAGGGGGCTGCTTCACGTTAGCTAACATTCGGTAGCACATCAGAACAAAGTGCAAGTAGAAAAACCTTAAAGATGGGGTTTAGAAAACACACAAGGCAGTATAAGAGGCGTCGTGTTAATTAGTGGGTGGTCTTTCATCAGCAAGACTCATCACACCCCAAAATGTTGTCTCCTTGCATGGATCATGTCTATAAAAACAGTTACAATCTTAAAAAAAACCCCGAGGTTTTAGCATCTGAATTCCTTACTACTAAATTTCTCCCATCGTCTGGGCTTGAAAGGACAGGAGCTTCGTGCAAAGGAAAAGGAGAACAAAACTGTACACTAAAAATGCCTTTAAAAGCCGGTCTGTACATTATATATTAAGATTTCTCTATGAAAATTTAGGAGACGCTGAAGCTAGTTACATAAAGCTGAAAGGATACACGAGTCCCTGGCAGCACTACGCCTGCTGCATTGTAACCCATCCCGCTTATTTCAGCTACAGATTAGTTTCTATTTTAATTTTATTCCTTCTGCATAAATGATATTAATTACAGTAAATCAGCATAATTATCTCCTTCACTAAGCATCCCGATCTCCTTTGATGACAATGTATCTCTCCCTTGGACCTCTGAACCAGATGGCTAAGGCACTTAGATACCCGCGTGCAACACGGACAGAGACTAGATACGTCTTGAAGTTTAATCATGAATTCGGCATCCTAAATATTCCCCATGTAGATAAAACGCCTATTGCTCAAGCTGTCCAATCCCCCCGTGATTATTTAAACGAGATATAAACAGCTCAGAACACAAAAGCCTGTGGTCTTCCTTGGTTTGTTAGAAAAATGAGTGCATGTACGTCGGTATGTGCGCTCGTATACACGCACGCGTACAGCCACATGGAATTCGCGGATGTTAAAAACTAGCGAGGGGTACCAAAAATAAAAATCAACCGTTAGGAAAGCCAGGCCAAACCTCCCACTTTCAAAAAGACTGGTCTGGGGGAAGACCCTGCAGCTCTTCCACCGGGTTGGTTTTCGTGTGTGCTGCTTCGTGGGAGCGATGCTGGCGGGGGGCTGGCGGAGCTCCTCGTGCAACGTCAGGCGGTGGGCGATTGTAAAGCGCAAACATTTCTCATTTTAAAACAATAAATACAAATAAATAGGCTGGATTCATCCCGTTACCAGAATCCTTTTTTGCAAAACTGGGTTAAAAATAGGCTGGGCAGGGTGCTCCCACCTCCAGCAGCGGGCAGGAGGCGCAGCCCCGGCAGCAGCACGGGGTCGGGTTGGGAACTGGGCAGCGCTGCGGTGCTGGTCCCTGCAAAAACCCTCCTGGCCCAAAGGACGGGGAGAGAGGATCCTGGCCTGGTGAGCACATTGAGTAGATCACAGAGAGCAAATTCACCCAACTCCCCTCTTCTGCAAAAAGAAGGGATCGGAAATATTGCAGAGCGGGCCACGGGACTCATCTCGTTTCCAACACAGCAGCAATAAATTGGGTTGTGCTGCCTGCCCCAGGAGGAGGGAAGGGCAGCAGGACAGTAATCATAGCAGGTCCTGGTCCTGGCTCACCTAACTTTTTAACAAAGGGGTTTGGGGGTTCTTCATAAGCAAATAAAGTTTTACGTTCCCTTCTCTGCCTGTCCAGAATCGTTACCTTGCCCTTTCATTATGTATTGTGCGAGACAGACACAGCTCTTATAAAATTATTTAAAAAAAATGAGTTATTTTGGGGACTTTTCTTTAGAATTGCCAGTCGCACTTTGAGAAGCACTAGCACGTGGGTAGTGTTTTGTAGCTACTGGAAAGTCAAGCTGTAATTTGAACAATTCACATCTCTTCCCTCCCCGAAAGGTGGAGGAGAGCCGAGCTTCCAGCCACCCACCGCCGCCAGCTTTCGCTGCCTGCCATCAGGCGTACACCCAAGCATCACGAAACTCTGGGTGTAGATCCAGCACCGTGACAAGGCAAAGAATTAACATGTCAATCACCCCAAGCAGAATAAAAGAAGACCCTTCATTAGTGTTTGCCACAAACCAGGAGTTCGCAGGGATGCTTCAGCTTCCCGAAGCCGTCAGATCTGCTCCCCGGGCTGCGGTGCAGGCGGCTGCGGTGTGGGGGGGCTGTCTCAGTTTGCCCAGGATTTCCTGTTCTCAGCGTTTTTCTGGCTCTTCTCCAGGCGAAGCGGGGCTCCTCCTTCCGATTTAGCCAGGGCTGTGAGCGACGCCAGGTTGGAAGCCGAGCCGGAGAAGTTGCCGCTCCTCCTGTTCTCGGCGGCCGCCCCTCCCTGCACCCTCAGCCCCGTGCTCCGTCTCCTGGCCGGTCCCGTGGCCTTCTTCACTCTGCCCGGTTTCACGAGCAATCCGTAGCCCGGGTTGCATCTGAAGTACTGCTTTCCACCGATGGAGCCGTCGTTCTTACCTGGGGCAAGAAGAGGAGGGAAGGTGACACAAAGCGGGCGCGCTCAGGGTCCCGGCACGGCAGCAGGGATGCAATCCAACTGCGCTGCCATTGAGCCACGACTACAAAACACCTAAACCTCGAATGAATAAATAAAGATGACAGAAAAAAGTGTAACGCCGCGAAGTTAGAGTAAATACAGATTTTGTCAGACTAGGTTTTTGTTTCATGGCTAAGGGTGGTGTGGATATCTGGAGAGGCGGATGGGTGGCACCCGCACGCAGCGGCACGCCGGGTGTCACGAAAGCAGGGATGTGGCTGAAAAACTGAACCAAGGAGCCACCACAGCACCTTGTGCTGAAAGATGTGCTGCCATGCTGCAGGGAAGAAGGGCTTGGTTGAAAGTAAAAGCTACCGTGATGATGGGAGGCTCGAAACTGTTATACAGAAGGCTGGGTAGTTCGGGCAGCCCCTGGCACTGCATGGGGACAGGGCACCCAAACGGGATGCTCCTGATGCTTCCTCCCCGCTCGCTGTTCTGGGGAATCCTTCATTTCAGGAAAAGTGTTGAAATACAGAAAAAAAAAGAAAAAAAGGAATACACGCATTAGTTTGTCACAAGCAAAGTATATGGAAGAAAGGAAAAAGCCAATTAAAAGAGCAGCTTCCACGCCATAAAACCTCCACAAAACAGAAAAGCGTGATCTCTTTATGCTGATGCCGTTACCTTTTTAATCTCTCCCTGCAAAGCATTTAAAAGCCTCACAAACACCGTCCTGGGACCGCTTCTGTCTGCAAAGGCAACACCACGAGGTACAATAGCTCTTCATCACCAAAAGGTCACCCGCTTTGTTTTACGTTTCCTCTCTGCCACCGCCACAGCTCCGGGTCCGATCCATCCTCATGAGGACAGGGTTGGACTTCTGCCTCCCCTCGATGATCCTCACGGGTCCCTTCCAACTCGGGATATTCTACGGTTCTAAGCCAGGGACCCAATCCTTGGGTAAAATATCCAGTAACATCAGCGGTTGAGTCCTCGGCCAACCCCAAATCTCGTAGCCATCAGACATCTTCCATGGAGGCTTACCGGGGGTGTGCAACCAGCTCAACAGCCCTAGCAGTGCGAGCCAGAGGAGCCAGACAGGGAGAGAAGGTGACTTTTGAAAATGGGAGTCTACAAATACATCTGTTTTTAAGATAATTCAGGACTGAGAATTGGGACTGCAACTTTCAGAGGGATTAGGGCTACCGTTTGCTTTCTGGGGTGGCAAACCCCAGGTGGTTTTCAGTAACCAGCTGCTAAAAAAACAGCCTAGTTTACCTTTTATGAGCACACCATGTGCACACCATAACTGCTCACTTAAACGGGACTTCTGGGTCCCCGACACACCATTTGTCTTGGTGAACATCTCTGTGCAGCAGAGATGAGTGTGGGCACCTCCTAGGGAGGTGCTGATTCACCAGAGCCCGGAGTTTTACAGCTTGGTTAAAAGAATTGAAATCAGGAGCTTTAAGTGCCCTTGGTAAACCAAACCCTCTTGCTATCAGAGGCAGTGGCATCTCCTGCTCGCCTCCTGAGTTTGCCACCAGCACGTCCTGGCTTCCCCCATCCTGCCTGCTCTCGGGTAAAGGAGAAAATGAGCACCACGAAAGCTGGCGTGAACCTGCCGAGGAAAGGAGTTGTGAAGCCTGGGGCTCCAGCAGAGAAGAAATGCCAGCCGTCACCGCCTGCTCTCTCATCTCCTTCGCTTTAAAGTGCTTGTGCTGAAACCACTGCTTTTCTGCACCACGCTACGATGGCACATGTGAGCAAACCTCCCCAGGGATGGCACCTAGCTCCTGAAAATGAAGTATCACATCAATTCTGGGAAGCCTACAGCTCTACAGGTAAGAGTTAGTCAAGAATGACAAATTAAAAGCTGAAAGAAACCTTAAATCACCTGTATTTCCTGGCGGTCAACATACAATTATTTCATACTTGCTTATATATATATATCTTTAGTAATTTCACTGCTTATTTTAAAACAGCTTGTGGGAGACTAAGTAACTTGTTAGGAGACTTGACATCTTGTTTAGCCTAAATTCCTTTGCTCATCTGAGTCCCACAGCTCCTGCTGTGCCTCGGACGCCCTTATCCTCGGAGCAGAAGCCCAGAAGAAGGCCCTTAGGACACAAATACTGCAAAATGCAGGTTAACGAGCCGTGTTATAAAAGCAGCTGAGCTTTCTCCCTCTGTTGCAAGAGGCTAGTGAAGTAACTGGGAACGGACACAACCCAGAGGGCAGGGAGACTAGGATTACAAGGGCAGATTGTAAAAAGATTACAGCAGAGAGGGACCTGTTTTATTTCCCTTCTCGGACTACCCAATAATGGCCAATGAAACCCTTTTAGAAAAAAGCAGCATTAAAATGAACACTACTTTGCACCCAACCTAGAGGATATTTTACCTGAGGGTAAGTCCAGTTCCACACCAACCCACGTTCCCTCCTGAAAGTCTGTGGGCCCAATGTATCTAACGATGCCTGTCTTGTTTGCACCGACTGTGACATATTCTCCCTCTTTCAGCCACTCGGGAATTTCATTGGCGTCCTCAGAGTCGGAAATCACTTCCAGTTTTTCTTCCGCCGTCTCCGATCCGTTACGGTTCAGCCCGCGGGCGGCCAACGCGCTCTTTTCTCCTTCTTGCTGCTCTTCTGGGTTTAGAGGACACGGGGGATCCGTCCCCAGCATGCTCGTAAAGGACTTGAGCTCTGATGTCTTGACTTTCTGGATTTTGAAGGGGGAGGCTGCAACAGCGGGCTGGGACGGTTGGTTGGGATGGATTTGGGATTTGGGAAAGCCCAGTTCAGAAGCCCCAGAAGCTGTTTCCTTTTTCCTCAGAGCTTGTCCTGCTGACTCCACCGACTGTTTGGATAGCTCCTTCTTTGGAGAGGAGGTAGGAAAGGCGCTTTTTGCATCGCTGCCTACAAGGGCATCACTTGCCTGCTCACTCTGAGTCACAGGAGATGCACACAATTTGGATTTCAAAGCCTCATTGCCATTCACTTCAGGGCTGTCTTTTGGTCTCGTGTGAGCGCTTTGAAGGCCGGAGACGGGCTGAATCTCTCTCTTACTGCCGAGGCGGCTTTCTGTAGAGCTGTCCAAGTGCCCTGGCACGTCAGAAGACGAGGCCTGAGCCGCAGCAGGAGCTGGGAAGTCACTCGAGGTAGGAATTTGTCCCCCTGGCTGAACCACGGCATCGCTTCCAGCTGCGAGGGCTTCCGAGAGGGTGGCTGTTGAAACGCTGTGAGAGAAATACCCGCTGGAGGCTTCACTCAGAGGGCTTGGAGGCCCTTCCTGGGAGTCCTGGGCCTGGGCATCTCCCATGGGCTGCTGCAAAGGCACTTTGGTTGTCTTTTCGGGACTCTTTCCTGCCTCCGACGTCTGTACTGCAGCTTCGAGGGGCCGTTTCCCTACCTCCTCTTGGCTGATCTGAAACAGAAGAGGATAGTGACCGTGGAGCTCTGAGATCCGAAATATCTGGGCTAAAAGGACAGATATAAGGCCTCAGGGATGTACTAAGGCCTCCAGCAAATCTAAATCCCTCCATAGCTGCAATCTCCAGAAGATGCAAGTTGATCTCAAGTCAGCTTTACAAACCTGGGAGGATTGTCAGCTTATTTCTTCCATTAATAAGAAAAGTGTCAACCAAAAGAAATACGCTCCCCAATATTTACTGAAAAATTATTTATATTACAGGAATGGTCATTTGCTGTTTGAATAGCAGGATTTATACGGAATGTGAAAACGGCCACAATCCATAAGTCTCTCTCCGTTATTTGGCTTAACTTTCAGGACTGATAAATCATCCCCTTTCCAACTAAACTGTCACTTACGTCCCCGTTTCCAAATGCCATTCCCACCTCAGGGATGCCAGCACCACACACTCTCAGAGTATGAAATTAACTGCACCTCGTGAGATTAACAGCCCATTTTAGTGATGTATTTCTTGGCTGTAAAGTTTACTAAATCTGATAGATCAATATCTTTTGCCAGCACATGTACTCTAAAAGATTAGGATGTCTCTAAATCTCTTCGGGGGGGAGGGAGGAGGCTGCTAATACAGAGAAAAAAAAAGTGGTTGGAGGAAGGCAGATTTGTGCATATCCTCCCTGTTAACTCTCGAGTGTACATTTTTGTTGACTGTTCAAAATTTTGCGTTCTTCCCATTTAGTGGTAAAGTGTCCCAAACAACGGGGTTTTCACCTCGTTCTGAATTCCTTCCACTGGGAGGTTAAGTGGCGTTTGAAGAAAGAGGGAAAGATTGATTGAATTACAAGTTTCAGAACCAAAGGCTAGCTTGCAATTGCTAAGTGAAATATAATATAGATAAGTTGTTTGAAATGATGCAGCAGATTAAAAACATTTTTAGCTTTTCTATGGGGTGGGTGCTGCACATGTGGGCTCTGGAGCTCTGGTCTTGCTTTGGGCTTTCCCTTGTGAGCGTTCAGATAACACGCATTTTGCTAAGACAATAAAAGCAGTGGGAGAAAGCTGATTTGCTATTCATAAGACTGAAGTTCTGCTGAACTGTGGGAGATCATAAGGTCTATTTTCCATCCAGCTTAGCAAGAGCCTTTTTTCACGCCGATATCATGAATTGGCTTGAAACGTAAAATCAAGAATAAAGCTCAGCACTCGGAATAACAGACTCGTTCTGTTTATAGAAAGCATCAGAGCCTAGCAATTTGTCTTTTAAAGCACCACAACAGCTAAATTTCAGCTAGCTAACTGCAAATGCAATCATGTGATTAGCCAGGCTTTCAGACATAGAAATGCAACCAGCAACGTAAGGGAGGACTTTAGCAGGACCTAAGAAAACACAACAATATACAAAGCACCTAAGAAAACACAGCAAAATACAATGCATTTAATCATCTCACAGTGAAGCAACACTAAAAGTGCAACACTAAAAGTGCAACAGGTTTTAAGTAACTATCCCAGCAGCAGCTTTTACTGCCTCTGGTTTGCAGTGATGCAAACATGAAAGCTGTTTCTTAACATCCCAGGGCGTGCTTACCTGTTTTATCTTCGCAGCACTGGCATCAATACTGGCAGACTGAACCATAATTCGTGGGACAGACTGCAGGAATGAAAAAACAGAGCATTGTTCACTTAAAGGGTTAAATACTGTCAAGCTGGTAAACATTAAGACTGATATTTGAAATTTCAGAATTGACAAAAAGGACGGAGCATCGCTATCCTAATGCATTCTGCTGACATCCTCTGAAGGGGCAAGTAAAAACATCAACCAAGGCAACAGAGGCGTCCCTAAATTTTGACAGAAAAGCAGCTACAAGTACAAATTCATAGCATACAAAGTTTTCTTTTGTGAGGTGGTGGAAGACGCCACTGAGCAACCAAATGACAAAGAAGTCTGAGGTCACACTAGTCTGGCTAGCGAAATCCTCACCTTCAGTCCCTCTCCAAAACTCTTTCCCCATCTCCTGTATCTTAATTCAGTTAAGATTTTAGCATTGTTTAACCCGCAGAAGCAGCAAGAAGGAAGATCTGGGCAGCCTGCTTTCAAACAGGACACCATCAGAGTGACATCTACACGTGCCCTTTGCTAATGATCATATATTGGTCCTTTGTCAGGACCACTTCTGAGTTTCCACAGGACCTTCTCTTTTATAGCTTGGGGTTTGACATGAAGCCTTTGACAGCAAACATTCCTCGCTTGCTCTGTATTCAGTTTTTTGTTCTGTTTTTGTTTTTTGAAGATATGAAATAATCACTTGAAGCCATCTCCTCCGACAGTAACAACAAATTGTATTTGGGGAAAGGGACCTTCTGAAAATGAAGCACGGAGAAGAGAGAAAAAAACAGAAGCAGCTCTCTTTAGCAGTGGTAAGTAACGTACTGCAACCTCAAGTTCATGCTTTCAGGGAAAGAGCTCTGTAAGGGCAATGTATTATACAATTTGGGAGCAGTCTGGTTTTTTCTTCTTCTCTCTTAGGGACTTGAGAACTCTTCTGCAGGCCGTGCTGATCTCCAGGCTGCTATTTCCAGAACTCAATAACCTGGTTAAAGAACCAAAATTTACCAGCTGAAGAGAAAGCTACGCTTCTCTTGCATCCTTTCTAAGTAAAGCAGGAATATGACCAGTCCTCTCCCAAAAAGAGATGAACACGGGGGAAAAAAACGGCTATTATTTATGCAGAGATCGCTAGGCATTAAATAAAAATGCGGTTGTTCAAAGTAAAACTGAAGACAAAAGGCAGACAAAAACCCAACAGCTTCGCAGTGGATCAAAATCTTTTTTTTTTTTTTTGTAGACATTAAAGCTTCAGCTCACTGAAAGAAAGCAGGAGGGGGGTTGCTCGTCTTTACACCTGCTAATTGCAAGCAGACCGCTGAAGTGGGGGACAGAGCAAGCTGGCTCTCTTTGGGGTGCCCGAGGTATCAGCATTTTGACATCTTCACTGTGATCTTCACATTTTGAGATCTTCGCTGTGACATGGGCTGGGAGCAGGGGGTGTCCAGAACCACGACAAACCAATGAAGCCTGACAGAAGCACAGCTTTACGGCCGTTGTCCAGTGGTTTTTGAGTCACACACCTCGTGTTCCAAAATTTCAGCTTCCTTTGGAATAAAGTGGCAATCTAAGCCAACGGTATTAACCTGAAAATGGCTGTGATGTTGACTTGTGTCTGAGTTCGGAGATATCTTCGAGCAAGGAGGTTCAATGAGTGCTGTGACCTGCCCCAAGTACTAACGTGGACGTGCAAGGAGAACCTCATTGTCTTAACAGTCAAATGCTTCGCTTTAACGTAGACCAAAGAGGAGAGGGATTAACTTTCTTCTAAGTAAACACAGCACATTTTAGGTAACAGAGGCTCATCAGTGTCAAAGTGCCCGGAGTACTTGGCAGCACACTTATTCTCTCCTCTTCAGCTGTCTTTGAACCATGGGTTGGCCCACCTTGGAAGGGAGTGTGAAGTCAAGCCGTTAAATGTCCCTTTTTAATGAAAGAAAAATCAGCAGGCACAAGGCATTAGGGCTAATCCCTAGGCAGGCACTTACACAGCACTTCAAACCTTTTGCAGAGGTGGATCTGAACCTCAGCAAGTAGCCAAGGCCCTCGAATCCAGATAATCCCAGTTCAGTAACTCCGTGGTCCAACACAAAACGCTGCATTTGGGCATCTCAGAAAGGATGTGTGAAGAAAAACCACCGTCCCTGTTGCTTCCACACTCTGTGTGAGGGGCAACAGCTTCTTCCATGGCAGACATCGTACCAGGAACAAAAGCTCTTACAGTGGCACCATAAATGAAATTGATCTTTTTGCCCCATTTTCTCCCCGTATACATGCCACCTCCAGGAAGCACTCCAAGGTAAAGCATTATTATGAAAGACAAGCACTCAGAATTAGAATAATAAAAAATATTTAATGATATTTCTCAGTTCCTTTGGTATCCTTTCCTCCTTTGTAAACAAATAAACAGAAGAAATTGTTTTTGTTTGCTTTTTTTTTCCTCTCTCAAAACCCTTCAGTCTTGCAGCATGTAAATCCATGAAATCTAAAATCTAAATAAAACCGTTACACTTTAATCATTCCTCATCAATTGCGAAGACGATGCTCTCCTCGTGAAAGGATGACAAATCTCCAAACTCCTACAATAACTTTGCCAGGCAATGTTTAGAAAAACACGGAGAAAAAAGCAATTATGAGAAGTGGCACTTGCCCAACTTTGGTGTCGACAAGAAACAGATGGGCAGAAACACCCCCACTGGGGTAGCAAAGGTACTAAAACAAATCTTGGTCGTAAAATGTAGTGAAGTTACTTGAGGGGGGATATTTAAAACAATGTGTTTGACTCTCTGTGAAGACATTTACTGGATGAAAAATATTTCTGAATCGAGAGCCAAGTTTTGTCATTAAACGTGTGCAGATATTGACTGCTAAAGCAGACATATTTACCCAATGGCAACACATGACCCTTTTACACTGATAATTTTTGGCACAGTTTCTTCAACCAAGCTGACAAAATACGGAGTAAGAGAGAACATGAAAGCAATCCACTTTAAAGCGTCTCTGAACCCTTGTAGAACGAAAATTGTCTTTTTTTCCTAAGAGCTGCTACTCTGCGTGGTGAGTTCATAAGGATTTCTAAGGGCGTGCTTGCACAGCATTTGCTGGTCAGATTCGAGGTCAGTTTGAACATGCTTTCAGTCACCAAAAGCCACATTATTAGGAGTGATTAGAGAAATCTGAAGATCAATCCAGTGTGTTGGTGGGCTTGAATGCGAAAAGTAAATGTGTATCTCACCCCATTTAGCAGAGGCAGCAAATTTAACCCCAATTTTTTCCATATCATATAGTACATGTATATAATGGCAACCTCTTCAATGGACTCAGAAAAATACATTTGGTATTTCACTGCCATTAAACATTTTGTAAGTGATTCTATGATGGTGCCTGATGAATTCAGTACAAAGCCTTTTGCCTTGATGTCACCAGATGAAAATCCTTCAGCGTTAATACACAACGTGCAGGAAGTTCAGTGGTAGTTAACAGAGTGGGCCCGTGTGTCCAAGAATTATCCTCCAAGCTCCAGAAATGGTCCAGCCAAGGTTACAGCAGTCCTGTAAGGACATTATCAGCAAACTTCCACTGCCGTTGTCTGTGCTTTGCCATCCGCAGACAGGAATGACTGAGCTCAAGGACTGTCAGCCTGACAGTATTATGTTCACATCACCATTTAAAAGAAGCTATTGGAAACTTCTCCAGCAGGGCATAGCAGTTGCTTCATTAAATGTGGATTTAATTCAGTTTTGAGCGCTTGGGTTAAAATGCTTTCACAAGGCACACAGCAATGCAGGAAGAATTCTGAATCCCTCAGCACAAAGCCAAACAGTCCATTTTAGAAAGAACCCCCCCAAAACACAAATATTCCTCCCTGCCCTTCATTTTAAAATAATTTAAAGTCACTGGTCATTCAAATATAAACCTGGACACCACAAGGAGAGCTGAAATCCAGCACAAGTTGTGTTTAGTTGTTTTTGTTCTCTTTTTGTTTGTTTGTTTGCTCCCTAAAGACACTATATTTAAATATTAACCCAACCTTCTTATTTTACCTTCTAAACATGGAAAATTGCAGCTGGTAATAATACGTTTGCATTCTGCTTTTCTAATATACTTTGTGGAAAATGTATACATACACTATTTCTTAGTTATCTCATTCTAGGTCCAGGCAGAAAGATGAAAAGGGCAATTCAGAACCATTTTCAAGTTAGTTCATATTGAAGTTTCAGAGGTTTTCACTAAGAAGTTGAAAAGGCCAGCTTCCCGCACTCATTAAAAACTATTTGTAAGAGCATGATAGAGAAAACGGAACTTAGAAAGAAATCAAAACACTAACAACTCTGCCACAAGATCCAGCCACACATGAGCCCGGACGGCCACCAAGGATCTATTGAGCTATGCTGATTATAGCATCCAAACGATTCTTTATTTGAAACAGTGAAAAAAAGCCTTCTAGATTTTAAAAAGGGTTCTCTGAGGCCACATTATTTACATTTGATTAAGGAATGTAAATTCGAGCAATTATACTAACTACGCACCACGCACAGCCATGAAACCGCCGCTATCTTTTAATGCACTTCCAGAAAAGGTTTTTGTCTGTTCAGATAGCTTTTCATTAGCTGCCCTTACTTTTATATTTTTAATTTTAATTTTTATATATTTTTAGATTAATTACTATAACTGCATTGGAAGGTGAAAGAGAACAAACAGAGGGCTACATTCTTGTGTCACGTCTGCACTTCTATACCATAAAACAAACATGAATTACATTAGCACATGGAAATTCAAAGACAAGTGTGCATTTTAAGACAGCTGTGACTCAAGATCTCTCATTTAAGCCATGTGCTAACGAAGATATTTGACCATCCAACAAGGTTCTTGACTATGAAGGTGACCAAAATGCACTTCTGAAATGCACATTGGTCACAGGTATGAGCCACAGCAATGTCAAAAGCCAGAAACTGAAATACAAATATGTACATTTTTAATGCCAGCACCCAATGATGCCCTAAAATGAAATTATACGGGCAGTTCCTGGAGATCAACAGGGTCATAAGGTCAAGAGCAGTAATTCTGCTTGGTGCACACTATGAAAGCCTCAGCATGTTAATAAAAAAGACAAGCTTCAAGAGCGCGCACATAATATAATTAAGCATAGATAGATGAAACTCTGATTCCCATCCACCTGCATATTTTAAGCAAGTGTTTTAAACTTTTCCTGATCAGCACTATGGGTTGGTAAGGCTTTAAATCTTGTACACTATGGTACCAAGCCTTTCAAAGAATAAACTAGGAAAATAAAAAGCAATTGCAGTAATCCAGAAGGTTTATTTTTTTATTTTATTTACAGAGTACTGGCAATTAATTGAAAGGCAGCAGATAACTGATAAAATAAGTATTTTCTAACTTAAAAGTATATAAACAGCTTCATCAGAAACCCATCTTTTAGGTACATAAACAGCTTCATCGGAAGCCGTTCTGCTAGTTACATAAAGAATCCTATTATGCCAAATTAATTCAATCTAACTAATTAGAGAGCAGGAAGTTCTTTCAATTATTTTATGTGCTGTCTGAGAAACACACTTGAATACGAGAGCAGATTTCATTAATTGCGGTTCATTATTCTCCAGATTAGTTACTAAACTTGCATCAGAAGGTCAAAGACAGCAATTTTGTTAGCTGCCACCACCTTGACTGGAATGGCTCTGCGTTTTCAGAAACTCAGGCAACAACGGGCTACAAACAAAAACAGCACTGGGAAAGACCAGCTCGTTAGGACAGTGCTTACTTTAAGACTGGTGACAGCCTCAGCGACAGCGTGTGATTGAAATAAATTGGGAAAAAAAGGGTGTTTTCAGGACAAGTGAGGAGAAGTCCATCTCCTGTTTACTTGCATGGGATCTGAGATTTGATAACATCTACTCGGAGAGCTGTTCGGTCACGATGAACTCAACTTCTCTTATAAACTTCCAGAAAAAGGTTAAGTACTGCTCCCTTGGAAATGATGCTCAAAAGCACTAAAACCAGCCCAGCCGCAAGACCTTGCTTACAAGATGCAGCACAACAAAGCCATTGCTTTCTGCAGACATGTGCCCTGATAATTGACCTGTAATGAATCGGAGGTTTAATAACAGCAGCAGCCATCTAGCTCAAGATGGTTCACCAGCATATTTTTAATGACGTTAGATAACTCAGTACCCTCTAGTACTGGAACAGATATGCACTGAAAAGTGAGATGGACAAGAACTTTGGAAATTCTGTTTCATTTACATGGATTCACTTAGCTTTTTGGTATATTTGCTATTAAACATTTGGTATTTTTGTTCAATAACCTGCTATTACTTATCTACTCACTTGCATTTAGCCAGGTACGGGTGATTTAGATCTTTCTGTTTTCTCTGTGAGGCATTTCTTTAGTCATTTCTGTTCTTGAAACTACTTCTCTAAATTTGCTGTTTACTGTAACAGAAATCCAGCAATTCCCTGTTAAGTGGCCAGGCTCTTTTGCAATTGCAGTCAAAATATCTTTTCGGCTTCACCTCCCCCTTATGCTTTTTGTAGTTTACTGCCAACCCTCACCCTGCACACTCAATTACGTCCCCTGACACTCTGCATCAAAGCCTTATCCTTCCACAGAACTAAGATGTACTGGTTTGTGTTTTCTGAGATGCAAAAATCCCATTTTTGTGTTCTCTCCGCCATGCAGTTTCATACAATTATGCAAGAACTACGAGCTCGCTGCCTTACTCCGACAGGTTAGCGATAAGGTGTGAGAGCTGATTGCCAAACACTGACCCCATAGCAGCTCCATCATCCACCCAGCACGCAGCCATTCATCACTGCCACCACTGAAATTCTGGCCAGTTTTTAATGCCTATGACCACATTAGCATCCTCAGGCCATTATAAGGGAACAGCAAGAAAGATTACGAGACATGGTATTTATGATGTTAAAGCCAGTCCCACTATAACAGCACTTACTTATTTTTTGTGCTGAGCAGAGGAAGCGAATCCTGTAGCAGTTCCTTCAATTTCTGCTCTCTTCTGTGCAGTGTGATTGCTAACAGGAGTGCAGAAGCCCAGTTTGCTAACTGATAGAGCTGGGAAGAATAACTATAAATCTCTCGAACCACTGAGAACCACTGTATTTGTAACGCATCTGACTTGTTCTATTAAAAAACTAAAAGCACCAAGTAATGTCAAGATTTCATTTCATTACGCTGATCCCGTGGTCATGGAAAACTTTAGGTTGCTCTCTAATACAAACATGCATTAATGATGACCTTATCATTGTGTACAAATATCTGAAAGGAGGGTGTCAAGAGGATGGGGCCAGGCTCTTTTCGGTGGTGCCCAGTGACAGGACAAGAGGCAAGGGGCACAAACTGAAGCCCAGAAGGTTCCTGATGGGTATGAGAAAACCCTTCTTTACTGTGAGGGTGACAGAGCACTGGCACAGGCTGCCCAGAGAGGCTGTGGAGTCTCCTTCTCTGGAGATATCCCAAAACCTGCCTGGATGTGATCCTGTGCAACAAGCTCTGGGTGACCCTGCTGGCAAGGGGTTGGACCAGATGATCTCCAGTGTCCCTTTCCAACCTCGGCCATGCTGGAATTCTGTGTGTGATTAAAACATCACACACTTCTGTTTATACATTAGCTTTTCTTTCTTAAAAACAAGTCAAAAATAGCATTCCTGCCCATTAAAAAAACTGTTGTGATCATGACCTGATTATTTGAGTTTCCATAGTAATCCATAATATACTTAAAAATTCTCTAAAGTACATGTCTTCGTAGTCTAAAAGCAGACTTCAAGGCAAATAATGCAAGACTGATCTTGAACAGTAGGAAGGAGTGGGAACAGGTGGCTAGACTAGAGGCAGGAAATTGGACCTCATTTCTAATCTCAGCTCTCGTTGATTCAGTAAGAATTCAAGAAGTGGTGAAAGGCTCTCAGTGCAATTTTAAGGAGCACCTATTTGCATCTTTCAATACCCAAATACCTTTAAGAAAGTCACTGTCTTAATTTTAATAATCTAAATCTCATAGATGAGGAAGGTTACACGACTCGACTCCACACTAAACCTGTCGTAAGCATAAGGCAACGTGAAAAATGTAAAGCATAAAGTTAGGTAAGATTTGGGAGTAAAACTTGCTCATTTTATTACTTTGTAGAGAATAAAACACAAAGTAAAAATATTTAAAATTTGCTTTACTTCTTATTTGTACTAGGTCTGCCATAAGTTACACCAAAACTTAAATACTTTTACAAGTATTTGGTTTTGGTTTATTTATTTATTTACTATTTCACTGTATTTCTACTGTGACAAAATTCCTTGTAATCCTTAGATGTTCTTGTAATGACAGACCTAGCTGTAGCAAACAATGGAATAGAATGTCTGGATCCCACCATAAAAAATAGTTGCTTGGGGATATTTTTGTTGTTTTAGAAAGACACCCTCTAAAAACATCTGCCTGCATGTGAAGAGGTGAGAAAGGTCTACGTTTACAGACAGCATGCTTCCAAAACTCCAGACTAATGAAGGAGCTTCCATCTACCAAGAGATAGCTGGGTGCTTAACAAAGCACAGACCAAATGGACTTCCACAAACTTTAACAAGTGAGATCTGGCTCCAGATTTATCTTCATAATCATTTTTAAATATTCCAGACTTACACAGTAGAGGGCTTTTCCTTTATGAACTATGGTTTCTCAAAGAGAATATTATTTATAATGTGAGTCTGTATTTCATCTGTTTTCTTTAAAAGACAGTAGTATTTTGTACTCTGCTTGATCATGCATTAACTGCCCCTCATAGCACAGAAGCCCCATTTGGAGCCCAGCATTCAAAAAACCACTGCTGCCACCACTAACAGCAAAAACAAAACAAAACAAAATACTTCTCTGGCATGTGTAATAAATAAGAGAATGAACAAAAGCAACTGTCCCAAGTACATAGCAGAGGATGGAAAAATGTGACATGAGATGGGGCATGGGAAGAGGAAGATGGTAAATAAAATAAAAAATTAAAAATAGAATTACATTTGCCACTTGGCAATACACAAACAACCGTAAGTGCACTTCATAAATTTTACTATTGTTGCTGCAAGTGGTATTACCATAAATCATGTTGGTAGTGTACTTGGCACTTTTAAAAAGCCAAGCAGGCTGAGTGTAACAATAAGTTTAAACAGCTCCACTATCTCTGGACAGAACGAAGGGGAAATGCATCACAGGGCTTTACTATGACTAAGAGCTTGGTTTGCTCTGCAACAACATATAAAATAGCACTCTGCCAGCAAGTCTAACAGCACTCACCAGTATTACTGCATAGCCAATTCGATTTAATATTTTACCTGCTGTGCAAGAGGAGAGGTCTGCCTGCCCTTTTTCTCATCTCTAACAGGAAAGAGAGACTTCAGCAGCTTTGGCATCTGAGGCACGAAGGACTTGACAGGATTCAGGTAGGAAGCAGCGAGGCTACCAAGGCCTGTTGGAAAAATTGAAAAATGTGAACAGTTATGCTTTTGGAGGAAAAAAATAATCATTTTAGTTCTAAAATGACTTCTTCCAGTGGTCAATCTGAGAAAAAGCACTGAGTGCTTGCTCCTCCCTTGAAAGGGATATAAGAATCTGGATAAGTTTTAATCTGTGGCCCCAGTATACAGAAAGTTTTTCTCATCACATGGTGTGAAAAAGTTTGCTCTTTCCCACTGGAAACATAAAATGCTATATAACTTGCAGAAGTAGGAAAAAATCGAGAAGCAAAAGTGAAAAAAGATGTTGATACAACACACGATTCCGATGACAATAACAAAGCTTGCCAAAAGTAAAAGATGAAAAGATCCAAGTTAAGAAAAAAAGTTTGGGACATCCGACTCTTCTTGCTAATACTGCATTTTTTTCTACTCTCCTCTCCCTTGAGAAAAACCAGTTAGACATAAAAAAACCTCACTATGTATCACTGCACTCTCAGCTGCACATTAGGCACACATACTCCAAAATAGCCATTCAATTCCAGTGCTGGTTATTTTCTAAAACATTAGTAGCCCTGTTCTTTGCTGTTTTACCCACACAACAGATAACATGCTCTGAGCCCACAGCTAACTTCTGGCTTTAGAAATTGAGCTTCTGAGATAAAGACTGCATCTTCTGAAATCAAAGACAACTTAAACACGTGGCATTTGTCACTTAGCAGAACTCGTGTCGGACAAAGGCAAGGCTAGTTAGAGTAGGCAGCTTAGTCACAACTGCTAAATGCTCACAGAGAGAGAACTGCACAGACACTGCTTTGGAGGAGACATTTCTCTGCATCTCTGAAAGCAGCTCAGCTCTGTTTGATACTCAGAAGCTGGGGTGATTTCACTCCATTTTTGTGAGAGCGCTCTTAGCTTTAGGAAAGCCTGTACCTGCATCAGGAGAGTGGTTTTGCTGCCCAGAGCCTGGCAGAGAGGTACGAGATGGACTAATGCCTCTGCTGGTGTTTGCGGCACCTTGGGATACATCTTGCTGACTTTCCCATCGGCCCTAGGGAAAAAAAGAAAAAAAAAGTTGCATTTTTCCAAGTTAGCACAGCACCAAGAGTACAGGAATTCTTACACACCATGCCAGCTTGCACAGCACCTTTGCAAAGTTCAGAATTGGCCGAGCTGAGCAAAGACCCTTCCCCGAGGCACCTTTAGTTGAAACACCCAGTCCTGGAAAGGTAAGCACCCTCAGCTCCCATCAGCATCAAGGCACAAAAAGAGTCTGCTTAGAGACCTTAAAACTACAATATTCCACTCAATTTGGGAGTTGAGCACATTACGACCAGGTGAAAATAAAATAGTACTGCCCCAAATTCCGAACTATTTTGTGTATCTGCTCAGGAAGTGGATGAAGTGTCAGAAAGAAGGGGTGAGGACAGACAGAGCTCTGGGCAAGAAGAGAAATAGGATCTTAGACCCAAAGGCTGGACGTTAGTGCCTAGGGTCAGATATGGCCGCGTTGATCAGATCAAGAGGAAATAATCGTGGTAGTTGCATTTCTGTTTAACGGCCTGGCAAAGAGAGAGATGGAACACACGACAACAAATTGTAGATACCAGGAGCCAAGGAAAAGATTAAGTAAAGACAGGTCGGAGTTTTGATGTGGTTATGAAGATGAAAGATGACGATTTGCAGACCTGCAAGAGCCTGAGCACTGATGAGGGGTAAGAAACAGCAGCAGAGCAGGCGGCAGGCCCCCTGCCTCTGCGGGTGCCCAGGAGCCCCTGGGTGGGTTTTGACCACACGGATCCCAAGGGAGGGAGCCATACATCATGGGGTGTGAGTTCTCTAAAGAATGGGGTCACTGGGGTTTTGCGTCTTCCACGCCAACCTTTTAAGTCAGAGGCTGGCCCGGCAACAGCTTCTCAGTGAATACAGAGAATTACCAAGCTCTCATTTCCCACCAGTGCAATTTCGAGAATCTAAGTGGCAAAATCCTGTTTTCCTAGCTCTATCATAGGTAAAATCTTTTAGAGCACCTTGCAGTGTCATCGCAGACAAATCTAGCGACTGGCCAAAGAGAATCTGAGGAAGCTGCTGCTAAAAGTCTTATGTGGAGATCTTAACGCAATCCAATATATGTTGAGAGGGTCTATGGGAGAAAACAGCCTGGTCTTGAATGCTGCAAAGTCTCAATGTCTCGTGGAAAAGCATTGTCCTGGTCAGGAGCAAAGAGCCCCCAGGAAAAAAGCTGCACTTTTCCAGAAATACAAGTTGTGAAGACAGGACAGTGGTAAGGCAACCAACCTGACATACATCAAACTCTGATCACATTTCTGGTAAGAGGTTGGACTATGGTCTGCACGATATCTGCCCTTGTCTTCATTATAGTGTGTCTGTATCGTACTGGTTCTTTTAAAAGACGTAATAGAAACACTTGCAGAATGAGATGGTACAGTGGACAAACTAAAAAAGGAGGCAGTAGAGACCTGCTACATCCCAGACCACAAGTTTTACGTAGTTTTCCGGGGGAAGAGAAGGGAAATGCACCTTTTCAAGAAGCTTCACACCGTAGGATGCAAGCAAATAATCTGACCTTGAACAGAAAAATGACAGGCAGCGAAACTAATCTCAACTGTAACTTGAAGTCGTGAATGTTTCACAAATAATAAATAAGCCAGGATAGGAGGAATAGATTTCTCCATTGGGTTGAAGGTCACAGCAAGCAGCCCAGAGCAAAAATCGTTTCCATTTGGATCTATAAATTAGTCCCACAGAAGCTGTCCTGCTTTGAATAGCAAGTAACGTGCACTTCTGCAGAGTCTTCAGACTTTACCAGCTACATTATTAGATGTAGAGACAACGGACTCAGTTTCTGTGAAGTAACATTTGGGATACCTAAAGAGTAGTGGGTGTCTGAGTTGACTGGAGGCAGCCATCCCGAATGTCAAAACTGATGTAACCCAGGCTGGGAGTAGCAGTAACTCCAGGGGTTTGTTTAGTCTTGTGTTTTTGAGGACTTTGGAGTTTAAAGCCCTTCTTGAAAGCTTCCTGCCCTATCAGCGTGGATGACAGAGCTATTCTACCTTTACCTTAAGCCTCGAACTTAAGCATTATCTTTGACCTGCAACTCTCACGTCTTGCACGCATCAAAAAATCCTGCCCGCGTCTGGAAAATTCTTTCCACGAAATGCTTCTATCAGACAGCCTTTCCTATTCCACTCCACAGAAACTCTTACTCAGGGTTTGCTGTCTTGCATTGCAACTAGTGCTGATTTCTTTTAGCTGGCCTGACTGCCTGTGGTCGTGCCCAAATTACATCCATTCAAAAGTCTGCTTTCTTATCCTGACATTGTGACTGTTTCACACTCCTCAGTATATTTTTAAAGCCAGCATGGAAACATCCAGCGACTTAATGCAACACTCTTAGGAATTTTTTCTGAAGTCTCCTCTGACTCCCACTGATCGATTAGTTTGCAAGAGGAAAGCCAAAATGGAAGAACAGTTCAGATTATATCCAGATCAGAAGAACATGTTGGTGTAATTCGGTCTTCTTTGCATGCACCAGCTCAGTGGTGTTGAAGGAGTTTAAAGAAAGTAGATGAATATTTGGTGGGATATGGTCACAAGACTCAAAGAATCTTGAAAAACTACTTGGTTTTGTAACCTTTGGGTCTGGTACTGCCATCAGCCTGGTAAATTAGCCTGGTGCTGACATTAGCCTGGCATCAGATTAAGAAAAAAACTATGCAAGTGTGGAAAACATCTGAAAGCTTCTTTTTGGAGGACGTAAAGCTTAATTAGAGTTACTTTCTGATCTTACAATGATGATCAACTTACTAAAGACAAATGGACAAAGGTGGCAGGTCCTAATCATTTTCTACTCACAGGCCAAGCCTACAGAGCTCCTGGAGACCACAGAGAGATAAGAAATAGACTACCTGGGGAAAGTTTTCTAACTTACTACAACACTGGCTCAATGCAGGTAAGGATCAACTGAATCGTTTTCTGAATCACGATTTATTGAGTCAGAAGTGTCCTTCATTGACTGTTCCAACAAAAATCATTTCAGGCAAGCATGTTGGCTTTCTTTTTTTTGCTCTGTTTGAAGAGTGATTCAAAAAAAATCAGAGTAGATAAGGAACAGAGCAAAACACTTCCAAGAAATTCATCCTGCACAGAAAGAACAGCAGGATTTAGTGATTTTCTCTTTAGGAAAAAAACTTTTTTCTAAGTATCTTTAGTAAATTTAGTTTCAGCCTTGATATTATGGATGACTACATGTCCTACATAATGTTAAGTATTTTGCCAGACTAAATAAAATACAGATCCTGAGAACAGGAATGTGCACTTGTGAATAGGATTTGTCTGGCCATATTCTTAAAGCATTTAGGTTTTTCAAATAATAAATAATTTGTTTTGGAGAGGAAAGATCATTTTAGACTGTAGCTCACACATGTTAGGGGTAATGTGACCCTCAAATCTGAGATGACAACAAACCATTAAGAAGCAGGTAAATTGGGGGAGCACATGGAGAAACTTATTTGCAAAAGAAAATGCTGGAGACAAGTGAAAGGGTCAACTGTTGTGCTAAGAATCTGCAGAGGCAAAAGGTAGTTGATGAATGACTGCTTTTAGTAAACTGGATTGAAAGATAACCCATCTCAATCTCTCAAAAGAAAAAAAATGTAAGAATTATTAACTTTATTAACCTCATACAGTTCCCAAGTTTCACATATGCACGTTACGTAGCACTCTCAGATGATTGCTTTGTGCATTCACTAACTGAAACACTTAGACTTTAAGTCTAAGCAATTGGTATTATTTAAGTGCTGTGAATCTTTCCTCTATCAAGAAGGGTGGTCAGAAGAAGGAAGGAAGCTTGTAAATCATTCGCCCTGAGGAACCATCATTTCATGAATATATTTGGTCTCTGCCAAGTGACCAAACAGAGGTCAAGTGACTTAATTTAACAAATCAAAAATAGCCACCAGAAGAACACTTGTCATTTGATGCATTTTGATACGAAGTTGTTCAGAAAGCGTGTTATTTCTGTAATACCTTCTCCTTCTTGCCCACTGCATCCCCTTCTTTCACTCATCCCCAGTTAAAAACACCAGGGTTCAGGTCAGCACTGGCACCCATAAAATCTTTACAGCAAATATGGGTGATCACTACCCAAGTCATCTACAGGCTTTACCTGACAATGATTTTCTTCTTGAAGTTGACAGACCATTAAAATGCTGCCACTGGGTAAGAGAAATGAACAGTTCTTGTGTTTTATTATTTTAGCAGTTCAGAAAAGACTTACGGAAGAAGTGACAAGGTAGCACACATTTAAGCATACAGCTTGGGTGAAAGGCACTTGTTCTCATGAACCACAAAACTAGAGTATTCAAATTTATTTACATTGTACCAATTTGATGAAAAAAACTCTGGTTCCCTGTGAAATCTGAAGGTTAAGTAGCACAATCTTGTCTTATTCGGCTTTTGGATACAAGGCTTTTGAGCTACAAACTACTGGGCCTTTTGGAAAGGAAAGACAGCTGTCAGAGACAGAATGGTTATTGTGCAAAGGTATTTTAAGGACAGCTCGTGAAATTTTTCATCAGCATATGATTATAGCCTTAACAACTGCTGTAAAACAGGTCAGAAGTGTCTTCCATTCTTTGTGCAACTGATTCATCAGTTTAAGTCAACAGAATTTTTAAGCTTCCAATGCAAGTATTCCGGAATGTAGAAATCCAGCTCTGTACCTTACACCAGCACTAAGGGACTCTATACTTCTACCTGATACTCGTGTTGATGTGCAAGATGAAACAAAACTAATCTCACTCTCCCATAACCATACCTGTAGAGATAATCGGAGTAAAAACTGGCTTTTGCTCATTTAAGCAAGAACTTATAACTTAGAGGTGATATCAAATGCTATCCCGTTAACCTAACATTTGTAAGACTGTCTTCTGAAGTTAATTTAGAAGGCATCCCTCTGTCTTCTCATCAAATTAGGTAAGCTCAAAAGTTATTAAAAAAATCCCAGTGGCGATTTAAATACGTCATACAAACATGTATCTCACTGTGACGTTTGGCCTGCTCTTTGGAAGTTCTCTGTGGTATCAATACACCAAGATATTCTTTAGAGTTTTTTTTTTCAAAATACACCAAACTTACATGTCTCCTGCAGTCCTGGAGACGGGCTTTTCTAGCTCTTCATGGAAGCGTGACCACCCATCCACATGTAGGAACAAAGATTCAGCTACAGCTGCAAGATGAGTCCAGACCCTACTTCTGGAAAGTTTTTTGGCCTGGCTGGTTTAGTTGCACCTACGCTACGGTTACTTCTTTTTCTAACTTTTTAGAGAAGAGAGTTCTGGCTATTCATAGTGCTGAAAACTGAAGTAAAATCCACATTCACAACTTTACCAGTACGAATAGTGCTTTACATACAGGAATGAGGCTCAGGAGCCTTCCTACAGACCTTAAGATCCACGATGAAGGCAGCAGCAATGCCAGGAATAACAACATTAAAATTAGAGAGGAAAATGAAGTAATGGAATAAAAGCTAAGGAGAGGAAGATTCTGATATAAGTAAAGGCTTCCACTAATATTAACATACACAGGCCTGGCAGATAAGTCCTGCACCCAATTCAGGATGCAATTACTATATTGTGACTGACATTTCTTATGATACAATACACCACTTGTTTGAGATTAGCCTATTATAGCCACTTGAAAACAAAAACAAATTCCCAGAAGAATAATGATTCATCACTGCTGGAGAAGACTTCTTTTTCCACTTGAATTGCCCTCCAAGTGACAAAAGACATCTAACTTAGCTAAAAATCAGCATACGAAACCATCCGTGGACCTTTTATGCTAAAATACATAGGGATGCTGTTACCAGTGTGCTTTGTGTGCACTACAGGAACATTTAAGAATTTGATTAACGTTTCATTGTGATTACAGAAGCTTTCATTCATCTCCCTATAGAAACTGAACCTGAGGCCTCTAAGAAATCTCTAAGGGGAGAAATCTCTAGGAGAAATCTCTAAGAGGGGAGTTTGTAATCCCCCAGTAAGCTGCTATTACTGCCCTGAGCAACAAGCAACTTTAAAGTAAGCATGCTACAAGCAAGGAGGTAAGCTACACAGCCTCAGCCCCAAGTCACAGTGCTACAACATATTTGTCAGTGGCTACACCAAAGGAGGCAGAGCTGCAAAAGCCCATGCAAACCACTACCAACGAACTCAGTTAACCAAAGCTTGGTACGACGAAGGGGGCACACAGTCATCCCTCTGAGCGTGTTAACATGATAAGAAGGATAAACGTAGTTTTCCATTGGCCCGCTGCTAATTTAAATTCACTCTTTTAAAGAAATCAAGAGTTGTTACCACTGAACTATCTGAAGCCAGAAAGCCTGAGAAAGATTTGAAAGAAATTTTCAACGTTTATCTCATTTCCAGGCTGCACATGGTTGGCACACATTTGTTTGCTTTTATGTCTGTTTTATTTTTATTTTTTTAAGCAAAAATGGCGTCATTTCTGAAATAACTTCACCCTGCCCAAAGAACTCGGAAAAATGCCATCTAAACAGCTATAGCTTTGTAGCAAACCATAAGATGCCCCCAAGAAGGAGAATCTTCTCTCCTTTGTACCAATTTCACACTGTGTTAATGACAGGCTTTTCAATGGAAAAAACTCATTTGCTGCCTACTATGCAAATGAGACACCAACAGCAGCATCTTCAAAGCAGGAAGTAAAAGCGTTTAAGTGAGCAAAATAAACTTTATAGTGAGATAAAATTAGTATCCCACTCATTAGGTGGACCTAATGCATTACCTCTGCTGGGACCTTTGGACTCTGAAACATGCAATGAGGGAAATCATTGAGAGGAGGGGAAGAGAAAAACAAAAATCATTAAGGACTCTGGACTTTAATTTTCACTTAAAAAACCTACAATATTGACAAGTTCCACAGTTCTCTCCAAGCAGAAGTTGCTGTAAGCACTTTATCACCTGCACATATTTTAGCATTCTTTACATGGATCAGATGTAGCAGATTTAGCAACCAATGCTAGAGCACTACATCAAAATTCTATTATTCCGTGCAACTGCATTATGCATTAAAATGCCTTGTCACCACTAGATGCTCCCTTTTAAAATGACTACATGCTCACTGGGCAGAATATCTATCAGGAGAAGACCCTTTAGTTTATCTAGGCTTTGGAAAATAAGCTTAAATTTAATCTTTCACTTTTTAAAGAAATGCTTTTAATCTACACTGTTATTTTTAAGGAGCGTAATGGACTGAATTATCAAACCACCCACTGCAAGCTTAAAATTGCTCGTTTCCCTCTGAAGGGCAGAGGCTCACGGCATATTATTCTGTCTTAAGGGTGGACCTGAACTTACATGTGAACCCAAATTCGTCCCTTACCCAGAAGGTTTGCACCTTACCCAGGTGAAAGCTTTGGAAGAGCTTTGAAACTTTAACAATGAGAAAACTTCCCCTGAAAAATGCACCCCCATGTGAAGGATGGCTACATTTAATCTGGTCTGCTGGACTCAGGTCTGCCATAGTACATGCCACAGCCACTAACAGTAGTGCTACGTGACTGATTAAGGCCTGGGAGCCTTCCCAGAGACGTCCAGGGTTGCACAAACAAGGCTAGTATGGTCAATGAACAGTCCCAAGCATACAGGAAGCACACGGGTGTGCCTCATTTTTAAGGATATTTCCCACCTATGCCCCTGTAACTGGTATAAAGCAGTCATGGTAGCAACCTTTCTTCTATAAAAGATTTCTGAGGAGAGCTTCTGATACTTACCCGGTTACTGCTCAGGTTATAAGGAGGAGCTAGATCTTGGCGGCTTCCAGAAAGCTGAAATGGTCAAGGCAGGCAGAATTATTTCTTAACAAAAACTTAAACTGATAAATATGTGCCTTGACAGACATAAGGAAGGGTGAAAGGAAATCATCTTGCAGTTAAAGCAGAACTAAAAGCCCAGAGATGAAAGGTGAACCCCCAATTAGTGACCTAAAAGGGGAAAAATTTAACAACTTTTCATTACTATTTCTACCAAAGCATTTCATTAAAAATGTTAGAAAGCAGAAGCGTCTTTTCTTTCTTATTCACTAATCAAGAAAAAGATAATATATAAGATAATAAAACAATGCTGTTACAAAATTAAAAACAGCAGATACTTGTAACTTGCTTTCAAATCTCCTAGAGAAAAAGAAAAAAAAAGTCTCCAAGACGATAGCTACGTGAAAAGCCTTCAGTGCTCTGCAGTTCTTTTTACATCGTTATTTCAGATGATCTGGATTTATGTGGGTACTCTAAAGCACGCTAATCTGTATGATGAAAGTATGAATATATGCAGATTTTGTCTCTACTTAGCGATTTACACAAATAGCACAGATGAACAGAAGGGTCAAACAAAAGAAAATGTATTGCTATGCTCGATGACTCCGGCATTATAGGGATCTGTAATTGAAAGATGCACTTGCTGCCCTCAATACACTGCAGATGTCGGTGTGGAATACTCACCCGATTCACATTGGGAGAGCTCAGGCTCCTCCGGTAGAGTTTTCCTTTTCCCATTAGCTGCTCTTTTACAGCAACTTCCTGCCAACCATACAGAAGCAAAGAACAGAAAATACTGTGCATGTTTTGCAAGAATCCAAGCTCCAATCATCCCATCTTTGTCTACACAAGAAAAATGTTTCTAAACAGCTTTATTGCACAGGCTCCCATCTGGGAAGTGTACCGTAATCTAAAAATTGTACATCGCATAGCTAGAAGTGCACGAGTGGAGAAACATTAACATCCAGTATTTTGCTGATTGACACACGTAGGATCTTAGAGCTTGTACTGATTCTAGGAGATGACTTACAGATGTGAAGATAGATTCCTTTTCCTAGCTGAGCTCCTATTTTAATCCTTTAAACTAATTATATATGACACGGAACTTGCTTTCAATACTTCCAAGTACATTGCACTTTCACCATTAATTTATAGTGGGCAGGCACATATTCTGGCTTGCTTTGCATAACTTTCTTTTGCGCCTACATAATTTATATCCAGCAGAACAATTTTCAATAAATGTTTTTCTCTCCCATAGTTTTCTTGGTAAACAGATCAAGCTAGAGTGCTTAAGATTAACCCAATCAATGTCTTCGTTATCAACAGAACAGGCTGGGTTACTTCAAGGCTGAACACAAGCAAAATGACAAGAACTCTACTAGCAACTCCAGAAACTTGCATTAAAGCCTAAGCTTCAGAAAGCAAAAGCTAACACCACCCATAACTGCTCTTTCTGAAACATACTTAGCAACGCATAATCTCAAACTAAGGATCCCATAAGAGACAGTGCGTTTAATATAAAGCCTCCAGTCCGATCCATCCATTTTGCAGGTAGAGTGAGAACATCTCTGCAAAGCGAGCTGCATTTGCTTCTTTGGCCTTTTGCCACAGGCACACTTTGCAAAGCTGAGGTATGCACTGAGGTGGTGGTCTTGGTTTGCCAGCCTTATGAAACACTTATGAACACATTTGCATCGCCATACACTGCTTTGAGTGCTAGAGTCAAAACAGACCTGGCGCAGACGATCCAAGGTGAGAATGTTCTCTACAGACAGCACACTCCGCAAGTATTTCTCAATATAGGCTTCAGAGTCAGCTGAAGCTGCATCTTCAACGTTTGCTGCCATTCTGGCTAGTGCTTCCCTCTCTTCGGCTCCTTGAGCATCCTGGGAAGAAGAAAAGAAATGACAACCTTTTAAAATAAAAATATGAACAAAGAAAACAAGAAAATGTATTTTTGAAACATGCAGGACTGATTCAGAATGGTTTTCCCTTAAACTCAGGGGTAGATTCAAATGTCTTGTTAAATGTGATAAGGCATATTTAGAAGTCATCAGCATCATCTCAAGCTATATACTTGTTTTTTCATTTATTATTTTTTCTTGAGAGAGAGTCTCACAGTGAGACATTGCCATTGATTAGCTAAAGGGTTGCATTCAGATATTTTGTAATTAAAAAGTACTCAAACACATTTGGGGTATTATCTACCCTGCAAGGAAAACAAAATTTCAAGTGACTTGCAAAAAAAAACCACCCACAAAACAAAACAAAACAAAAAAACCCCAACACATCACTTGAGAAACATTTCAACACAGAGCGTTAAACACAGCAGAACATAAAAGAGTCAGGCAGCAATCAGCCTTTTGGCTCTTCACGTGTTAATGTTTTTTTACAAGTGATCTTATAAAGCATCTGTTTGGAAGGAAGGGATTAGCATCCAACTACGAACATCCTCAGGAATCAAGGGTCACATTAAGACATTACTTATAAGAAGCCAAGTGGCTGTGTGCACTTTGTTTTTCTATAACATATTTGCATGTCCCTTACATCAGGCACTTCACCTAGCCATCTTTATTCCCCTTTTTCTCTTTCTTTAAAAGATTTCTTCAAGGACTTAAGCAAATGGATGCTCACTCAACAAAATACGTAGTGACACTGATAAGACACACACTGTTGCTAAGTCAGAACATGTAAAGAAATTTGCTTAATCTTTTATAAGAATGATAGTTTATGCTTTCAGCAGCAAGAATGAGCATGCTCAACCATAAGAAAAAAATGAGGAAGTTAAAGACTGTCAGCCAATTTCAGATAGTTTGAATTCTTATTCACCTCTGGAATATTTGAGACTATCTCAAAAGTGACACCACAGCCAGGAATGGAGCTTCGGTGAGACATTCTTCGGAGGAAGCTCTGTGCAAAACCCTGTGGGGAGGGAAAAGAAAATATTTCTTGCTTTAAGGAAAAAATGTTTTAACGTATTCAAGTGAACTAAATATAGTTTACAAAGAAAGAAGCCCAAACCCAAGAGACTAGCCAACAAATACTTAAGATTCAAAGATTTTATCTTGGAGACAAATCGTTTGCTTGTCTGTATTTCAAATACAGAAAAAGAATTTACTTCCTTTATTGTAAGGTGACTGCTTAACCAGCACACAATACTTTTGCTAGTTCTAGATTTTTTTTTTTCTTTACAGGGCTGTAGGTGACTTGTCTTGAATATTGACAAGTGCAGGCATTAAATTCTTGACCAAAGAGATCGTTATGAAGAATGATTTAAGGGGGCATGGTCATTGTTTATGCTGACTTGGCGCCTTGCAGGGTTAAGAACTGGACTGTTGAATTAATGCAGAGATGAGTCATTCAAAGATGCTGCTGAGACAAACACCCGGAAAAGGTTATCGACGAGGATTTTAGAAACCTAGCAAGAAAGCTAGCCAGAAAGCTAGCCAGAAAGATTCTGTGTTGGATAACAGTAAAAAAAAAAAAAAAAAAATCATTGACTAAGCCTGCAGAAAACAGAATTAATGAAGACTTAACACAATTATAATTACTGGCAGGCTCAATCTATTGAATAAACTCCTCCCATTGTGTATTATTAAAAAAAAAAAATCACTGTTCCCTTTCTGAGAAATAGCTGTTAATTAACCAAAGCATCGAGAGCTGCAGTTCTTCTATTTCTAACCTAAAAGCAGGTTAGAGCTGCCTACACGGTTTCTGGGTGTGACCACACCTCTTCTGCTCTTGCTTTTAACTTGATTGTAACTACAGATGTGCAAATAGAATTCTGCTCTTGATTTTAACTACAGATGTGCAAATAGAATAACAGTTCAGGCTTCCTGCTTTGTCATCATCCCTGCTAAGGGAAGCTGGATTCTGAGACAATGCTGAATAAACTCTCTTCTTCCTCACCATCCTCTCAAGAATAAAATATTTTTCAGGACACATTGCCACAAATGGAATAATATCTTCTGCTTTCCATTTACCAAGCACCCTGCTCTCACCTACACAGCATCAAGAGCACAAAGCAACTGGAAAACGTAGATCAAGAGTGATTAACTTCGAGAAATTACACAAAGGGACCTCTGCTTTGCTCCAGCTGTTGCTTGCTTAACTCTAAATATCTGGATATATAAATAGAAATATTTAGCAGTAACATGTGAAGACACTATAGGAGCAAGGAAACACGTTTATTCTGATGCACAGTTTATGCAAAACATTAACCACAAGTTCATAACAAGTTAACTCTTTCTACTTTTTTCAGTGATTGGGAATAAAGCAATTAGTCAATAGTTAATACAAATAATACCGAATCTTATACTAAATTGCCATTGAACCTTTTAAATAAGTTGTATTATCAGTCACAATAAAAAAGACACTATGAAATTTACTTGGCAGCCTAAAGCCTCTGTGCAAACCATTAATATGTTGCTTCATTCAGGTAGAAAGGAAGGCAGCTACAAGAAAACACAGCAGCAGCATTTTGCACAAACCACAGCCTTCCCCTCTTGGAGCAACGATAAACACAGGGTAGAGTGAAAGTAGGAAGGACTGCAGAAGCTATACCTGTCTGCCATAAACATTGACACAGATGCGTTTGCGTAACACCAACTGCATCTCCGCAGGATGGCTGAGCTGGACAGTGGCTCTCACAATAAGGTAAACTCTTTCATCTGCTGCTGTTCCTTTGCTGAGCTGGATACAGTCGTGGACTGTGGAATCCCACGAGGCCTCTACTTTCACCTGCAAAGGAAAAAAATGTATCCTCTAATAAGCATAATTAGGTGTATAATTAACTGTAATTAATTAAGCATAATTAACAAAAATACATAATACATAAATTTTGAGAGTCAGCTTCTCCATTTCACTCCCTATGAAGAAAAATCCATGCGCTTTAGAAGAGGCCATTTAAAAATCAAGATTAGTTTGCCAAATGAAGACGTTGGGATTAAAAATGCCAACTTGCTCAAACTCTGGAACATTTCCTCTTGAAAAAAAGATCTTTGAATACCCAAGATCATTGCAAATAAATTTTAAAATATGCAGAACTACAGGACCATTTGGCCTTCAGTGAGATAAACCAGAGAGCAACTGAGATTGCAGTGAAAATCTTCCATCACACTACACAATACACAGCTAAATATGTTAACCATAACATTGCTTGTTTTTTCAGCTGAAGGCTGAATATCCTCTGCTCTTCTGAGGTGTTTTGGTTTTTGTTTGTTTGTTTTTGCTTTGTTTTTTTCTTTCCCAAACACACATTCAGAATTTCAACCTTCTGTAATGTTTGGGTTTAGATGAAGGAAGACTCAATTGAATTATGGTTCAACTCCAAGCAAATATACCTTAGAAAAAAAAGTCATTTTTATAAGAAACAAGCATTGTATACTTTGTATGTCATCTTTGATGCATTATCTTCATATCTTAATATATACATAGAACAATTAAAAGACTCCTGAGCTAAAATATACTGGTCTATATCTCTGCTTACCTCACTATCGTGATGTTTTACAATCTGCAGTTCAAAAAATTCCTCCTCTTCTTCTGCAACAAGGGTAGCATCCCACCCACCTGCTTCTGGGTCATCAAGGTTATCTTGGGAACTGAAGTCATCAGCTGGAAACAAAAGGGAATGCAGAAGGCGAGGAGAGACAACGCAATTATCCTATTTAAAAACATCCATCCAACAATTCATGAATTCACATTTCCATCTCTGCAGCTTGGCTCCTTATACTCTACCTGCACAAGAGAAGCTCAACCCATTTCAAACAGAACTGTTTCTATACAGAACTGTGCACAAAAATTTGGGAGTGCAGACTCAAGTGTGCCTTATGAAGTTCTCTGCTGGACAGGAAAATCCCCCAGCTGTAAATACCCCTTCCTTGCCCACAGGTATATTTTGAGCACTGCTGCTCAATTAAACCAAGTACATTGCTTGATATAATTACTTAGGTGATTTTTTTTCTTTTTTTGAAATAAAGGAAAGCTGCTGGCTGGACAAGTAAAAGTATGGTACATTTAGATCATGATTAAATCTTTAGCATCGTTTTCGAGAACAAGCTCAACCTGCTCTGGCTCGAGTCTCTCACTGTTAATGAATTATTAACTAGCTCCTCTCTGAAGCCCTTTGATATATCAATACACTTTTTGAGGTAAATAAGCCATAAATGTGAAGAGCATTGCAGCAAAAACCTCATCACCACAGGCAGAATGCCACCTCTCCTCTCTCACCTGATGCTTCTAATCCAAGTGTTAACCCTCTTCTAAACATCATAGCAAGGATTTCTTCAACCAATTAAGCACTGCTGGCTCCCTGGTCTGTTTAGGGTTGCTGATTTACCACAGATGGAGAAATTATAGTCAAGAAAAGTATCTACTAAGCATGTTGTTCAAACTGGAGCTTGTATTTGGATGCATTAAAATATACATACATTAAGGAAATACAGAAGACTGCACTGTGTAAGATAAACTTGAGTTTATCATAGCATTTATTTTTGATATGCAGACATTACTACCAGTGACTTCATATTTTCTTCTAATGGACTGAGAAAGACATTACATAGCACCAGGGTAATATCCTTGCAAGACCTCAGAAGGAGAATTCCCAATGATTAAGTTTTCATTGCATCGTCTACTGATGTTCACCTTCTCAGGTAGACTCATTTTACTATCTCTCTTTTACATATTAAATATCTGCAAAATAGTAGGATTACAAAAATGCCCGGTTCCTTCCATAAATAATGCTGTATGTTTTGAAACATTAAGTGATATGGTTCAGTGAAAAATGTGCTGTTTCAAATTAATCTACCTGCCATTCCAGGCATTTCTTCACTTTATTAGCTTGCTTAAATTCTATAACATCTTGGGTTGTACAAAGTTTGATTCAAAGTACTCTGTCCTTTTAAGAACCACTTACCATTCAAGTCAAGGAAAATAACAGGAATGTGAGTTTCCATACCAGGCACGGGAGTCCTAAAATGCAAGACAGTGACAATGGCGGCATTTAAATTAAAGCAGATTTACCCAGCACACGTACTTTATGATACAAGCTCACAGTATATTACATTCAGTACAACTACAATTCCAAGTCAGACCAATGATAACCTTGGCAAACAGCTTTATTTTAATTTACTGTTGCAGATTCAGAGAGACTCAACTAAATTGATACTTCTTTTATACCAGCTCTCTTACAATTATTATATTCTTTGACCTCTGCTTTCAGAAATGTTTTCTCCCTCTAAAACACTAATAGCAAAATTAAGTTTATTTACTCTGACATACACATTTATTAAATGCAAACCCCTCTGCATTATTGATATCAGTGAAGACAGCAGAGTTGGTCAGAATATCCAGCAGCAAATATTTTAAGTTACTATCGATGCTGCACAATTGTTACTCTGTCTTGCTAAACATATCTGAGAGTCCAAGAGGATGCATAAGCCATGACTTTCACACGGTGGATGAAGAGATAACATAGGTGGTGTTTTGTTTGTTTATAATACTAAATATTCTGTAGCTTTGTACTTTAAAGCTACAACATTAATGATGTACTAAGATGTAATATGAAGCACTGAAGACGTTTTAAAGATGCCTTATTGCAATCTTAGCTGTAGAAAGGCTGTAGCCATCTCATGACAAACTTGGACATAATGAATTTTGTAGTGAACAAGAGCAGGCTGGAATCTTATTTAATGTGTACTTCGGTGCTGGAGTCACACCAAACACTTCCTTTGGTGCAAATGCATTCATAATAGATTCTTCCTCAAGTATGTTTCCTGCAGCTCTACTGTTTTCAAACCTAGTCAAATACTTTAATGTGAATGTCTCCAATAAAGCTTTTGCCATTTTTATGTTTCAGAAGTACTAATTTTAACAAACCTCAGCTTAAAATGCCACGACACTCAATTCCATCTATAAATACTGTTAGAGTTTTGCTCAGAAAAACGTTGCAGAAAGTTGAAAGCAACTGAAAATGAGGTTTGAAACTAAACAGCCTTACTTCCTTATCTGCAGTTGTTACTCACAGCTGCTACAGTATGGCAAGCTCAGTCTAGCGTAATTTACTATTTTTAATGTTTAGAAAATTACATGGAACACTTGCTGACTAAACAGACTTTGCGCTTAAACCAGGAATGCAACAAAATGCTCCTGTAGATGCATTTTTATTATGACAGAGCAGCCTTTTAAGTGAATGAACTAGGTAATTAACATATTAGCTAATTTTTTTAAATGGTAAGTGCAGTGGTAATAAATATTGATTCCGTTTCCTCAGAAGGTCATAATTACACTCTGATCAATAATAGTATCGTTTACTAAATAGCATTTCTGAATTTCAGATACACAGCCTAATAAAATAATTTAAGCAATCGCCCTAATTTTAACAACTTTGCTCATGCAGTGTACAGAATCCAGATTAAGGAAAGCAAGAAATGGCAACAATCCACGCCAGGAACAAGCCGTGCATCATTTTTATATTCATTCTTGCATATGGCAATGTACGTTCATACCACTCTGCTGGAGCTCCAGGGATCCCACTGCCTGCAGAAGGCACCATCACCGCATTCCTTTCTTCAGTGAGTGTTAGCCTCATCTCTAAAAGCTGTGCCTCCCGATCCGCATCGTCCTCTGTTTTATCTGGAGAAGCAGGATGTCAGTAAGGACAACAGAGAGCATGTCTTACACGCTGCCTTTATCATGTGTCGATGATCTTATACCATCATAATAGAATAAAAACCACTCTGTTCCGAAATTTGACACACAGCGTAAGCACACAGCGTAAATAAAATAAAATCTTACATAGGCTTCTCTAACTTAGTTTCACTGAAAGCCAAGTGGTGGTGAGTTCAGAGATTCAACTCTCCATTGCCTTCTTTTCTATCTTACAATATATTAAGAGAAAAAGTGTCTGTGCATGTCTCTCAACCTATCGCTGTTTTCACCTTTAATAGCATTTTCCTTACCAGGCTTCCCAACGAGTTTTTGCAATTGCTGATCGAGATATTCCTGACGCTTTGTTAAGGCACACAGCCACTTCCGACGGAGCCTCTCCAAATCCCTATCCTGTACAGAGGAAAGAAGTCATATTAAATATTGACCCTGGAAAGCCAGCGTTTCCTATTTGTGGCTTACATGTTTCCTCAACCCTATTGCTCATCTTGTACCAAAGAAGCAGGTAAGACAGAGCAGACCTCTGATGAATTACTTTGCTCTTCTCTATGCTTTCCTTTTGTAGAGCACAACCCAAAGAGAAATGCAGAATAGCTGAGGTTGGAAGGGACCTCTGGAGGTTGTCTAATCCTGCTCTGTGCTCAAAGCAGGCTCGCTTACAGCAGCTTGCGTGGGCATGTGCCCAGCTGGGATTTGACTATCTCCACGAATGGAAGCTGCAGAACCTCTCTGGGCAACCTGTTCCAGTGTTTGACCACCATTACGGTAAAATAAAAGGTTTCTTATGTCGAAGTGGAGGCTCACTACCTTTTGTACCTGCACTGGATACCACTGCAAGGAGGCTGGCTCTGTTTTCTTACACCCTCTCATTTACATGGCGGAGTAGGGGAGGGATGACAAGATCCCTCTGAGCCAAATCTTCTCCTCAAGGCTAAACAACCTCAGTTCTCTCAGCGTTTCCTCAGAGGTTCAGTTCCTTAACTTTCCAAGTCTTATTTGAAGTGTTGTTAGCTTGCCAGCTTAAGGCATTTTTCTCTCTATTTTGTGCTACCCAGTACTTAGCTGAGCATATCTCACTTCACCCATCTTCTTTGCCCTAAATCTAATCTAAAACTGACTAACCATTACCTTGTGGCAAAGCTGGAACCCCCTGTCCATATTCACAGCTCACTATTCATGCTCAGTGTTTAGCAGCCTTATAGTAGGAATCTGTTCCTAACCCCGTATCATGCCATTATCCCCAGTTAGGGCATTTGTGCCTGAGCCTTTTCACATATTTTTAAGTGCCCATGTCCTTCAAAAAACACCTCTGCATCTGCAAGAACATTGAGTTCATTTGTCTGTGGTGCAGAAATGCTCAGAAATGATGTATGATACTCTGCATGCTGTATGTTGAGTGCCACAACGATGAGCTATCCGCTCTGGGATGCCTTCAGGGAAGCGTCTTTCATGGCAATAGCAGCTCAGTTTCATTCCACATCAAACTATAACAAACACTTTGTCAAGGAAAATGGGTGGCTGCAAGACTATAAACTACGTTTGTATTGCTCACCTGCAGACCCCTACAAGAATGCTGGAACCTGTCAGGAAGCATTAAACCTAAATCTCTTGTCGCTCACATTATACAAAGTTGAGATCTACAACGATGATGATGTGCTTTTGTTAAAGTTATTCACATGAAGATGAAAAATATATCACAGATACTGCACCTCATCAGTTCTCCTGTAAGGCTCACGTTACAGTGGCATTACATACATTAAACAAAAATCACTGGGCTGATTTCAAGTAGTTTTTCCCCTGCCATCTTAGGGCCCTAGGAACAGAATCCCCCTTGCTGGCCCAAGGGTTGATTACAGTATATTCCGGGTCTCATAAATAGTACATTCATAATATGAAACAGCATGAAGTATTTTAACTGCATCTTCAACGCCACTGTTCCTAACCTCATTCTTAACGCAGACAATCTCAGTCTAACCACAGCTTGTCAAAAGGGAGGACTCCTTCTATTGAAACAGAAAAGGAAACACAATTGGATCTTGTTTTGGAAATACGGTTAAAGTTGTCTTGTTCTTTACCTTCTACCTCTCTGATACACCATACGGCTTTGTAGCATAACGGCCTATGCAATTCTCAAGTTTTTAGTCTCTTCAGAGGAAAGCCTCTTTACATGCAGCAAAGATAGAGCAAAGATAAAATCCTGTTCCTCTTCTAACATGTCTCTCTAACTGAGAATATCTGAATTTGTAATAAGAAATTATTTTTACCTGGTAACTGTCCATTTCATCCTCTTCTTCCTAGGCCAAAAGATGCAAAATCATGCCATTAATTTTTTTGACAGCAGGAAACACTTAATGCAAAAAGTGCTACTAATTTAAGTAATACTAGCAGTCTCCTGTAAAAGTCTGAGCTTAGCAATGGCGAGGCCATAGAATTAAAACACAGTGACATCTCAAAGATTTGCTGCTATCTGCTGGTCTAAACACAAACCAAACCAATCCAACTGAAAAATAAGTGAAGAATTTCACAGAAATAAAGTTATTAGACTTTATCATATTGGAAGAAAGTGGAATATTCAAACTGCCCTTAGAAAGAGACAGGTGGTAAAGTGAACCAACTTGAAACCTGTTGATTCGGGACAGAAAAGTAAAAATCTGCTGCTTTACCTGCGAAAGTTAAATATTTATGTTGGAAATCACTGGAAATCAAAGTCTAACACAAAGGATTCAAGGCAGGTTTGCTGTAGCATTTGGAGGAGAAAAATGTAAACATTTAAGCTAATTGCTAGGGAAGTAGAATAACTGTCTGCCATGCCAGCAGCCACAACGTCGACCTTAGATGTTTTGATTTCCATTATTTTCTGACGGGAGACACCACCTTTCGTTCTCGACATGCATCAGAACCATTCGCACTGACAGTAAGCACAACTGCCACTCCTGCACAGAGAATGGGAAAGCAGCGAGGACTCCAATCCTGAGCGATTACTCATCTATTTAAGTAATAACAAGCCACTGGAGCCTACTTTTGTATCTTAGTAATGAAAGCAAAAACTTAGCTAAGCTAAAATTAAAAAGCCATATAGAAAGAGGCATTTTCTTAGTTCAAGTCCTTTAGAAAATCTTTCACATTCCACAGATAGTGATTGACTTGAGATAAAGAAATGCTAATAAGGGGACTAAAAATCCAGATGTTCGAGTCAGAGGGCTATTGTAAGCAGCAGAACTAATAAAACATGTTTTTCAATAGCTCTTTCCCATGTGGGTTATCAGTATCAGAGAGAGCTCAGTAGTCTCTCCCTCAAGGGGAGCTTAAGTCTTTCTTCTTGAAAGAATTTACTATTATGTGCACTGCCAGCTCTGCCTGATACGGTTGAAACTGGCCAACAGCTCAGAAGTTCAATGGGGAAGAAATAGGGTGAGACAGACAGCATGCTCACCTGGGACTCGTTCCCTTACAAATCTGGGTAAGTGGTGTGTACGTGTTGGGTGCATAACAGTCACAGCTTTCAAGTCAAATTTGCCAGAAATAATCATCATTCTGCCTCAGGAGAGAAGAGTATCTTAAAAAACTTGTTCAGTTCAGAAATAGGAAAGAAAAAAAATATTCCTTGCTGTATAGGACAAGGGTATCAGGAACTGCTGTAATGGGAGGGCAGCTAGGAAACTTGCAGGCAGAGTCACAGTCATAGGCATAATGGGGAAATAAAAGCAATAATCTGCCTAGGATATTCTAAAAAGTGAGATTTCTGCAAAGGTGGAAAAAAAATCCCTTTAATATGATCCTGACACACAAGAGGCAAGGGATTGCCGAGGTTACAGAATCACAGAATTGTAGGGGTTGGAAGGGACCTCGAAAGATCATCGGGTCCAACCCCCAGGTTAGGAGACAACAAAAAAGCCAACTACTTCAGACCTCACAAAGGGAAAAACAATTCTGGTTAAGCAAAAAAGAGGAGCAGACACACATTGAATCATACTCTGTCAACAGGGTAAGCATTATGGAAAGCTGGGAGATGTCCCAAAATCTACTTGGCATTTAGCTGGCCTTACCTCAAGCAGGGCAGCTAATCAGGCAAACCCATAGACTTGATTGTTCTGTTGCACTAGATTTTGGCTTGCTAGCTCTGAGTGACTGAATTTTATTTAATTTAGCTGCTAGGGAAGAAGTAGCACCGCACTAGAAACAGGTCGGAGCACCACAAGAAGACAAGCTTCTAAAACAAGGCAAGTGAGCCAATGTGCCATCATCATAAGCCATCAGATAAGCACCAGGTCAAGCATGCTCCCTACAACCAGATCAAAATACTTGCACTTTACGATGAGATGCAGTGCTTCTGAGGTCATCAGAAAATGGCCAACGTTTAATATGTGCCAACACAATTCTGATGTTTGTAACACATACTATTTGAATATATGTTCCATTGATTCACTCTAACTTGAATGCTTACTTAAAATTGCTGCTGTATCTAATATTTGAAGCAAAATCTACTGGACAAACTCCAAAAGAATTTTAGGAATTTGGGCTTTTTTCTTTCCTTCTTTGAATGCTGTGCTGAAGCTGTGCTGTTTTTAAGGATAGAAAACACCCCAGAAGAGACAGAGAAGACAGCATTACAAATATTTTTTTGTTATGGAAAATGATTTTTGATTAAGAGGAAGATATTCCACAACACTTGCTGAAAGATTTGGATTTAGACTATCCTGCATAATCCACAATACCACCATCAAAGCAATTTTGACAATTTTTCTTGTTGCTTTACAAGCTTTTGTAGCAGGTTCAATATTGCCCTCCTCTCATCATTTCCCTACCTGACATAAATAAACCAAAAACTTGAAACCAATGAAGTTGCTTCCAATTGCAGCAAACTTGGGACATCGTTTAATGCTTTCACATGTCTCGAAAATACGGGTTGCTGCTAAGAAACATTCAGACTTACCTGATAATTTTCAGGCACTTTTTGTGACTTGGCATGTTTTATTTGAACACAACCAATTCCCACAGATAGTATCGATTCCTCCATCAGTGGTAAGGTCCCGGATTCCTGTACAGATCTCACTTCAACCTGAATTCTTCGAGATTGTCCCTGCCCAAAAGAACAATTTGAAATACTTGAGGGAAAAAAAAAAAAGGTATAAAATGCTGAAAGCTTAATGACAGAGAGACCTCTACTGGCAGTCATTTGCAAGCAATATTTTATTATCACGTGAAGAACAAAGTGGTGAGTAGTGCAATCTCAATGACCCAGTGTCCAGGAGACACCCCTTCTGTTGCAAGGATTTATGTTTACAGGATTTAGGTATTTAAAATCAGCATTCAGCAACTCAGTTTACTTTTTCTAGAGGATTTTCAAAACATACAATTAGAGGATTGTATTTTTAGTACTTCTGAAGGCGGAGAATAGGATCTCCTCCCCACCTACAGAAGAGGAAAGAAAATACTCTAACTTGGTGAGCTACTGGAGCTGTTTAAGAGAACTTTTCCTGACTCTGGTTTCCTTGACTGAAAATTCTTACCCACCTGCTGATGCTATCAATGCAGCAAAGTAACTGTTCCTTAGGAAAATCCATAGGAAAAAAATCAAAGGAGTTGAGGAGTTCAGAGGTGCAGCCTGTATCTAACCTTTACTAATTCCGAGTGTTATCTTGGCAATAGCTTGTCACTGAAAATGTTAAGTGCTCAGTTAAGCATTAACAATTTAATGCCTGTAGAATTCAAAGGAAAAGGAGTAGCTGGCTGAAAAGATCAAAGAAGGGGGATTTCTGGACCTCTTAAAAAAAAAAAAAAAGTTCAGTTTCTACCAGACACCACCACAGAACAGGTAATAGAACATAGTAAAAAGATTACAGGTAGCCCTTTGATCATCTTTACTTGAGAATTTGTGCACACTGGGAGTTTCATAAAACACAGAGGGACTCCACTTACACAAGATCATATTTTGTGTCTAAGCTTGACAGTTCCTTGGACACCATCCCTCTGCCATAAAAAAAACCCAGAGGCTTCTTAAGCTTCCTGCAGACTCTTTTCACAGCTGAAATCCTGCACATGCCACTGTACCTGTCTGAGCTGAAAGATGCCTCCTGTGCATACATCCTTGGCAGGAGTCACCTCAACCGGGCAGTACTCCCCATTCTCATTCAGCTCTAGAATTTGAACCCAGAGTTCGACTTTTCGGGTTACTTCACTCCACCTGCAAAACACATCAAATGCTGTTTCTTTTGTCTTTTCCTTTTTTAAACCAAAAGAAAAGGAGAGAAGGAAAGAAAAGGAAAGAAGGAAAAAAAAGGAGAGAAGGAAAGAAAAAGCCAATCCCTGGCCCAGACTGCAGATTGAAGAAGTGAAAAAACACTTCTGTAGATGCCATTTGTGACCACACAGGGTTATTAGTTGTGCAGTGCTTATAAATTTTACTGACAACCCTTGTAGTCAAACATCGGAAATAAGCCTTTTTTTCCAGGAGCTTAAATTCTTATGGACACTTTTTAGTAACTCAAAATTAAGAAGGAAAGAGGTACTACTCAGCTACCAAACGTAACTCACTATTTTATAACACCCCTTTTCCAGCTTCTGTTTGCCATATTTCCCTGATTTTTTCATTTAAATTTCTCCATATATGGCTTAATACTCAACATGTTCAACACAATCTTAGGCTGGAAATAAAAAGAGAAATAACTGCCAATAAATTAAGGGGCAGAGCTGTCTTCTAAAATAGGAGAGGCAAAATGACTCAAAAACTAACCCCCTTCAGCCTGAATTACTCTACTGTTGTGTATTTTCTCCAGTTGAAGTAATTAGTAATACAGCTCTTCCAATGGAAGCATTACAGTGATAACACTTCATGGCCAAGACTGAACAGGAGTCTGACCTTGAATACATCATCGTACAGTCAGAACAACCATCTTGCTGGTTTAGACTTGATAGCTCTATCTGCCTCAGGCCAGCATAGCAATATAACAGAAAATACTCGGCTTGCTATTTTCTGCTCCTTCCTAAAACCACTACTAATGTGCATGGGTTTGCCTAAATAAAAGGGACTTTCAAGTCTTCGGAGTTTTACCACTTTTAATTTGAAACATGGATGAGCATTTCTCCTCTTTCACTTTTTTACAAACCTATTGACACATCTGATGGTATTTTCCCAATAGTCTATCTATAATAGTCTAACAGACATAGTCTTACACACCTGCTCAGTTTTCTTCAGTTCAAAATTTGACTACTTATCACAAACTGCTTCAAAATTAGGCCCTTCAGACAGTGATCTTCAGAATTTTAAACCAATGACCTACTTTCTGTATTTACCTGTCACGAAGGCTTCGTGTTTTGGCTTGAATTATTCCCAAATCCCACAGGGTTGGATTTTTCCGGTCACCACTCTGCTTGTGCCCATATACTTCAATTGCCAAAGCACCATCATACAGATGTTCCATGAAGTCTTCAGAAATATTTACAGAAAACTCCTGCAAGTGACAAATTGGTTAATGACTGTGACCACACAACACTGACTTAGGCTTAGAGACTTTCTGTCTTGACTTTAATATAAGGATGTAGTGCCTGAGACACAATATAGAAGAAAGGAAGAACTGTCATCTCCATTTGCAGAATCAGGATGCAAGGCAAAAAAACAGGCTGAAAATCAAAGTCCGTAACAAGCTGAAAAATGACCACATGTTGTTCCAAGTCCTGATCCACTCTTAAAAACAAATAAATAAAATATAATCAAATATTCTAATATTTAGGATCAAATTCAAAACTCATCAGAAGGTATTATATCTACTTAACAAATGAGTGGAATAAACTGCTCAGTGTAATAACAGATGAGAGGAAGAACAAGATGAGAACTCGGATGATTGTCTGGGATTCATCTAACCTGACTTTAGACACCTCTATTGAAGATGTCTCCACTTATTTAGTTGTTCTAAAGTCAAAAGAAAGAAATATCCTGTTCTAAGATACCTGACCTAACTTCAACATCTACATTAGGATGAGGGGTATCGTGTCCCAGAACTGCTTCTTTCTCTTTGCTGATGTCAGTGCAGAGTAAACAATCAGATACAGATATAAAATATACTCAGATGGATATCACACTTCCATTCACTCTCAGCTGTATTTGTACTGAGTAAACTAACATAAGTCTCTTTGCCAAACAGACTGCTTTCTTTCATTAATCCCCTTCATCATCTTCAGTGATTTTTGTACAAGTGAACTGTACAGTACGAGGTCTCTGAAGAGGTTTCAAGTTCTTACTAAAATGGCATAATGCTATCAGCCCCGCAAAGTATAATAAGGAGAGCAAATAAGCAACTAACAGTGTTATGCAAGCATGAATCTGCTTTGCCTGCTACAGTTTCATTTATAAAATTGAAAAAAAAATTACGTTGCAGTGATCGAAGACAACCATGCACCGTGGCTCCTTGCTGATGGGAGATAAGGAAGGATCCACCTCAGGTGCAACGCTAACTGGCTCCAGCTGATCCCAGAATGTGTATTTGCAGAACACAAAGTTGGAGAGGTGCTGGGGCAAACCTGTTGCCTGAAGTATTTTGATCTAGAGGAGACAAGAAGCAAAGGAAATGAACTTATTCATCAATATTAAATTGTATTCATAGATTTAAAAAGCTCCTTTATTAGAAAAACGTTTTTCTGTTTCCCTACAAAGGATAACTAAGAAAAAATTGGGGGGAAAAGAAAGTTTTACAAGTAGTGCATTTCTGCGTTGATATACACTGGAGAAAATATTTTGAGTGCATGAGTTGAACGCTGCCACTAGATGTCACCAAGCACAAATTTCTTAGGAATAAAAACTAGCAGGATAAATTTTACAAACTCGCTAAACCCTTTTGTTTCCTTATAATGGAGAGATGCACTGAACATTATAATTTAATAATATATGAAAAATCACATTCTTCTACCAAAGTGGGCTCCTTTATTCTGCAAATTCCTTATTTGAAGATACTACTTGTCCTTATGTGATGCTAAAAGTAACACAGAAATAGCCCCAACAACACAGAAGTCACGCTGTCCCCCCACCTTCTTCTTCTTCTTTTTTTTTTTTTTTAATATGTAGGCCAAATAGAAAAAGAATGTTTTGAATACACCTTCTGTTCTAAACACAACCATCATATTAACAACATTTAATTTAATACATTTCTATTCTCCATTTGTCATACTAAGACCAAGTGAGTTAGACTCCTCTGGTAAGGCACCGCTCATGACCCTCAGGAGAATGTTTCACCCTGTGTTGCTTGGAAGCACGTGGGGCTCTACTGGACAGGATAACAAGTGGAAGAAAAGCACTGTTACCCTCAAATTGTTTGTACTGTCTAGAAGCCAGCAAAGTTTAGCTTTTACTCCCTCTAGTGCTTTTTGCCTCCCTATTTTGTTTTTGTTTGGAGCTTGGCCTACTTTGCATTTTACTACCACTCAGAATTTGTAGTAGATCCTTCTTGCTAACTTACTGTTTATTATTAATAAACACATCTGTATATATTTCACAAAATATAAGACAGAGAGACTTCACAGAACAAAGGGAGTTTATCAGATTCCATGACTGCTTTTGATTTAGATATTGCAGCTTCAATCTTGGTACACAAGTCTTCCATGTTTTCTAAGAATACAAGAAAACTGTCTGCGGTAAGATTGCATGCATATAAATATAGTTTAATGAATACTTTGCAGACTTCAAAAAAATCATGGAGACTGAAGGGAACAAAGACCATTTAGTTCTCTTGCATTATTTCAGCCACTTAAGAAACAAAATATTATGAGAAAAGACCACACAGAAGTGCTTCAGGACAAATGCTGGGCCCCGGGACATAACAAAAGGCCATGAAAACAATTACAGCCAAAGTACTAAGCTCTGTACATGCCACTAAGGCACAGCTTTTTATTATTATTATTTTTTAATTTTAAAATCCTGAAACATCAGTACAGTTTTATGTAGTCTACCAACAAGTTTAGAGTTAGGACTCTGCCTGTGTAGCCGAATACTGGAAGTGAACATTGCACACCAGGTTACAAAGAGGTATCTAATGTCCAGAAGCCAATACACCAGGGACTTCTTTATTTTAAGATGGGATTAAAAGGGAGAAGGTTACTCACGAGGTTGGGATATATCTGGAACTCACCCTGCAGACAAGTTTTCTTTCCTGAGTGTCATTTTCATTGGAATTCTCTGGACTATCCTCACCTCCAACCAACCTGTCGTCTATCTCTCCACTCACCCGAACAACTTCAACATGGAGACGTCCGGATACCTGATGAAAAAGGAGTACAAATTATTTGTTTGCCAGAGAACAGTGACATAGTCAACCCCTTAATATAACTAAGACTACTGCTGTCTGTCAGCAGACATCTTCCTTCCTATCGTCTTGCACTATGCATTTATAGCACTAAGAAATGCAGCCAGACTAAGAATGCTTGGAGCAAAAACTGAAGAGCCTTTGTTGTAAAAGCATTTAAAAATAAAATAAAAAAATCAGTCACTAGAGTGACTTTGGGAACAGCATGCTGTAGTCTCACTCACCATCCCATCAGTCTCTAGAGAGTCTGCAAAGTGCACGTGAGACAGAGTGCACAGAGTATGTATTCTCTAGCTGCCTTTGAATTTTTTCTTATGGTATTTAAGAGTCTGTAATTGATGACAGTGAAAGCCAGTAGAGCTATATCTCATGCTGGTTCTACCAAGTATTTTGGGGTGCTTTCTCATTACACAGGCACAACACTGTGATTTGGAGCCTAAACAACTCTAGTAAGGTATTGTGGGTTTTGCACAATCCCAGATTGTTAGCACAAGAAACTGGAAAATATTTATCATTTACTGGTATTAAGATCCACAAGCTGTAATGAACAGTTGAGTAAGGATAGATTATAGAAGAATAACAAACCTCTCCCTTCTGATTGATGATTGGAACAGCATATTGCAGCTTCACATCGTAGAACAGGCACTCAAGAAAAACGTTGGCTACTCCAATAAGGCTGTGGTTCTCCTGTTCATCATAGAACGGATCGGCTCGTCTGAAGTAAGCTCTCATCACCTTCAACCAAATTCAGAATAATGTGAGACAAACAAACTTTTCACAACAGTTTCCAAAGCGTCACAGAACTAGCCTAACAAAAGAAAAAGGGGCACAAGCAAGAGGCCAGATTAGGTCACAAGAAGAATGGAAACTTGATTTTTACTTTGCACAGAGCATAAGGCCTGTCCTCAGCAAGTTCTCTTTTTTTAACAGTGTCAGATCCAGAGAAGTCAGCCTGAACCCCAACTCCTACTGTGTTTACTTACTGCATTGAGCTATTTGTGCAAACAAGCATCGAAGTGACGAGATAAGGGTTGATGGAATACTGAAGATTGCTTCAGGAAAAAAAAAGCCTCAGGAAACCTGTTACCTCTTTGTCTTTTCCCTCCCTCTCTCCACCACCACTCCTCCTGAACCAGAAGACTTTCTCACATCTAATTAAACAAAAAAGTTAATGTATTTCTACAGGCATGTAACTGGAGTAATTTTTACTTACTGGGTTGTCTTCCTCACAGTCTTTCCACTCCTGGTAAAGATCCCTCATATCTACTAGTCGATTCTCCAGCTTCTCCAGTGACCAAATCTGTTTGCCTTTCCCTTTCCTTCTCACCTGAATGGCAGGCTCGCTGAGAATTGCACCTCTCTGAGAAACAAGTAAAGAGACATTAATGCAGAACCTGTGTCACAACAATGAAAAATAGTTTTAGAGCAACTGAAAACTGGGAGCATCTCTGCAAATAGTTGGGATTTCTTTTTTTTTAATTCCAGCTTAATCAACAAATGCAAGTGTGACAGATTGTTTGGTTGTCACAGTACATTCACATTCAGTTTAACTGCAGCGTCTCATCCCATGGGCAGTAGTTCCTGTGGATCCTCACCTCACACAGATGTTATAAATAGGAACATTTAAGCATTTCACAAATATTCTCAATTTACAGTATCTTAGAGTTCTAGCTAAGGTTACTACTCTCTGCAACTTTTCAACTCCTGAAAACACTTAATACTCTTAACTATCTTGTTTCTAGATATGCCAGAAGACTGCAAGAAAAACAAGTAAACGAGAGACATTTCTAAAGCAACGGATAAGAATTCTAGTCCTGGGATAAAATACATCTACTGTACTAATGACAGCTTTACTAGCACTAAGATTTTGAGCTGACCTCAAGAACAGAAAGGATAAGACAACTTAGGTAGCCCGCTTGCAATAGGGAAGTCTGGGTTCAGCTCCCTCCTTTCAAAATTTATAAGATGTCTGGAAGAAATCATCCAAATCCTCTCTGCTCCAGCTTCTCCCTGTACAATGGGGACGACAGCATTTTCTCACCTCACTAGCATGATGGACAGGCAAATGCCTATAAAGCGATGGCAAATAGGTGAGGTAGGTGTTACCTAATCTACATGGGTTTTACCACTCTGCAACAGAAGCAAATGAGCAAAACTTCAACATCAGTGGAAAGGACTTGCACTGTAAGATTTATCAGTAAATTAGCATATTATAACACTTCCACAGTAACTAAATAAGATAAAGACGTAGCTAGCGCTAACTCAGCCATGTTTAATGCAGGTGAATACAATGGCAAACTGTTTGGACCATCAGAGTCAGAACAAGACAAGTATGAACTCTGAGGGGCAAACGTAATGAGCAAAGATTTAGTTCCATTACGGCTACATTACCTTACTGTTAGCATTAAGGCTGGAAGCTGGGATCTGGAGGGTGACTTTATACTCTGTTCTCTTGTCCAATTCTTCTCCAATAAAATTGGCTTCTCTCACATACAAATTGGCTTTAACAATCTGCTCTCGCAGCTTTCTCAGGCTGTGGGTCAACATTTCCTCTCTAAAAGAAGGCAATTTGTTGGGGGGAGGAGGGGAGACAGGAAAAATCATGGCATTTAGGTATTGAAATTGAATGCGAAGCACAAGATCACTTGACAGCGGAGTCGACATTCAGCTATTTAACACACAAATCCAACAAATTAAATTGCATTTCCTCTGGGGAAAAAAAGATTGTCTGTATGAATTTAGTAGTATGAACATTAGCATATTGCCAGCTTTAGAGACTTCTCCATGCATCTGCTGAACAGTCAGCACTTGTGTGGCTTATTCCAGAGTTTTCCCACCACAGATGTGGATGTTCTGTCTTACAGAGAAAGATTTATTTAAAGCCCATGACCCACTTGCTCACTGGCCTCCCAGGCAAGTGTATCAGAGAGACAACTGTGCAATGCAGGAATCTGGGACCACAAAATGTTCCAAACAGACAGCTAACACCTTGTTAGACTGCCTCAAGTATTTTCTATTTCAGAAGATGCTTCTTAAGCTATTTAAATTGGATTTCTGTTTTCTCATTACAACATCTTCGCCATGCTCCTTGTTTTAGGGAGAGTTTAATCTTCCTCCTGCAGCTGCTCTTTTTGACAGTAATACTGGCAAAGACCATTTAGAGGCAGAAGAAATTATCCTCAGTGCAATTGTCTAGGAAGAGGGAGAGGACTGTGGCCCCTCTGTGGTTGTTACACAGTTCTTGCAATGCTCTGGATCAAATTCCTTTACCATTCCTTTACTCCCTTTTCTTTCTGCACTCTTCTGGCTGCCAGAACCTGCCCAGGTCAGACATATGGATATAAGTCAGTTGGAAAAACAACCTTCCAGCAGCTGTCATGAATCCACAGAAGAGACTCATATTTAATGCTGGTGAGGACAGAGTTTCTCCTTAACAACAAAACAGACACTCCTCCTTTCTCATCTTCCTCAGAATTAATGGTCTGATTGGGTTTAGATTAATATTTTCACTCAGTCCTCCCCAGCATCCTGCAGGAGTCTTCTCAGAAAGCTGGAAGAGGTGTGCAATGCAATTTAAGTCTTACAAAATTGACTGGCACTAAAGAACTTCACATGAACACTCCTGATAGTCAGATTTGATTACCCACCTCTCCTCTGCCCATTGTCGTAGACGCTGCTGAGCGCTGGGAGAATGAAAGGAGAACCTGTCCATGCTGCGGAAATGCTGCTTCTCCGGTGACAATCGCCTTCGTAATTGCTCCAGTTCATGTTCATACATCAGTCTCTGCCGTTCAAGTGCAGATCTCTTCTCCTCTTCGTGTTGCTGCTCCAGACTTTGTAAGATTGACTGCATTGGATCTAGGCAGATGTTAAAAAATGAAGAAGCTAGTACTTCTGGGGGTCAAATACTTAGTAAGCATAAAATTAAATGGAAAAAGTCATGTCATGAACATGTGGCAGAGAGTGGGGACTTAGAAATACGAGCTCTTTCACAGGTTCTGCTACAAATATTCCATATGACCTTGGGCAAGGTACAAATTACTATATTTTGGTACTTTGCTTCCCCAATCTAGATCTACAGTGGTCCATTTTAGAGGCTGCAATGGCCCACTGAGATCCACGGTGAAGTATGTCCTACACAGTAAACATAGCACTATATCACATAAGAGGAAGAAGAGAGTATGTTTTTGTTGTAAGGCATATTTAAAAAATGTTGTTGAACATGAACCAAATAAACATTGCCAGAACACATCGGATGAATGATTTAAGAGAATTTTGAAAAGGGAAAGACCACGCTGAAAAAAACTTCCTCCTGCATCCCAAAATAAAGCCATTCTGGAGCAGCTGTGTAAGACCACAAAAAATAAAGAATGTGCTTTCAGAGACAGAAATCACAACATTTAATGCCTGAGCGAGACATAACACAAGAAAAATAAACAGTGAAGTGAAAACACCCTGATTTGAGGCTGCAGTTCCACCAGCATTCCAGTTTTGGCTTTTTCCTCAACAAGAACTGCCAAACAAAACATTCTGCAGTGGTGTTTTTCCCCTCCAGTGCAAAAATGGCCACGATGAGTCACTCACAAGAAGAATTCTCCAGTAGGAAGGTGCAAGGGGAAGAGCGTGTGGTAAAGAGTCCCTGAATATGTAACCTCATATTCTGTACGTATTTCCAGTAATTTTTTGTTGCTTCTTACCATTACTACCAAGTGCCTTCATAGTGACTTCCATCTGGGCATATTCATAGCTGAAGTTAATCTCGCTAGACACTTCACTGGAATTGTCTCCGTCCACATCCAGCTGCTCAGCACTATTACTGTACTTCATAGAGTTGTCTCGTTCCTCATCCTCGTGATCCGACTTCTTTTTCTTCTTTGGCAAATTCAGCCTTCAGAAGTAGGGGAAAATGTTTAAACTATTAATTGATCAACACTGAAACAATGGGTTGCTTAAAAAAATAATTTAAATTAAGTAGGTTACCCAAATAAGTCGATTTTTCCCTTTTGAAATCTGTTTATCTTGTGAGTGAAATTTTCTCAGAGTAAATAAGGGACTTCAAGGCAAACTAATTTATATTACACTCTACTAATGCAGAGCACCTGAAAATACTAATCATATAGCTTATATAACCATGATTTTTTTAGTCTTCCCATAGCTAAAGAATTTAGAGGCAATGAAATATAAAAATAAATGTTTTTAAATATATATTTGCATTACATCTTATATACTTCTGAATAATGTATTTTATGTATTCTGTATTTTATATATAAACAAAAACACAAATATATAAATAAGATAGAGGCAATAATGAAATCATATCTCATTTTTTATGAGGATGTTTCTTTCGAGCATAAAAGAAAACAATTATGTTTTAAATTATCATTTAAATCCACTGATCTTTAAGGTATCTCAGACCAGGCTCTCACACATGCAGCCCTTCACAGAAAACAGAAAACATCTGCCAGCGATCCTGTCTGACACAGGAAGGTCTCAGCTGGAGTCTGGAACTCCAAGGAAGGGAGAACACAGCGACCTTGTAAGACTGAGATCACTGTACAACATCGGTCAGATATCTAACACCTTAGCTGCTAAATCTGAAAAGCAACCTATCCGAGTTAAAGCTTGGGTGTGATATTTTCGTCATGGAAGAGAGGGTACTTAGTATTAGCGTGATGCCAAATTGCACAACACTCTTAGTTACCAAACCAAATTAAAGTTACCACCTCAAGAATTAAATCTCCTCAGTGAGATAACAGTCCTGATAACCGATAGCAAGGTCCTCATCAGTAAGACTACTTTCCCTTGAACACATAATAAGTTACGTCAACCTATTGCTCTGAAATTAAAATTATGCACAGTTGCTATGACATCCAGCGTTCGAGAACATCCAGTCATCAGCACTGCCTTTATAATCTCAAAGTAAAAAGAAATCACCTCCTCCTGCAGCTTGCGTGCTTCATTGTTACTTTTCCTTATACCTTAATGTTCATAATAATAATAATAAAAAAACTGGTTCAGACTTGCAATTTATTTAATATCTTTTGTACCTGAAAAAGTGGTTGTTTCCCCACAGTATTCTGTCTCCATGATGTAGCTGGATAGGACCCATAACAGCAGAACCATTTACAAACGTCCTGTGAAAAGACAACAAGCTAAAGCAAAGCCACCAATAGAAAGCTTTTTAAATTTTTATTTCTTTTATTACAGTACTGTTTGCTTTTTTGTAGCTTGTTAAGGTAGGAAAACGGGGTTATGGATTACAAACAGGCAAAATATCCCCAGAAAATTCACTCATCCACTCAGTGCCGTTTCATAAACTCCTTAAACTCAGCTTCTTTTGATTGCTTAAGCTTTATGGGATTCACTACTTTTGGATGGATATTATGACAGCTACATCTGGGGAGTACAATTAAGGCTTAAAAATGAGGGGCCTGAAAGAGATGTCACTGCAAATAAGAAGTTTTCACTCGACTTTGAAATACAGACACAAAATATAAATATTTGAATACGGCATTGGAGAACTTTTGGTATATATAAAGCTTTAAGACAATAACCTAATTTGAGTGATAAGAAACTACTTTATTTCAGAGTTAGATTAAGCCTGAAAATGGGATCAGTCAAAATAGGATAACACATTTGAAGGGAATCTCAGGATGTCATCTAGTCCATGCTCCTGCTCACAGCAGGACCAACTATGAACCAAGATGAAAGTGAAATTCTTGAATTCTGTGAGCCTAACAATAAATTACTGGAGATGCTGACGATGCATGTCATTTTGTGATCAGTTTGAACATACCATCTGCTTTTCAAGTACTGCTACTTAATCAAATAAAGCAACAAATGCTTCAGCTGCTTTTTGCATATCAACAGATTTCCTATAAAATTAATTCAGATTTTGATACAGTTAAATCTACACAGCTGCAAATCAGTGCACATCGACTTGCTGAAAGCATATGCAATTTACTCATCCTCTCTTTGAAAGCAGACTATAAATGCCATTACTGAAAGAACTCTCTTTAGAATGAAATATGTGTGTTAACAGAAAGGTAGATAACTCAAACAAAGCCTAGAAGCAGAATACAAGAGGTAGAATTCTCTTACTTTTATTATCTGGAAAAACATCGCTTTTTGGTTACCCTCTTGCCGACTGCTCATAAAATACCAGATAAAACTACAGCTATTACACAGCTAGAACTGTATTTTGTTCCTTTACCTAGTATTTTTTTGAGGTGTTAACATAACCTGTCCTTCTGGGGTGATGTCTATAATGCAGTGTTCAGGAAGAATTCCCATTCCACATAGCTGGATATCTTGAGAGTTGTCTGATCCTATTAACGTGTGCTCCTGTGAAAATTAATTCAGGTGTTAGCAATGGGCTGCAAAGGTTCACTAGTTTTAACTAATCCATTCTCCTTCTGGATAGATCTTCTCATCTAATTCTAAAATTTGAAAGCTGTTCAATACTTTCTGCAAAGGGAAAAAAAGAAAATGAAACGTTGCAAACAAATCCCCACTATTTCTTACAGCAACAAGTAAGGAGCACACAGGAAATTTTACAGGCAACAGTTAGATCCAAAAATGAAGAAGTTCCTATAATTAAATTGCAGAATTCAGTGCCTCAGGACACTGCAGAAGCCAAAAGAATAAAGGAGTTTAAAGAGGAATTAAGACAAGTTCGTGGTGGTTAGATCCACAGTTATTGCACAGGTTCCACCTAGATTATCCTCTGTAAATCCCCAAAGTACTCAAGGCACAAGAAGTTTGGCAGCAGAAGAATCACTCCATTTGTTCATCTATTTGTTTTTGAGGCACCTCTCAGCATTTGTTGAGAAACAGATACAACAGTTTAGATAAGTGGGATGAAGTTCTTATTTAGTGCTTTTATAAGAATGAGTACGTTTGGAGCTCAGTATTAATGAGAATGCAGGCAAGGTATCTACTCTAAGAAGTGAGAGCTTAATTTCAGGATTTTAGGCAAAACAGGTGCAAGTAATTTTATCTAAAGAATTTCAAAACTCAGGGGGTTTCTACGCCATAATTCCCAACAAAATGAACTCATGTTATCCAAAACAAAAGAAAAATTAAAGAAAAAATAAAAATAAACTGAAACACACAAGCCCTATCCCATGCAAAGGGGGTTTTCTCTAGAAAGGGTAAGTATCATGGTGCCACTAGAGACTTTTCAGTTGGTACTGATGGGTTAAGGCCTCTTCTGAACAGGCTTTGACTTCACTGTGTTCTTGTCATATAATCATATAATCACAATAAACACCACAAAAAGTCACTTCTGCTTCAATAGTTGTCAGTGTTGAAGCTGGTTTAGCAGCTTGAGTGACACTCTGGACACCTACGAGCAAAGCGCCTTCAGTTCTCCCAAAACCTCAGCTCTTTTGTCTTTTTTTTTAGCAGAGAAAACAATGAAAACTTTTCCTGTGCTTTTATTGAGATATCATGGAGCAATGATAAGATGACTGATATAAAAGAAGATCACGTATCTTCTTTTATAGGAAGACAGATTGAAACAAACCCATCTTGTGGCCCCATTGCTAATTCTGTGGCTGCTTTGAGAGCTACTATGCACCACTTCAAAGAGAATGATTTAACATGATACTCAGACTGCCAAAGTTTTTGTGCTGCTAAATTTTTAGAGCTTGTATTCTAAAATGTGACTTAAAAAGACCTACATCTCATTCTCCCCCTGACTCCAGATCACATCTGCACAATCTGAACAAGAACAAGCTGCCCGGTTGTTTCGGTGCAAAGTCCACAAGTCGTGTTAACACAGTTTATGGTTAACATCAGTAATGGGGACTGCTCATCACCAGAAGTGCTAAGGCAGAACAGAACTTGATTTTCACTCCTGGTGAGTTGTGTAAAAAAGAATAGAAATGTATTTTATAAACTGAAGCCTGTACTCTGATTACACATGTGGAAGCAAGCTGATTACTGATACGACCAAATTTTTATATAAATCACTTTTTTGGGTAAAACCTTGTGAAATCTGGAAAATAGAAGACAATTTATGACAGAAAACACCTCTACATTTTTTTACATATATAAAAATAAAAATATATATATAAAAATAAAACCCCCAGACCTTCCTCTGCCACAATTAAATTTGAAATAAAAAGTTTGTATTCATATTACTTTTAATCAAGCAGTGAATAGCAAAGAATGCCTCAGATATGCATTTTTTATAACATTCCCTAAGTACACCTATGCCAATGGCATTAGAGTTCCACTTCTGTTAAATAAATAAATATATACATATCAATATTTATTTTTACCTTTAAATAGTACACCAGAAGTTCATTGAGAGCTGGATCTGCGTTCAAATTAACCAGGAAGCACTTATTATCCCCAACTTTTATTCCAGAAGACTGCAGCGATATGCCAAGGCTTTCCAACTGTTTCTGACGCTCCTGCAAGAGAGTAGCCATCACAAAATTAGGCTGACTGATGATTGAGGTAGGAAATGCACTCCTACCTGCCCAAAACCACAAGATAAAACGAGGGGCAGGTACTCCTGAAAAAGGTAGCTCTTTCTTATGCAATGATTAGATACAAAAGCCTTAATTTTATCAAGGTTTACATTAGGATATCTGTAATTTCTCTGGTCCTTCTACCTCTGGACTCAGAGTGCTACGTGCCATGGGCTCATGTATTTGCATCCTTTTAGTGAAAAATGACCACAGCTGAGCACAGCACACTGCACTACTGTGGGAGCTTCTCTGTGACCTCACTGGAACAGCAAGTGCTTCCAGAGCCATCTCTACAGCCCTTTATCTTCTCTTTCGAGCTAAAAAGCAACAAGTTAAGTCAACTCCCCGCCAAGCCAAATTCCATGTCTATCTTTTATTCCCTAGAAATCAAAATGACAAAAAACTGACAACCTGCTGTTTAAGCAATGCAAATAACACTTCCTGCTAAACAAGAGCAGTGGCGTTTGGGATGGTGTTTTGTTCTTGTCAATGGACTTCACAGAAGTCAACAACAAAGCATTACTGTGCAAAAATGTCCATCTTTCAAAGGGAAGTGGTAGGGTGATGACTAGTGCAGTGAAAGAGGAACATTAAACGTTTCTGTCTTGAAAAAAAAAAGAAAAAAAAGGGATTCTTCTATAAAAAGTTTGAGATAGAAACGCTGAGAATTGTTCTCAGGATCATACAGAAACTGAAAGTGAAATGAGATTCCCTATCCACAACAGCAAACAAAACAAAAAAGAAATTAACATGGGAGGCCTCTCATGGAATTATTAGGGAAGTAGAAACAGGGGAGAGTAAAACAATTAAGTAAAAAAATGAGACCTGCAACAGCTTCACCTGTGACACTGAGACTATACAAAAATATTTAAACGAGATTATATAGGGATAATGCAGGAAAGTTTATGAAGGCTCTGATTTTTACCTTCGAGCTTACTCTGTATTTAAAACTTATTATGTCATAGGCAGAACTGCCTCTTGATTTTCTCTTTTCTGTCTCCCCACACCCTACAAAACCAACATAACGTCCCTGTAAGGAAAATTCATGTGTCTGTGAGAGAGAGCAAAACAAAGAACAGAGGAAAATAGCAGTGTGATGTCAAAGATCTCTCTTCTAATCATCAGTGCCAGGCTCTGATGTTCACATCACTCCTTGTTATCTACACTCAAAGATAAAGAATTTGTTGCCCAAAGGAGGACTTGGCCCATGATCTAAAACTCACAGGAGTCGCTTAAAGAAAATGAGCCAGTTTGATAACTTTTGATCAAGACCTAGTATTAATTAACTTAAGAATTCAAAATACATTAAAAGTACGTCAAATATTCACTGCAAATGTGAAAAAGTGCCTGTTTACAGAGTTTGTCTGTAGGGCTTTGATTCCTTATTGACTCTCCATCACTACAAAGTGCCTCTTCCGGGACACTTATTCTTTATGAGGAATCATCCTTTTTTCAAAGATTTTCTCCATCCTACCCACCTGTCCTGCTGAAATTTGACAGACAGACATCGGTGGAGGCTGGACTGGAATAAAATCATTTGACAGGCCATAATGTACATGCCTTTAACCTTGGGCCTGCACAAGCCTACCACAGATGTCAGAAGGTTCCTTCCACAGGCTTGATACAGCCCTGTACTGCACAAACACTAGTTCTCAACAGAATCACAGAATCATCTAGGTTGGAAGAGACCTCCAAGATCACCGAGCCCAACCTCTGACCTAACACTAACCAGTCCTCCACTAAACCATATCACTGAGCTCTACATCTAAACGTCTTTTAAAGATCTCCAGGGATGGTGACTCAACCACTTCCCTGGGCAGTCCATTCCAATGCCTAACAACCCTTTCAGTAAAGAAGTTCTTCCTAATATCCAACCTAAACCTCCCCTGGCGCAACTTTAGCCCATTCCCCCTCGTCCTGTCACCAGGCGCGTGGGAGAACAGACCAACCGCCACCTTGCTACAGCCTCCTTTAAGGTACCTGTAGAGTGCGATAAGGTCGCCCCTGAGCCTCCTCTTCTCCAGACTGAACAATCTCAGCTCCCTCAGCCGCTCCTCTTAAGACTTGTTCTCCAGACCCCTCACCAGCTTTGTTGCCCGTCTCTGGACTCGCTCGAGCACCTTGATGTCCTTCTTGTAGCGAGGGGCCCAAAACTGAACACAGTACTCGAGGTGCGACCTCACCAGAGCCGAGTACAGGGGGACAATCATTCCCCTAGCCCTGTTGGCCACACTGTTTCTTATACATGCCAGGATGCTGCTGGCCTTCTTGGCCACCTGAGCACACTGCTGGCTCGTATTCAGCCAGCTATCAACCAATATTCCCAGGTCCTTCTCTGCCAGGCAGCTTTCTAACCACTCTTTTCTACAGCTGCAAGGCTCATGAAACTGCCACCTCCATAACATCATACGAGGTTAAGAATTTAGAGGCAAAGAGAGCAAAACCAAGTAGCTGTATGCAAGCATCAAGGCGAATTTATTCTGTAGCCTTGATCCCATTACTCTGGTTCATCAATCTCCTTGCACACTCGGGGTTTCTATGCCTAGACACTACTGTGTAAGGTGGGAGCAGAAATTATTATCATTATTATTATTAAATTTCACCCTTATACACAAGAAGAAAAATCCATGGTACGACTCTGCACTGAAAGCCAGGAAGCCCTCTTATTTGAAGAAGCATTTCTTACAATGGATATGTAAAACTGAAGTCAACAGCTTATTCTGATCAAGTCATCTACAAAAGGGCTTTGTATCGGAGGTTTCATTTTCTTACAAGCTATTCATCACCTTTCAATAGTTCTCCCCCTCCAAAGCTCCCCGCTGGAAATATATACATCAGCATTTGTGTGGTAAGAATTGGAAGTGTCATGCAATAATCATGGTGACCTGCACAATTTTTCAGTGTAACCATCATTTCAATTATGTTCTGAGGTTCTAAATAGTGGTGTAAGATGCATTAAAACACACAGGAGATCTGAACAGTTCTATTTTTTAATATTCTGAATGCTCTTTGCCTTCAGTATTAAGGCACTCCATACATAAACTTGCATTTAACACTCTCAACGCTTCATCTTTCATCACAAACAGCAATTTTACTGTCCGAAGAATATAAAATCCCTATAATCCTCTCATCCATGGATTTTTTTAAACAATCTCTCAGCTGGCATAGAATGACAATTTATTGTTGTCACTAGAATAGTAATCTGAGAGGCATCCAGCTATGACAGGAATTAAGTGAAGCTTTTCTAAATGGCAGTAAGCTTGACCTACTTACCCATAAATGTGGGGAGAGATTCAGACAATTGCTATGAACTGACAGACAAAGGAAACAAACCTATTGTTTACAAACACCAAAACGAAAAAAAAAAGCAGCAAACCTGTGCTATTTCCTCAGTTTTTCTTAATTTTTCTTCCCAGGTCACCGTCATTTCCTGAATCAACTTTTCTGATTCCTCCAACCGTTCTTTTAATTCTGGTGATTTCATAGCCTGCAGAAAGTAAAGCAAAGGAAACAAGAAAGCTTATTGTGCTTTGTTCTTTCACATCACTCTCACACAGATGGGGAAAAAGGAAACATATCATTACTCATTTTACAAGGCATACTTGATCAGTAAGTAAAGGGTTGTTTTAAATACATATTGCACATAAATGCAGAATCCATCAAAAACTTAGTTTAATTAGTTTCGAGTACAGATGCTAAAGTGAAGTTTATATACTTTAATGCAAACCAATTACATGATACTGGCAGATTTGCAAAAAGATATTCAAACACAAGCTAATCTCATTTCTATACCAATGTGAGTTTCCAAAAAGACTCACAAATGAAACGATCTGTATCTTGAATACTGCTGATCTAGATAACCACCATTGTCTCAGCTTTCTTTTCCTCTAAATGGTAGCTAACATCTTTGTCATTTGCCCAGCCATGCCATGAAAATGTTTTTAACATTGGTTTTGATATGGCCTGATTTGGAAATTTCTATTGGAAAAAACAGAAAAATCAAGACCTATATATATGCATTTCATAAAACTGGTATCAAAAAAAGTCTTATGATGTACTTCCAGACACGGGAATTCAATTTTTTTGCTAATCCATCACAACTCTAATTTTTTTTTCTGAAATAGCAAGAGGCCCAAGGACTAGCCTGAGAATACCCCACCCTACATCGGACAATCCAAAAACTGTAAAGACATAAAAGTGTTTATACTATACATGTTCACTTCCTCCAGTCTCAGTATTGGCATATTCTTTCTGTACTACCTTGAACAGAATGTCGTTATTTGATTATGGCTAACAATACGGAAGCGTTTTTGGCTAGCAGGTATTTATGCAATCCCAACCAACCTGTGCGAGTATCGTTCTCCATCAGAGAGCTCCCTTACCACAAAAATAAAAATTCTTCCCAGGAATCCACATCAAACAGAGTGGCCTCACTGCAGGGCAATATCTTCAAAAGGAGCAGCTGTCAGGAGTGGAAAATCCTGTTTTAAGACAGGAGTTTCCTCTGCCTCAAGACATAGCAATCTAGGAACTGCCAGCTGATGTGTCCTGTGTCATCTTTTTCTGGTTGAATACCTCAAATACCTAAATACAGGGTAAAAGGGAAACCAGGAAGGAAAGCGAGGGCAATGCAGCCTCCAAAGATAAATTATGCCCAATGAAATATGATCAGTGCAAGGGCACTGGACATGATGGAGCAGGACAGGAAGATGAAGACCAGTTATTCTCAAGTTCTAAGTCTCGTTTGTTTATTTATTTGGACCCGGGGCAAAATAAATAATCATTTTCACATGCTTCAACTGTAAAATGAGGTAGGTAATTCCCCTCATTCCCTCCATTGCTTATCTGTAAGGAAACCATAAAAAAAAGACAAATCTGCAAGACCTAATTCCAACTAGACCAGCAGGTGTACTGCTCTGCTGGAGTCAGTTTAAATTCCCAGCTCAGGAAGGACATGCTGGTGGGTCTTGGCGCAGACAAATTAAAACGTGATATTAATTCTGACAAGAAAAGATCAAAATGCATGGATTAAAAAAGAAAAGGGGAAAAGAGGAAAAGCCTTATTCTTCTGGAAAAAAAAAAGTCAACTGTCAAGTTCTGTTTTGCCATGGCGATTTAGGAGAAAAAGAGGATACTGACACCAAAAGGAAAAAAAACTCAACTTGGTAATCTCTATCTTTAGAAATGAGCATTGAAAATGTAACTTGACTATCATAATGGGTCAGTGCTTTCGTTTATTTAAAAAATGAACCATTATGCACTGTTTCTGTACGAACAATTAGATGGGCTACAAATGTAGTACATCCAAAGGAGACCAAGACAATGAATGTGTTTTTTGACCTTTCCTGTAGAGCCAACTAAACCATAGCAAACTAAACCATTTTTTTTGGTTTAGCTTAATAGCAAACTAAAAGCATTTTTCCATGTTCGCTGTCAATGCCATTCAGATGACAACTGGGGTGGGATTTTAATACTTAGGAAAGGAAATATTTATTACCTCACATTTAGGAAACACTACTTCATTGCTTTGGACAGCTGCCACTATTTTGGCATTAATGCTCACAAATGAAACAAATAGGGAGTACTTGAATCTCTCAGAGAACTGAGAAGTCCACAGTTTGTATTTTAGAGGAAATGTTAGGTATTAGGTAACTTGAGACACCTTAAAGAAACTTTCCCTTACTGGATGCTTTGCATATTAGGTAGCTCAAAGGAGAACAGTCCAAAATTCATTAGTCATTTGTACTATCACAGCCAGCACTCCCTGCAAACCTCAAGAGGCAAATACTGTGCAATTCAGAAAAACTGTGATTACAACATACAGATTATATCACCACTGCTCTGCCACATTTGGGAACTGAACTCAGCATTACTCTAATTCTTGGCCTTCATCTAACCTTTAGTCCATGCTGCCTTCACAATTTTATTGAAGTTTATTGTTTAACACCTGTAAGAGTTTCAATTTAGAACCGTTAAAGCTTGTAAACAAGCAAGCATTATTTAACCAAATTCACATTTGCAGGATGTAGCTGCATCGAATTCTTAAAATCCATGGGCAAAGCTCTACTTATAAACTGCACAATCTGAAGACTCCACCCCTATTCCTCCCTCCATGTCCTCTTTCTTCTGATCTGTATCCCACAATAAAAACATGATCGCTCAATGGTGTGTTCAAAGGGAATCTGGTATCTCATGTTATGACCCATGCTTCAACACTGACCTAAAGCAAACTGGAATGCAGTGATATAAAGGGAGATTTCGCATAGATATCATGCAGTAGCTTCCTGTGGCATTTCTTTTCAAGAGCCAAGTAAGAAAGTTCAGACAATGGGGTCTACAGGACTTACTAGCTAGCCAAGGCTAAAATACCTCTGCTTTTGTGAGCTGTTCTCGGAGCTTCTCCACTTCCTCACGGAGCTCCCGTATGATGCGGGCGTTAGGGTCTTCATTCACCACGGCATGGTTCACGATGTTCTTAGCCCGGTCCGCGTACCGAAGCGTTGAAAGGGTCTCATCGTAGTTGTCTGCTGCTGGGCTTACTGTTGCAACCATGGCAGTCTTGCTGTTGCCACCAAGGCTATCCTGGAAAGTGGCAGAGGTAACCAAGTTAAAACAGAACGTTTCTTTGGTTGTATCCTGTCAATGAACTTACGCAACAAACAATAACTAAGGATTGGAAGTAGATGAGGGCAACGAGTAACAGGGATGTTTTTGGCAGAGCTCCTCCGTTCAAAACTAATATTTTAAGCCCCATAAGTCAAGCAGAGTTATTGTTTTCAGTTGTCCTTTTTTTTTTCTTTCCTTTTTTTTCTTTTTTTTTAGCATGTTTAGGAAAAGTCATTCTTGGCTTCAGAATCACAGGAATGAACAGGGTCCCTGCTTTGTGCTTTATGGTGCTTAGTAGGGGTTTGAAAGGTTTACTTTCATGTTTCTGCTTAGGTTTATAAACTAGAAACACAAGCATGTCCGCACTAGACTTCTCAGATACTGCTGAAGGAGCTCAGGAAAGATCATGACAAATTCAGAATACCTTAAAGACTGGAAGTAACGTCTCTGATACGTGTTTTATTCAACTTACTTGAAGATCTCCTCATAAACAATATAGTTGATTTTATTTTTATAAACGTTTCAGAATGGGGTGCTTCCCTTCCCCCCCTACTTACCCAGCTCACAAATCTACACTGAGTTATGTAAGAAATTGCCCTTTTGGAATCTGTTTGACAGAAGAAGGGCGTGAAACCACATTCCTGCAAAGCAATGTGTTGGGGGGGTGAGGGAAAGGAAGGAAGAATTCCATCTTTGCATTGATCACAAAATTATATTTTACAATTTTAGCCAGGCCAAAAAATAAAATATTTTGTTTTAAGTTTGCAGCAGATCTGTTCTTCCCTCTCCCCCCCCCTTTTTGTACCCAATATCCCTTTCGGAGAAGAACCACACTACTAACTTTCATCTTCAATAACCCATGAAATCTGGGTCACGCATTGCCATTAGAGCAATCTGACTACATTAGCGTGCTTGTCTAACCATTTCAATCACAAAGCAAACACACAGCTTCTCCTAGCAATCATTAAAACGCCCCTTTAAGTATTTCGTTAAGACTCTCTCTCTTTTTTTTTTTTCTGCATGATGCCTAAAACTAATTTGACAGCAGTTGGCCACACCGACTGCTGCTGCTTCGCTGCTGCCCTGGCAGCACTCTTCTCGCTCTGCTCATGCAAGGGGCTGTCAGCTTTTTGGGAAGGGAATACAAATCCATTTGCATAGTGTGGTACACTAGCATGGCTAAGACTCACAGGTAACGGTATTTATGGAGAGGTCATGCAGAAAGAGCTGCCTTCTGGCTGCTCCCTGCATTTTTTGCATGAGGATCAGACGTTATTTACTTCAATAAACGCATGGCTTGGGAGGATCTGCTCTGTAACACAAACGTTTTTTCCAAAGCATCTACTGAAAACTTTAAAAAGCCTAACAAGAGCCTGTGACTCACTCCATGAGGATTTCTGTCTCTACAGAAGCCAGGACTTTTCTTCAATCCATCGACAGCTTCTAAAAATTAGAGATGGCATTCTGCAACTGCAATCCCTGCTCTGCACAAAAGATGAAGTTACCGCCGAGCTGGCCAAGTACTCTGCTTCCAGATAACAGTTTGCACTTCGGGAACCTCCATCCACTGCACTAATTAGCTCCAAAACAGGATTAATTCACCATCTGAATCGCAACTCCACTATGCAGGCAGCTGAGAGTGCTGTTACAGTGATACACCGCAATTCACAATACACCCATTATAAGTTGGGGAAAGTTCCTCTTGTATTGTGGCTTTTCAAGCCCAGTGCCAGGCTGGCTGATAAAGTTCTGTATAAAACCTTTGTGCTGATTTCACTGGTTTCTTTAACGTTAAGCAAGAAGGTAGACAAATAGCAAACCAGTCTCTCATTAGTGAAGACAGCATCTGCAAATTACCCTGGAAAGGCTGACCTTACATGCCTTAAAAACAGGGACAGAATGGAAATAAATAAATTTAGTTGTTTCTAAAGGTAAGGTAGCCCCCTCTTCAGCATCAAGATCACTGTGACAACAACGTAAAACGTAAAGTTTAGAAATTATATTTTTAAGAGCAGCCATCAGTAAAATATGCAGGGCTTCTGAGCAAAATGGGAAAACAAGAGGTCCACGCCAATTCGATTCCATAAAGCTAAGAGCTTACAGAGCTGATAAGCTATTTTGCTTCCCACATCTAACATGATGCCACTTGTCAAGCCTCTTCTTGCTATAATGCTTTTTCACCTGGTACTTCTGTCTAGAGATCCTCAACAAAACTGAACACGAAGTGTTAGCTCTTGAGGTCTCCTGAACTCTACTCATTTTTCAGATTTGGGGAGAGACTCTATATTTGTTAGAACACATTTACTCCACTTTGGCATCATAATTAAAAGTTGAAAGCTATTAAAAAGAAAGAAAAAAAAAAGATAGCCCACCATCTCATAGCTTCTACTAAATAAGTCACTTTAAACTAATAAATCCCTCCTTTGATCTTTAATTAAGAATTGTTAAAATTTCGCCTTTCAAAATAAGGAGTCTCTTCAGTGAGCTTGTTCGTTTAAAAAAAATAAAATCCAAAAGCCCCAAATCTTTTGTTTGCACTTAATATAGCTGGGTGTTAAAAACACAAAGAAGCTTCGCTTGAAAGGCGGCAGGACAAAAGTGCGCCTCTGTTTGTGAGCTACAGCCTGTGCTGTGCATGGCCATCGTGCCTACAATGCATCAGACAGGTGCTAAACAGGAATCTGGGTCTACTTGCTGGATTTGTTTAGAAAGGGAACAGCATAACTAATTCCAACAATAACGCTAGAAATGCATTAGAAAAGTTTCCACTTCTGCTCGCTCAGATTATTACAGAGTCAGGCTCCTAAGCACACTGGAGTGCCCTGAAGAGGGGCAGAGAGCCAAAAGCATGTGTTTAATTAGTTATTTCTTTAAAAAAACAAAAACTACATACACACACAAATGTATAAAAGCAAAATATTCACAGGCAAAAGTATATGTAAGCACTAACAAAGTCTTAGGGCAAGAAACTCTGTGAAATGTGATTTATTTTACTGTAGAAGAGAATACACACTATTTCTGTTAAAACATCTGATTTTTAGACAGCCCCTGACTGTACTGTTTGATGTCCTGTATGTGATTATACTGGGGAGAACAGATAAATCATTTCATAGTAGTAATGCTAAAAGGTTCATGAAGTTGGGAAGCACAGCACAGTATTCAAAAAGAAAAAATTCTGGCCAGATCACCTACGTAGTAAGAAAACAGAACAAGGCAACTGGTACCAAAAATCAATTTCTTGTCAGATTATATCTTTCTACTAACAAATATCTTAATTGTTCCTTCATAATAATAAATCACAAGGAGCAGAAGGAAACTTGCTAAGTATGTAGGAAGTGGGAAGCACAATAACAATAAGAGTTTACCTTTTAATTTGACATACATAAGACTCATATTTAACAACTCTGTTTTTCATTTGGATCTTACAGATCTTAGTTCAAGGGTCACCACAATAAAGGCTCTTTTTTTTTTTCTGAAAATATCAGTCCTACACAGTACAGAAATTGATTTAACTGTACATTTCAGATGAATATGATGCACAAACTCTTCTGACCTGTTCCTTAGACTGTAACTGGGATAATGTTCTGCAATTATACTCTGCTGACAAAAGCAGAGTATATTAGCAAATATATTAGACAATTAGGAAAAAGCTAATAGTCTTAATCAAAATCTTCAAAGCCAACCATGCCAGTACGTAAAATTCAGTTACATGTGGTAATAAAATTAAATCAGACCCAAGGTTCTGTGTGAAGCTGTATCTAAACCGACACAGAAAAAGATAATGTTTTTAAAAAAAAAAAAAAAAGTCCTTATTCTTTATGCCATTGCAGGTCAGCAGAAGACAAAGAACATATTTAGTCTGTGGAGATACTTCTGGCTTCCGGCCAGCTAATTTTCCAAAGACAAGTATGGTTAACATAAAAAACAGAAAATGAGGCAAAAGAACAGTGTTTTTTTCACTGAATGGGACTCTTCTCCCCCTTTCCTCCCTTTTATTTCTCTTTTAAAAACCAAAAGATCAGACTACTTACTTTAAGTAACCAAGTAAGCACAGAGTCACGATAAGGAACAAATTTGTTCTTGTTCTTGCCAGCAGCCTGATCTGCCAGGGCAGAAATAACCAGACCAAGAGTTGTGAGGGATCTGCACCAAGAACACAAGCAGCCATTAACAAATGTAAATAGTCATAGGTCACATGCATATTTAGACAGCCACTTTCTCTCCAAAAATGAGCTCCGATGAAAAAGCTCCTAGTACAATTTCGATCATTCTGTCATCACAGAATCTCTACCGCTCATTTTCAATCTATGTTTTCAGCCTTAATAATCACATCTCCACAATGCAATTATGTGGTAGTTGTAGGAGCACAAGCACAGAAATGCCAACCATGTTAAATAGGCAGAGATCTCATTCAAACAGCTGAGTTCTGAATGTCAGAAGGAACAGCAGAGAGAGGGGAAGAAGAAAACTGGCTATAAAAGCTTAGACTGTTTTTATCTTATTTCAGTAGTATATTATATTTACCAGTTGTGATTGAGTTGATGAAAAAAGGGAAAGAAATAATCACTGAGTCTTACTTGTTAATGTTGCTTCCTTCTTTCAGCCTGTCTCCTGCAGCACCAGTCTTGGTTGCTCTTTCACTACCTGCTAAGTCGACCAGGCTCAGCTTGCCCACCTTCTCACCTGACGTCTGCAGAAGGAACCAGAGAAGAGCTACTGTTAGTTCATCACTTAAACCGAGTTACATAGTTTGATATGTTTTCATACACAAAATCAAGCTGCTTTTCTTGGTGTAGACTTGAATGGTATTCTGCATTAACTCATGAGCTGCTGCTCCAGAAATAACAGGAGGATTTGAATTGAAGTCTGATACATTGCTATCTTCAAGACATCCCAGCATTCTCCAGAGGAGCAGAACATGGGGCACATTAGTTAAAGGTTCAAAGCAATAACAAGTGTAGAGGGAATACAAGCCAGAGTCACGTAAAAAGACACTGGGTCTACAGTCTCTGCCCTTAGAATCTTGAAAACAGCTTAAAAATCTCAAATTCTATACCGTAAGTTTCATCTCTTTTTTTTTTTCAGCAAGTAGGATTGAACATGACAAGAAGCATGCTGTAATTTATGAAAATGACTGCAATCACAGAAGTCTCCTAGATCCTTAACGGCTTCTGAGAAAGAAATCCAAGCTATGTGGGTGTTTCAATCCTGTAACACAGATTTTGAAATAAATCCCCATTATTCCTTGTAATTCTTGCTAATTACCTCACTTGACCCAAAATGACATTCTGAAACACTCCATAAATTTCCTATGTCAATATGCAGTTGAAGAGCTAGCACTGCCTTTGAGAACAGCGTGGTTACATCATGCTTTTCTGCAGCATCTACGACTGAAGTGCATCTCTATCACCATTGCAAAGTGCTACATTCCCCTAAACGAACAGGATAATTTTAGAATCAATATGCTTTCAAAAACATTAAGCCTCTCAAAATACTATGTGATCATCAGGCCATTCCAAAATGGTCATTTCCAGGACTGAAAGGACCAGCAGACAGGAAACCAGAGGAATCTATTCCAGAAACTCAAACAGCAGTCACTGCCCGATTACAGAAAAGACAAACAATCAGAATTACCACCCTGCATCCAGGCTGACCACAAAAAGTTAAGTATGCAGTACAGCCGCAGGAAAAACAGCACGACAAATTCTGGCAAGCCAAGGAGTTGAGCATAGTTTGACTGCTGATTTGAAGTGCAAATGGGAAAAAAATTCCAAATAGGGAACCAAGAAAATTATCTGGATAAGTAGATTGGTGGAGACTGAGACGTGAGAAGGGGAAAAAAAATACAAATGCTAATTATGCTTTACAATTAATTCAATAATTAGACACATGCAAGCCTTATATTTGCTCCAGGAGCATTCAAAATTTCTTCAAGGCTTTGGAGACTTTAAAGAATTGTCTGAGCATAAGCTTAGAACTTATATCAGAGATCTATTTCAATTTTAGTTTATCACCATTTTCTGTGAGGGATTAAATAATATTAACATAGAAATGTATTTCACACCCCCTCCAAGGAAAATTTATATATAAGGAAATGTAGAGAAAAATACTTCCACAGTTAATATCTTTTCAACACTTAGTGTACATAAAAATATTAAATGAATGTGGCACAATGCAAAAAAAATGATCAAAAGTTTTGGTTTGTGAAGTTGATTGTTTACATGTATTTGCATGAAATAAACCTTTGAAGGAGATTACCAGATGTACACTCAGATGTTCTTCATGTAATTCAATCTTCCATCTAAATATTATGTCTCTACTTTCTCCTCCAAGTCTGTACTACAAATTGTTGCTTAAAAATAAGTTTCTTTAGTTTAGATTCTAGGATTAGGAGATGCTTCCTCCGCCCTCCAGCAGTTCTGCTGCAAGTCTGGACCTGCATTTTTGTTTTCCATTTCAAAAAACACATTTCACTTACCTATTAAAATTGATTTCCCCACTTTTGGGCACATGAGCATTACAAGGACTCTGCTAGACAAGGTCACAGCTAACCTGGTCCAGTGCTAGCAGTGCACACGAGCAGGACACTGTAGCAAAAGACCTCCTGAGGCCCCCAGCATTTCTCTGAGTCTATGAAATCAATTAAAGCAAGAAGCACACATGCAAGCTTAACATTTGGACTTCGTAACTTGTTTTACTTACCCCTGATTGCACATCATAGAGTGTGTGGGTGAGGATAATCTTGAAGACTGCATGGGACCGACTGCTCTCCTCATTCATGTTGGTTGCAGCCACTGTGCGAGATTTGTTGCCCTCAGACATCAAGGACTCGATGTCCTAGATACAATTTTCACAGCCATAAGCATATCTGCATTATCATTCTTTTTGATTATCTACCCAAACAATCTCATTTTGGTAAAATACAGTGAGTATTTCTCACCAAGTTTCCCACTGTTCATTCATAGAGTGTGAGAATGAAATATTGTGATCTTCCCTTCATAGCTTAGAAATTAAACAATGTTGTTACGTGCCTATTCATCCACTCCCTCTGCCTGGCTATTAAATTACCAACAACACTAATGCACCTGGCTGCACATAAAAATACCTGAAAGCAAAGAAAAATGCGAGGAAACAGCAGTTCATGTTTGAGCACTGCAACATTTTAGTCTCAGTTGTCAAACATATTCTTGAAAAGTGTAATACTGACACCAGGCTTGTTTTATATAACAGAAACACTGTGGAACAGGTTATGTTCCTCTTACATATAAAAAAAGCTATAAAAGCTTATAAAGCCATCTGATACTTTGTAATACTTGAGAGACAGGCAGCTCCCTTGCTTCAGTGTTTTACAGCAATCCTGTAAAACAGTTAAACCTTCAGAGCCCTGGGATCGACTTTTATTTACTCATCGAGCTGGATCATGCTAAAGAAAACCAAAACCAATTAAACAGAAGCACACCACAGACCGCTCTGACTCTGTATGCTGAATTATGCAAAGCTGCTGGGCAACATGCAACAGAAATGCATGCAACATGTCTTTTATTAACAGAAACCACCAGAGATGGAGAGAGAAATACATGGAGAGACTAGAAAAGGAAGGACTCCAGTGTTATATTTTGCTAAAGATGACAGAATTGTATCCCATATTTACTAATTTTTCCCACAGTACATCAATACTACTTAAAAATTAGAGCATTCTGCAAATGAATATAGATAAATATGCAAATATATATGTTTCCTATCCAGTTGACTATAGTACTCCCCAATAAGCAAGTTTCAGGCAATGTTGTCAAGTATTTGTCTTGTAGACAACCATTTGTTTATATTTCCAGCATGGCTGTGTGCTACTTGTAGGTGAAATTATGTGCTCCTTGCAGGTGAAATTACTAGGCAATAGCAAGACAGCCAAAAAGTGACAAGGTGTGGTACTGAAAGCCTGTCTCTGCTAACTGCTGCTTCTGTAATTAATTGCTGAATGCTGCTTCTCATGGATACAGGCTAGACTCATCTTATATTTGGGAGGAAAGCTGCTTCATTAAATAGTTGAATGACTGTCAGAGTTAGTGAAAAGCAAAGGATGAAGATGAGTTTCTGCTATTAACTCTGTTTTCCCCAGTGATCACAATACAACAATCCTACAGCTCTCTTACTCTAAAATCCACGTTATTGCCATGGTAATTAGGAGTAAGCTAATAATGTTGTCCTGCTTTCAAAACAGTACCCTACTGTACAGGGTGTCAACACAAGTCCTTCACAAGACTGATCCTTACCTTGTAGCTAGCAACAGCTAGTTTGGATAGCCCATCTACGTAAGGCCCATAAACACTGTGTTCTCTAACTTTTAATGACTGACGGCTTCTGGTTGGGAAAGAAAAAGTTTATTTATAAGCACATGACTGATGTAAGACAACATTTACAGAAAATCCATTTCTCACTGACATATCTCAAACATGATGGTTTTACAGTTACCATAATGAAGCACAGAGCAAAGACTGTAATGCAAACTGAAAAGCCTTATGTCTACATGTACAACGCTGACAGACGTTTTTGTCACTTCATAAAAGCTGGCATTAGGGTGAATTTACTCCAAGCTTTCAATCTTACCAATTTATTTTGATACAAAATAAAAGGACGCTGAGATCAGGTGAAAAAAACGTCCTATGCATCCTAAATGCCTTAGAGGGGATCCACTACAGCAAATTGATATGTGGAAAAAGATGATATGGCAACATATTACGGTGCTGTTCACAGGCACATTACTTACCCTTTTGGGTCAAGAAGATCTCTGACTTTCTCGTTGTATATCTCCATGTAGGATACTTCTACTTTGAAACTCTGCTCTTCATTTTCCTCTTTCTGTGCTCTTTCAAAGAGTCCACTGCAAAGTCTGGGGATTAATCCGGGCTGGTCAGCAGTACCCATCATTGTGTATGATTTTCCTGATCCTGTGTGATTGAACTGATAATTAGTGGACATGCAACAATTTTATTTTATTTTATTTTATTTTATTTTATTTTATTTTATTTTATTTTATTTTATTGTGAGAAACATGGAAAAGAAATGGAGAGAAGCAAAGAAAAAAAGACATTTCAGTGACAGATATTTGTACAGTTTTCTATTTTAATGCAACCAATACATTACCATTTAGCTACAAGCTACTTGATTAAAAGGAAAACAAGAAATCTAGTTAAACTGAAAGAGAAGACTTTCAGGTGGATACTCCTACTGTAGTAAACAACCCACTAACACCCAAATACCTGCCAGAACAAGAAAAATCTGTTGCACTACCATACTCATTAATCATCATTTTAAATTTAATATGCAAAAAAGATTATTCTAACTGCAGAGGCAGAAAATACAAGTGATGCACTGAACTCAAGGACAGCCACGATCGTTCCAAAGACGACAATCAGAAGTGTGAGAAATAAGGGTAGCCAGCAACAGACAAAATCTCATTTCTTACCCTGTTCACCTCAAATCTAATGTTACAAAACATCATTTCTTATGTTTGCACAACCTAAAAATGCTGGCTGCAAGGCATTTGTCCTGAAACAATGTCACAATACCATGGAAGGAGTCTCTGGTCAGGACATTAACGCCTTTTACGTCAGTGCTGGCCTTGCTTACATTCTGGAGGAACTTACCAGTTTGCCCATAGGCAAAGATGCAAGCATTATAGCCTTCAAAGGCATTCTGAAGAATATTCTCTCCAAGGCACTTGAAAACAACATCTTGACCTAAGAAATAAAACGTGCAGGCTAATGTAACGAAGCGAGAGAGTGG